>NW_028186529.1:294080-438537 GCF_003343005.1 Rhea americana | reverse complement strand
ACTCAAAATAAAACAGGATCTGGGCAGCTTTGCCAGGTATATGTGTTATGCCATCCTGGTGGAAGTTCACCCAAGTCTGGTCAACTCATAGCCCTAAATAAAAAAAAAAAAAAAAAAGAAGAAGAAACGGATCAGCTCGCCCACGCCCTGCAGAGGCCCGCAGCGCCTGACTGCTTGCACTTCCGGGCGGTCCGACCTCACTCGCACATCTTACATGCCCTGGTTACTGGCGAGGCAGAGCGAGAAGGTAACCCCTCTCCTCGCACAGGCAGACAATTCAGTTTGCCCTTTTGTAACACAACCGAATTGCAAGGGGAAGATAGGAAATCAGTGATTTTGCCTGAGGGAGCAACCATAAGCATAAACAGAAGAGAAGAAGGAAAAAGCAGAGTAAAAACCCTTTTGAAATCTTCATTTCAGAACTAGAGAAAGAAAAGTAATGCCAAATCACCAACTACTGATGCATATAAACATTACTTAGAACATAACATTTTAAAATTTAAAAAACAAAATTACTTGGATCTAATTTTAAACTGGTTTTTCATGTTGTAAATGCCATTGATGTCAGCAGAATAATTTCCAGGATATAAATTTGTTAACATAAGGTTAGCACAAGGTTGCAATACAGTGGATGAAAATCACTTTGAAAGTACAGTAAGAGATTGAAGACTATATGCTAATATTGAATAGTCTGCTAGAAGATGATTTGCTTTCTGCCTACACATCCAAGTTATATATTAATTAATGCTACAACAGAGACTGTCACCTCCTAAGGCATAACGCAAAATAATAATATTCTGACATTAATAATAATTAATATTCTCCCTCATGAACCCTGTTCAAATAAAAGGATGTTGTATTTTAATATACACGTTTACCAAGACAGTGGAAAACACAAAGCTCCCATTTTACTTCTTCTCATGCTAATCACAGACAGTGATTTGCAAATACCTTTGCGTTCATGTACAAAGATAGGGGGTTACATCTTTAGAAAAGTAGTAAGAATCTCCTCAGAAGTGTAATTTGGCTATAGTTCAAAAATCAATGTAAACAGCCTGGATACCCATCTTAAACATGGCATATTCATTCTTTCAGACAACAGGAGTTGGCAAAATATCCTTAGCAGTCTAGTTTTGCTTTCTTGGATGAACGCACAGATATGCAGCACCAATAATTAAATACACTGCAATAGCCTTGGACGAGGCAGGGTCAGAAAGGAGCACCTTTGTGCCACAAGCACCTCTGGACAGTCATTTTACATGCAGCTGGCCTGGCTGCATAACTCCCTCATGGCTCCAGGTAGCTGTAGGAAGATCTGTAGCTCTTGAGTCTCTTACGTTGAAGCCAAATGACATCCAAAGTCAAACACTAGCAGCAATCTTGAACTTTGGGAAAAGTCTGGCAAGCTCATCTCCAGCTGGACCATAGTCCGCTGCTCAGTCTCAGAGCCATGAGGGACGAGCAATGGGATGAGTACTAGATCACAGAAATGAAATTAAGAATGGAAAGGGGAACAAAGACTCAAAGCTCAGCTGTTGTTACCTATGTAGAGTAGGGCTGCATTCATTACTTAAGAACAAGGAAGGAGGTGGAAGGACTACATCTGCATCAGTGCAACAACAGAACTGGGAACAATGTGTGGACCTCACAGGGTAAAATATGGGTAGGAATATGGAGCCAAGGACATTCTGTTAGGCTCACAGACTCACAGAAATAATGCAGAAATCAAAACTATATGGCAAAGAAACCAGTTTATGAAAAGTGAGAGGGCAAGCTGAAGAATGAATACCTGACACTGATGTCATGGAAGAAGCCAGTAGACCTAGAAGAGTTGCATGGCAAGCTAAATCTAAGAGAAGTCAGACTTGTACGATATTTAATATAATTTATTGAATGAAGATGAAAAATAAAGGAAAATTGAACAAATAGGGGACAGATATGATGAAGAATAACATGTAACACAAAAGTTCAGGCATGAACAAAGCTGTGGATCTGATAGAGGGAAGAAAGCAGTGGCAAGATTTCATTTACACCCACTGCTACCACAAACAGTAATTGAAACAAACAAACAAACCTCTGCTCAATTATTCCAACCAGTTAATTTAGAGTTGTTTGTTTGTGGCAGAAGACCTAGATCTCTTATTGATATTACTGAAATCTTGCCAGTTAAAGGTTAAATCCTGCCTGCTAGACATAGCTCAGGCTATGCTGCATTATGTTATACGTCTCATAGGAAACTCAGGCCTCAGAATATCCCTGGGAGATCCCACGACTGGTACGGGTGATTCGTACATGCCGTTGCATGCTTCGTCTGAACTCATGCTGCAGTCCCCACTTGGATAACTCCATGATCAGCTCATGAAGCCTCAGGATCTCATGTATCCAGCAGTACAGGGACTACAGTTTCTCCTTACCCTGMAATGGGTCAAGTAAGATTTATTTTTGCATTCCCTCCACTGTATTTTAGTGCGGTTCTAAGTTACTGTTCAAACTTCCTTGTTTTTGTCCTCGTCCCTTTTATAGCTAACAGTACACCACATGGGCTGCACATTGGCCAGAAATAAATGTAGTATCAGAATAATGCTCAGTACTATCTTTGATCGAGGAATCATGTCATGCTTTATCAACTAAATCAAATTTTACTTTGCAATTTCCTGTTTCAACTTACAAACTTCTGATGCATGCATCTTTTTTTTTTGTACTGTGAAATATGATTAGGCGAATACATCTCAGTTTTCTTGTAATTTGCTAAAAATAGCAAAGAATATCTGACTGTATCTTGCAGTACCTCAATCTGGTGAGTAGTCCACCTAAGAAGCCTTCTTGAAGACAAAAGGACAACTCCCGTATTTTCATGGTGGACCTGTCAGTGAGTGTGATTCACCACTTCCCCATTCCATCTTTACACTAGTGTAATTAAGTTGATAGGGGTTACATCAACAGAAAACTGAAGGGTATAATACAAAGGCGGGTCAGATCACACATGCTACAAAATGTTAAAGGACCGTTTCACAGCAGGAAGATGAGCACTTGGAACTTGCTTATCAGAAAGCATACGCGCTTCAAAGTGATTCCCAAGCATTTTGGAACTGCCATTACAAAACTAGTGTAAGTTCTATTGTTAGTCAGATCATAATTGGACAGGAAGTATGCCAATACAAACCTCCTAGAAGATACTTCATATTTACTCTTGAACAATGAATTGGTCTTACAGAGGGAAAAAATACAAGATTGACAATGGACTACATTGTTCTTTGATGTTGCAGTATGGACAAATCACAGGTGTATTACGTAAATACCTGTCAAACTGACAATTAATATCAATTAGTCTTTAATCTGACATACTACATTGGGTGCAGCAATGCAAAAACTGTTCAAAGTAGATTGTAGATATGTACCCTTCAATTAGATGTGAGGGAGGAGGAAATTCTACTCTCTGGGAAAGCACAGCATTTAACTCTTCAGTTGCTAGAGATCTCTATGGATGAAATTTATCCTTGTGAAGGTGACCAGTCAAAAACTTTTTTGAGTTGTACTGATTTCAAAAGCTTATGTGGGATATAGTTAGTCAGAAAGACTTGTTCCTCCTCTCTCTGCAAACACACATACTCAAGGCACACAATGTTTATCTGCGTCTTCCTTCCTTTGACACATAAAAAGCCAAATTAAAGGAAATTAGAGAGAGAACTCTCTGGATAAGATCTCCTGAAACATTCGCTTTGGATTCACAGCAAGAAGAGGGTATTCACAAAATTTAATTGCAGCCTGAAGAAGCCATGCAGGAGATAAAAAGAGACACTTCCATAGTATGTCTTAGAGCTGGAACCTAACCTGATTGGAAGAACGCACATACTACACCCAGAACTGCCATACACTAATCTCTCCTCAAAGTCAGAAACTTCAATTATGTCACCAAAATTAACCCAAAAGATCATGCTGCAGTGGAATATCCGGGGGTTAATCAGACTCAGAAGTAAAGCACACAGCAGACACATTCTCAGCAAGAATCTCAAGCAAGTCAAAACTACTGTCATGACTTATACCTCAAAACAAAGCAGCCATGACTATAATATTTTGTGACATACGATCAATACATGAATGAAGCCAAAAGCACACTCCTTGCTTTCCTTTCGGAGTAAGTGTCTAACCTGTGTCACATTACTTCTACTATTCCACAGCTTTCCTTCACATACACTGCAATTTCTCCCACACTTTTAATTAATCTTTTCATTTTAWTTATTATCTCATGCATTGCCTCCAAAATACGATGCTATTTTAATTTTTATACAACATTCTATTTACCAATGCTGTGTGAAGTTTTCCTGATACATAGACTTTTCAGAGAGCTGGCTGAAAGAAACTGCTTACACAACTTCTCATTAGTCATGAAATATGCAGATATAATTCTGCTTCTTGCCAGCTACCAACATAAACTAAAAATTTCAGCGATCTGACACCTCACTAGTCAAGGCTCAAATTCATGTGATGCTTCCAAAGGCCAACATTAATAAGGATACCATTAAATCAGCTGATACCCTCTGTGACAGAGATATGCAAAAGAATTACACTTTCAAATATCTCTACTCACATTTAACAAACATTAGACATAAACTCAATAATTTAAATCAGGACTGAACTAAATGATTATTATTGAAAATCTTCCCTTTCATGTGAGAACACCTATTCTTCCTCCAGTGATGTCATATTCTGAGATGATGCTTAATGTTTCTTTCTGAACCCAAAGATTGTAGTAACTGTATCTCTCTGCTCAGAAGGAGCAAAAGGGGAAAAGTCAGGGAAATAAATAATAGTGTTTTTTTWAAAAAAAATTAAAAGAAGAAGAAAAAAAGGAATGTGGTTCTCTGCAACTAATTGACAGTATTTACTAGATTAAAATTAGATTAAAATAGGAGTAAAACAAGAAGTTCACACCTGAACAGGAAAGCCACTGTTATTCAAGAATATGGGATTTCAGTTTTGTGTTTTCACAACAGAGGCCAAATTCTGCTCTCATTACTTATGCAACTAAGTCCTGTTGACTTTGGTGACTTTTTATGTGAAGGAAGGAGAATTCAGCCATCCCCTTGGTTGCTCTTGGGGAGGTTCAATTTATGCCATGTAAAATGCAGCCATTGCTCTGACAGGGATTATGTTAATAATATTATCTCATGCCTAGATGTTCGAGTGTACATAGGATTTCTTTCAACATCACAGTAAAACTTTTACTGCTGCCATAGGCCATAGTGTCCTTGAGAGAACATTCAAAACCAAGAATCACTCTTTCTTCTTCTACTTGGCATTCATAACTTCATTGCTGACTTTCAGTAATGTACTATGTTTACTGACGTACTAACTTTCCTACTTTGCTGCCTTTAAGAATGTGAAACTTGGACATACCCATCCAGTTGACATGGGAGTATGTCTTTGCCACTTGTACTTTTGAACAAGAACAGCACTGAAGTAACTCTTGGTACCACCTTTTGGAGACATCTACACCGCAGAGCTTGAGAGCAGTGGGAGAAGCTCTTTTCACTTCGGATTTTTACAAAGTATTTCAAGTCGCTGTCCTGACATGTCTGACTGAAGTGGGAGGCCTCCTGCCAGAGAGCTAGCCCAAGGCATGCACGCCGCCAGCCACTCCCAGCGCCTGCACCACATTTGCATAGTTAGATGGCTGGCTCCTGCCAGCTGTGTGCATGCCTCCCAGAAAGCAAAGATCAATGGGAGAATAAGGAAGGAGATACAGGCCTCCATTTGTTTCTAGCATAAATTCATATATATAAAAAGGAAAAAAAAGAATTAAAAAAAGAGTTAAAAAAAGGACTTTAGTACAGACAAGTCTTATAGTCCTTTTTAAACAAAAAATCCCATTTAAATAGACAGTGAACAACCTAATAAAAGTCTGTATATGTAAGAACAGTTCTAGTTAATTTTCAGGGTCCCAATCCTGGTCAGACTAAGCTACTAGCCACATTTTCAGTAATACTAGTGGGAACTATGTCTGTAATATTTCTGAAAACCTTATTCTTCCCAAATCATTATTATTTATCTTTCTGGTGAGTAGTCTCTTTTTACTATTTTCCAGTGTAGTGAGAGTGCAGTAACTGATCAAAGTTAAAACATTATAAAACACTAAGCCACCTGCACTTTATGATACTTCGATGTTAAATAAAGAGAAGTTACATGATACTGCACACTGCAAGCAGTCTCATGGAAACAAAACTCAAAGTTTTGCTACATTTGTTAGAGCAATGTAAGGCATCATATATATCTATTATTACCATATAGTCTCATGGCCAAAAAGTAACCTGAGGATGATCCATACCAAGTATCTTACATGAAATATGAGCATAAGTCTAGGTAATAGCCACCCTTCCGCCCCATGAAGAATAGAAACTCCGGGAGTTCCAAATACTCTGGAGTTTTGCTAGTGAACAGAGAGTCTGAAGCAAATGACATTCCCAGGAAACACCTACAACATATGACAGGCAGTGTGTCCTGATGCCATTACCTCACGGTTTCAGATATATGGGCATTGTCATGACTGTGGCTGAGGTATGCCATACACTAGCCATCCAAGCTAACATTGGGAGAGTGGGGGGTCAGGACTGTCACAAGAAGAAAAGAAGGGTTTTGACAGATTTGTGGAGGAGAGGAAAAGGATTCTCCTGGGCAAAATCAGTGTCCAGTTAGCATCAATCCACCAAAAATACAGTCTTCTCCTCAGACTGACAACATGATACTGCAAGACAACTATCTCTTTTTACAGCATTATTAGTACATGACAATACAGTGCTAGGACATGAACAAGAGTGCACTGACTGGCCTCTCCTTAGGGTGAATTATTACATTTATGTTACATTCATTTGGCTGTAGGAGTCATATTCTATCAGCCAGATGCTGTGTGTGTTAAATATGAACTGGATTTTAAAACAATTCATCAAAAGTATCAGCAGCCCAACATGGATGTTCTTTCATGCACTTCCCCACAAACTATGGCATATGGCAACTAGCATATTTTATAGACCTGTTATTTGGTAATTTCAATCCTTGCTCCACAATCTACTCATAAATTCATTGTTGACTCTCCCAGGCTACCAGGAGAGAATGGAGGGAACTGCTCTTCTATTCCCTAAAAAAGATGCTCCCATTTAACTCAGGATTCTCCAAAGCAGCCAGCACTGCTTCTGCAGAGAACTCTTGCACCTTAAACAGAAGCCAGTGAGGTCATCTTATTGGAAACACGGCTATGCTTCCCTCTCAGATTTATCTTTTTCTTCAAAGGACTTCACTGGAGGAGGAATTGTAACATTTTTAGCACTACATGTTAAGAGTATGTATAGATACTCTTTTAGCTGTCATAAACTAACTAATGAATTATATCATTAATTGACTGCATAGGTCTAAGGATATGATCCAAAATGCTGGATTTAGAGCAACTCATGGATTGCCACCCATTAAAGTGAGCACTGGTTCTCAGTTGCATTCGTGATTTAGCCTACATCAATTCTCCACTGAAATACATTTACTTAAACCAGTTCCACATTCTAAAAAAGATTTTGAAAGAAAATATGGTTAAGGTTATTATAATTAAGTTCCCTTTTAACATCTTTAAAATATACTAATAGGAAATCTTGAGTTACTTAACTGGTATCACTAGTTCAAACTATCTCCTATACTGTGGTTTCGCATGCATATTCCACATCCCTCCAAAGCTTTTAACCTTTTACTAGTTATTATTTTAGAGGAATGTGATACATAAATTTAAACATGTCAGACATACTGTTCAACACTTCTAATGATCTATTACCCTCATATTATTGAAGTCCCTGAGGAAGTTTGGCAGACATCATTCAATCATCAAGCTATCATTACTATGTTTTAACTTCAATCTAAAGTGCCTAAGAGCTTTGTGCCTCTTAATTCACATTCTATCACTGCTAGGGAAAAAAAAAAGTTGGGTAGGAATGGGTGGAAATAGTTTACCTTAACTGGCCTGCAGTCTGTCATGTTTGAGGAATAGATTTTTGTCTTCCAAGCTGGGTTATTTGTTCTTCTGATAGCTACAAATACATTTCCCCTAACGTCCAAGTGATAGCTCAGTAATTTCTTAGTATATACTTGAAATATGTTACAGGAGAAATAACATAAAACACTAAAACAAAACAGTTCAAAAAAAAGAGCTGATCTGACTGTTCCTAGTATATGAAAGCAAGTGCAAAGGTAAACAGCTTGTGCACAAATACAGTATTATTCATGACAATGTCTTTCAGCACCACTGCACCATTACCATCCTGGTTTCTGATTACTTATCACTGGCAACTCAGAAGCATATCATTATTGATTAAGTAACATTATGACTTTATGGTTGCCTCACTGTTTGGCTATTTTGCTGTGTCTGTTGCAAAGACAAAATTCAGACAGTTTGCTGTAGGCAACAAAATCTCAAAGAATGATTCAGGAAGTCTGTTTTCAAGTGTTCTGAGTTCAGCAGCACCAAAGCAGGTACACATTGGCACAGCTCCTTTCTGTGAGCTGGCAGACATCTACATCCCAATGAAATCCCATCATAACTTCAGAGAAGGAGGTGTTTAAACATAAGAGCCCCCAAGTCCAATAGCTTATACATACAGTGAGCATATATAACTTGAAACCAAATAGTAGTTACAATGGCCACAAGAGATAGCAAATGTGATGATGTCCAGCTTTTGTGCAATAGTTGAGCAGTTACCACACATACCCAAAGTCATAGAAGACTTGGGTTCAGTTTCTTTAACTTCCCAGGGAACCTTACAGAGGGAAGCATTATTTCATATCTAACTTAAATCATCTTTGCTGCAATCTAAGCAGTTATTTTTTGTCCCATTCTCAGCTGAGCCAGAGACTAGTTGATTTCCTCTCTCTTTTTAGGAACCTTCTACCTATTCAAATGCCTCCCCTCTGTGTTTAACAAATCAGAAACTCCTGCATTTCTTTAAAGGTTGTGCTTTCTAAACTCCCAATTATTTGTTTCTCCCCGTTGAGTCTGTCCATGTCCTTCTGCAATGTGGTCTGCAAAACCAGATACCATACTTGCTGCTAGAGGCTTTGCTAGTGCCAGTAGAAGGATCATTTTATATGTTTTAGATACAATACTCTTGCTCATAAATTTAAGTATCTACTTTTGCACAATAATGTGACAACACTGATGTGTTTTTAGATGACAATCCCCTGTGATCTCCCTAAACTCTTTTYTGGAAAAAGGCTTTTTAGCTCTTATTTCTTACCTTTAATTGGCAGATTTGATATTTCCTCCTCAAGCATAGTACTTTGTGTGTGTTCTCACTGAATCATATTCTATTCATTTCAGACCATTTCTGCAATACTCCAGATCACTTGAACTCTGATCCTTTCCTCCCAACTTGGTATCTGGTGGTTTTCCTGCTTTAAATGCTAATCCAACACTCTTCAGATTCAACAAATATGCTGTCTGTCCCATCATCCCGAAAATACTGAAGAGACCTTTGTAAAACCCCGCTCAAAATTGTTTCTAGGTTGAAACTCTATACAAAGGCAGAGTATTACTTAAATACTTCTTTGTATAGATCTACATTAACATAATCCAATTTCTTCTGTAAATCCTCTTCCAACCTACACCCTCCTCTAATCACAAATGAGTCAGGATGCCAGTTAGTCAACCAAAAAACAGATCTGGCAAAAAGAGACAGGATTTTTTTCTAGATTGAGAACATTCCTATGCAGGGTAGAAAGCTAAGTCAACAAAACAGTACAAAAGCCCAGCTCTTGCCCACAACTATCCTTTATATGCAGAGAGTTGACACCAGGGTGTGATTCTCAGGTATTGCCTGCTAGATTTGGCTCCTGGCCGAGGCCAAGGACATACAAACACCCTTCATGCRCATTCTCTTCCAGAATAGCATACAAATGAGCAGTGCTACACAGATCTTCTCTTGCTGCCATCACTTTCTTTCAGACAGCTGTCTCAGTTTGCTCTCATCACAAGTAAAGTGTGCAGACTTGGAGCACATAGCTGATAGGCCAAAACTAAAAAGTAATACATTTGAGTTTTGAAGATCTCATCCCATGCCCACTGGAGATAATGACAGGGCTCCCATTGACCTGAGAGCATTCACAGGACCGTGTAAAGCTAGCRTTGATTTTTAAATTTGATTCCAAATTGAAAGGACAAGGTTGATTGTGTGTTGGAGATCATCTTTAGCTCCACCTGCAGCAATTTGGAAGGGCATGTTGCAAGTGAAGGAGAGAAAAACCCAACCACAAACTGCTTGCCTGCAGCAAATCACAAGTCATAAGGATCCTTGGGTCTAATAGTTTCCACTACTTTTTGCAGTGAATTAATTATGTGGGAAGTAAAGATAAGGAAAATACGTTATTTGAATTACTGAAAATCATAAAATATAAATTAAGAGAATTGGTTGAGTGTGTTTTTTTAGTTGATGTGTCTGASGCAGAGATCTCTTGAGTCTGCTTTCTACACTCTCAACAACCAGCTCCTTCCAAGTGTTTTCGTTTTTTTAGTTAAAATAATGCATTTATATTTCCAGACCAATTAGATTGTGTTCTAGCATTTGATCATTGGGTGCTGAAGCCTATCTAGGGCCATAGAGAACTTATTCACAGAATAAGTGGCATAGAATGTCATTTTATCATAAACAAAAGTAATTTACATTTGAATAGAACTCTTCCTGTACGTCTCCTCATATGTCATGTTACCCTTGTCTGCTTCCATACTACAAGTTCTTTAGGATGAAAACATTCTTTACTTCTGCCTTGTGTGGTGCAAAAACCATTGCCAGTACTTAAAATAAATAGCAGTAATATAGACTCATTATCATGCAATTCATGCCTTGGCAATCTATACTTGATCCAGGAAAGCCATTTTTTTTCTGACACTATCTGTGCTATCTGGGGAGGGACAGTGTTAATACCTTCCATGTGTGTTAAAATAGCCTTTGCTAAGAAGCTTTTCCTGCTGGCCCTGAATCTCATTTCACTTACCCCTGTTTCACACTGCCATTTCAGTGCAGTTGCACTTGATATAGGGCCTGATCCCAATAACCTTCCATGAGCCAGAGGAGAGAATCTGAAGCAACGTTCCCTTGGCTAATGTGAACAAACCTTATGTGGTTTTATTTTTAATACTTTTTTAAAAAAACATAGATGCTACAGTCTCGTGATTACTCTCCAAACACTGGCTCCCTATTTCTCTTGAGGCCTAAAAGATTTTGCCACTTTTCTATTAGTCCACTTCCTACCCAGTGTATTGGCAGTTTAGGCAAATTCTGCCTTCACAATGTTTAATTTATACAACTGGAAGTTAGACCGTGCTGTGTAGATTGTACTGGAGCACAAAAATTTTTGCAGGAAAACAGTCATTATTGTACTTTGGGTGTGCTGTAGCCATAGACTCACCATACTGAAATTATAACAAATCACAGAATTAAGCTGATGATCAAGCTAGAGGAACAAGCATCTATGTGTCACAAGACTCCTGATACTCTAAGTGAAAGGTAGAGGCAATGAAAATGGATTGAAATACATAGATCTGGCAAGGCAGAAGAAATTTATCTCATATCTCTGTATATGTGCACATGTACAGAAGCATATATGCAAACATACGCTCTTTATATATATAAATACAATATAAATACAAATCAAATTTAAATTTCTCACAGAAGGAAACTCTGTATTCTGAAAAGCTCCATATTACCTTGTGGCATGACAATGTATTATTTAATAGCTACATAAAATGATACATGCTCTAAAGAGGCTACGCTCACAAGAAAAGCTTCTTTTGGAGCCAGTTGCATGATTACATCATTCATGGCCACATGCGAATGTTATTTGTGTATGTACTCTGAAACAAAATAAGAGGGGGGGAGACAAAGAGATATTCCTCCCACACCCTGCAGGCCAGAATCTCGTTTCCTATCCTCAGCTGGTGCTCAAGAGCCTGACTCCAGCAATAACAGTCTCCCACTGAGATTAAAGCACTGGCAAACACAGCTTATCTTAGTTAATGTATACTTAAGTTTTGTGTGTATTATACATATGTATATTTACATATATAGGCACACACACACATATGTATATATTTATATATCTCTCTCTACTGATACACATACTGTGTTTATACACATTTATAAATACGATATGTAAGAAATCTTTTGCTGAGAGGAAATTGTCTCTGGGTGGGAAAATACCAGTAAGTTTGAGCCCAAGCAGATATGAAATTTGACTTCAGCAGCTGCTGCCCACTCCTCTGCAACTAGATGGACACAAACACGCTCAGAAATCTCTGGCTCGTGCTCACAGAAAACACYGGGATTAGCTCCTGTTGCAGAACTGCAACTCCCACCTGACTGATCCTGGCTGCTCTCACTAGCACAGCTCGTTCCTCTGCCTCATATAAACGGTGCTGAAACTGTCATAAAGTCTGAAAGACTCAAGAGACCTATGGCAGTCAAAGCAATAGACCACCTGTTCGGGAGGATGATCCATCAACTGTGTCTGAAACAACTAGGACAGACTCTGAAGATGTTGCTTAGTGGCTAGTTTGTTCAGCATTTCTCAAGACATTGCCACATACACATCTTTCCCTGTGTGACAATCATACTGGTATGCGTGCTTCACTTGATGATTCACTTGTAAGTTTTAGTTAGTCTGGGAAGATACACTTAGCAGGAGCAAAGAAGGAGAAAGCAATCAACAGTGTGTGGATCAGAAACACGCACTTTTGCAGACTGTGACCAGTGGAAGATAGAGTGGGACACAACCAGCTATTACTGCTTAGTCCAGGGCAGAGCCATAGTAATGCTCCTGAAAAAAAATGAAATATTCTAGCTAGSAAATGGTATCTCATTAAGAACATGACTGTGTAAAATATATATACATATCTGTAATTATACACCTATAGTTTCCAGACATTTAGTGAAAAAAGAGGGAGCGCCTCAGATTTTTGTGACGTCTGTTGAGTACCWCAGCAAATTAATTTCACCTGAGAACTAAATGGATCTTTACCTTGTAGGTATGCTGGTGCCCAGAAGACACACACAAACCAGAAGCTTTCATACAAGGAAGATGCTAAAACTGAAAATTCTTACTATTGCATTATTTTGACATAGAAAATGGGAATGAATGGATGTACATACACATAAGCTGTTACTTTAAACCTACTGAAAAACTCATGTGTAAATATATACCAGTCAGTCAAAAA
This sequence comes from Rhea americana, assembly GCF_003343005.1. Taxonomy (NCBI): domain Eukaryota; kingdom Metazoa; phylum Chordata; class Aves; order Rheiformes; family Rheidae; genus Rhea; species Rhea americana. The sequence continues at coordinate 425,300 of NW_028186529.1, read as the reverse complement.
AGTGAGATGTAATCAGGTGAAGTTCAACCATGTCAGGTAGATATGAGATCACAGAATCATAGAATCAGTGATAGATGCAAGGGCGTCAAAACCTTTAAGTGCTGGAATTCCAAGATCAAGAACTTTGAAGGTGAAGGTCAACTTTGAAGGTAGGCACGATAGATAGGAACTTTTTGAACTGGAGGTGTCAGATCCAGCTAGTAGGAGAGAAGGAAAAAATAAGCCAATGAAACTATGCCAGTAAGCCTGCTGGAAAGAGAAACAGTGTAATTTTATGCTAGGAACAGCAAATGCAGAAATGTTGTGCAGGACATAAAAAGGAAATACTGTGGAAAAGTAGTGATAAACGAGAGAGGGGGTTACGGGAACAATTGCTCTTTAGTATCAACAAATGCAATGCAAGCCTATAAAACAGCTGAGGTTCCTAGGACTTTCCAACACACAATAAGAATAGAATTCCCCCAGGGTAAATACCTGCCACATGCAGAAGCTCTTTATAAAGATTCAGCATAACTGTATTCATAAGTCAAATACCTACATATGCATGTATAAAATCTTGCAGTAGGAGGAAGACACATAATCTAAGAACATTTCAAATGGATAGCATCAAGTTCATTGGTATAAAGCAAGAAAAACAAGACGGTGATGGGGACCCCAAGCCGAAGGACAAATCTATTAACTTGTGGAAACAGTGTCTCCTCAGCAACTGGTCACTGTTATCCCAATTTCCTTAAAGTGATGCTTTCCTGAGGTCAGCAGCTAAATGAGGCGTTACTCTACTGTAACACCCATTTCACCCTGGCAACAGTATGTTCACTTCAATGGAGGTATTTTGGCTTAAGCACAGACTAAAGACTGCTGCTGAATCTGAGAATGAAACCTGTATCTTCAGGCACTGATCCTCACCACTGATGTAAATCCCTGATTTCAAAAACTCCTGCTCATTCATATATTCTATAGAACGTATATGTCTATGAGCTTGATTTCTGTGGGGCTGTGAAATCTAGACTGGGCATAATACAGAGTACCACCTCAAAGCATCTGGGGACAGAACTGCTGAGGATGTAAACTGAGGCAGCTCCATAACTAAAATTTGTGGGACAAGCACCAGCAGAGACACGTTCCCTCCATCAGTTGGCCAGGTTTGTTTTCTTCTACTTTGTCATACAACAGATTGTTTTTTTTAAGGCTTTCTTTAAGGTTCTGAATCATTCAAGTGATAAAGCTACAAAGGAGGGAGGCCACACTGTATGTAGATTCCCAACAAAGACAGAGAAAAGATGAATGGCTTACATATGTAGTATCTGAATTATAAAAATGGCACTCTGAGGCAGGCAGGTTTGGCTTGCTATATGAAGTGTTTGCATCTTCCCAAGACTGGAGGTGCATTAAGCACAAGCAGCCTCCATAGCATGTCTCAGTCAGATATGAATTTATCAGCACACCACAATTCAAGTAAAGCATAACTTTAACCTTGATTGCTTGGGTTCATGTTGCCTGCTGCACAGCACTTCACTCCAGGCTGCAAATACCCCTCAAATACCAACATTTTACATCAATGATTTGAGTAATTTAATTTATTTCATCCTGAGAACTGGAAATCTGAGACTATTTGTACATTTGGGGAATTAATTGGATAAAAGTAGTGAGGGCCAGTAGGAATGGGAATTTTAATAAATCTTAGTGACAAAAGCAGAATGCGTGAAAGACATTTAATACTGCTCCTTCAGCATCTGCAGCAAGACCATATGAAAGGCAACTTTCAATTTTACAATGGGCTTTGTGCCACCAGAGATATAATGGGAGAGAGTGGGAGTAAGAAATGAAGCTTAGCTAAACTAATGAGCTGGGGCTATCCATTCTTTTTGGCTGAAGAGCTGTTGCTCAGTTAAATATAGCAGTTATTCTCCTGGCACTGCAGAGATGAACACCTCATGAAATGAATTAGTGACATTCCTATGGTTTGATTTCTCATGATCTGTAAAATTGTAAAACTGATCCTAATTCCCAGATCTTAGTTTTTGTGCCAGATTCACCAGACAGGAAAATATTTATCTGCTGAGATTTTTCAAGGAATTTTCTATATCTAGGGATGCTGAGAATATGTTCTTGCAGAATCAAATAATAGCAATACTGCTTTTAACCTCTGCAAGTCTAAGAAATATATATCACTCRTTCTACAATGTCTTTTGGAGGACAGGAATGGAGTTAAAGCTATTCCAGCTTTTTCCTTCAACCTATCCATGCACAAACTGCTTCTCTCTCCTCTTCTTTCCTCTCTTGAGACCAATAACAATCTTCCTTCTTTGCTAATTCTTGGTTTTCAATCCAGCACTGAAAGAACCTGGTTTCTGCAGAATTTGAGCACTGCAACTTCATGGAGACTCTCTGCAGGTCCTACTTGGGACTTGGTGTCATTTCTCTTCCCTGGGCATTCCCAGCTCAGAGAGGGTTTAGAATTTGCAGCAGGAGGGTGCAACTCAGTGCACGCCTCTGCAGGCCAAGACTGGAAGGAAAATGCTACAGGGTATGAAGGACCAGGTGAATGCAATACAACACTGAATGACAGAGGGACAGACTGAGCTCCCATTCCCATGCTCAGAACCCACTTTAGAATATGTGAAAACCAAACAGGTAAGTTGCTGCAGCTGTGCCAATCCATATCCTTTTTGCTACTTCTACCCTTTTATTGCTACTTTGGATCCCAAATACACTAGTCTGATTTCCCTGCATTATGCAATATGGAAAAAAAATGTATATACATAAATAGGGAAGAAATTAATGTTCTAAATTCTTGCAAGAAGAGCTCATCCAGTACAACCAAATGATGTTCTAAAAACCTATGCAAATGGAAGGAGGCATAAAGGATTTAACAACMGGTTTCATGTAGCTTGCTCAATCTGTGTATATTCTTCAGGAAAAGAAGCTCTGAATGGGCAGTGTTGACAAAACCGTATCCCAAATCCTTATGCTTGTCTCTAAAACTGCAATGACAAACAAAAACTAATGAAGGTACAGTAATTTACACCACCTAAAGATCTAGCCCACAGATCTCTTCAAAATCTGGTAGCACTTTCCATATTTATAGATATGATGATATTTAAATGCTACTATCCATTTAATATTGAGAATTGACAAAGAGGCATAGTCAGGCTAACTTTTGAATCAAACATGCACATCTGAAAAGACAAAATAATACAAAAAACCCAGCTACAGGCTAATCCTGATAACAACACTTTGCCTCCTCAAGACAGACATGATGTTATAAATGTAAAATTTCCAAGTTTTGTGGGGTGTGGGGGATTCCTTAAATCTGACGCATCCCTTCCCTTGGGCATTGTCAAATCTCAAACTGAGCTGGGAAGCCAACACTGTTTCTTCCTACATTAGACAGACTCAAAAGGGGGAAGATTCTGCTGGAAACATCAGTGTGAACCTGTGCCAAGAAAGTGTGTTTTCTCAGCAAGAAATGACACTGTTTGCTTTGTACCAGACAAATAAACAAATTATTAACTTGATTATTTCACATTTTGTACATGGTACCAATCACAACTTTGATAATGATGCTCCTCTGCCCTTTGGAGCTTTTAACCAGAGGTCAAGCTCATGAGCCCCATGAAATGCATAATACAATATTCAGGAGCTGTACAGAGAATTCAGGATGACAAATACCTGCAGTAAAGATTACAATCTCTTTCCTCCCCACAGAATCTACAAGACTAATGTACAAGACTAAAGACAGCTCATTTGACTGTGTCCCATTCCTCATGGGAGAGGCAAAGATGGAAGTCAAAGCTACTTGTTGACAGAAAACATAAGAACAAAGGAAAAGTCTGAATTTGCTGTCTGGTTTGGTCAAGTCTGGTGGCAGATGTGGTGGACTGGTGGTATATGACATTTCTGACTGTCTGATTTTTCATGTGTCACGGTCAAGAGCCCTGGAGTCTGGACCTCTTTATGAGCAAGTCAATTTATGCTTAACCACATAGCCACATCGCCCCATCACTGACCTTTCCTCCTAGATCTGGAAGGAGTCATCCACTTGGTGAAAGATAGCTAATTTCATCTCCATGATAATTTAGCCCAATGACTGCTAGTAAGTACAGGCTATCAGATGTGTTGAATTATGACTGCTGATTTTTTGTGTTCCAGATTACAATCCACCAAGGATTTCTTAATACTATTGGATTCTGGCTCATATATGCAAAGACAGTTTGAAGTGTTAAATGAGACACTTGAGCTGAATTTTAGCTCTTGTTATGGCCAATACAGCTATTTCCCCTGAGGAAACCATCTCCTTTCTTAACTGCAGGAAGATGTTGTACATGCTCATTTTACAGTCAATATTTGCAAAACACAGAAAGATAGCTGTGAACTCACAAATGTAAAGAATTAAAGTGCTTCCAAGGTTGCAAAGTGCATAGTAACTTAATAAAAAAGACTGTTTAAGAAGTCAAGCATAATGTATGTTAAGTTACACCAATCTTAGATCAAGAGGGTAGGACTGAATACACAGAGAACATTAAATTCTGTAAAAGCTTCTTAAGTAGAAAATATTGCTGAAACAATAATTATTGTTTTGCCTTCCCCAAATAAATTTTTATTTTGGAGAAACACTATCCCTTTCAGCTCAAAATGCAAGTAACTGAGATACAGAAAAAATTAAATCAATTTAACTTTGAGATTGTATGATGATTCTCTCCTGGTAGTTTGCACAGATGTCACATTTCTTCACTCCAAGGCTAGAATTGTTACTGAACACATGCATGTATTTGTATTTGTACTTTGCCATGTCGTATAAGTAAGATTTGTTATTCTCAGCTTGTAGCACCTCTAAAAAAAATCAATTTTTTTTCCCAAAAGAAATTGAATGAGACAATAACAGAAAACACCACTTAGGTACYACTTCAATCACTACTAAAGGCAATCACACTTGAGCAACATTATTGTAGTAAACACACTGTTTTCCTTTACTATGTCAATGATGCCAGTCAGTCAGTATTCACTTGATTTGGAAAATGAAAGCCATTTCTGACATGCTTATTTCATGAGCCTTCAAGTAGGGTAAGACTGGTTAAATTAACCAATTTTGGTTTCCCAAAGCACGAAAACTTACAGCTAAAGTAAGCCTTCACTCAGTATCTCTGTCTTTCCACTGATCCTGGCTGTGGGGGAATATTTACACTATGACCCGTTTGAACTGTAGACCATTTCATAGTGCTTCAGCTTTGCTGGCAGGCATTCTGACCCTAAGAACCAAGACACTAGCCACTTCTTGTTTCCTACACTTGTAATCTTGCAGGGTTACATGCTAATAGTTAATAAATTCCTCCTTGAAGCAGAACTCAAGATCCTGGGAATCCGTCTACAACTGTGAGGTACAGTGTATCCCTAAGCATCTAGTCTAATATTAGGATGATTATTGTCAACTATTAAAAGATGCCTCAGTTTGAGGTGAATTAAACACAGAATCACTTACTTCTTTTGCTTAAAGCTGACTTTCAATTGGTCACTGCAAATGAAAGCATTTGAATGGCAATGTGGTTATAACTCTGTCGTAGTAAAACAGAACTGGAAGGAGTTTTATAAATTCATTTTCTGAATTTTCATAGCAGCTGTACAGCAATACTCATAAGTATTCCAATCACAATATTTAATTAGAAAAGAGTAGATGAAATGATAGTGGCAGAAGTTTACCAGCTGACAGAATAGGACACTGTTGTGGGGACTTCTTGAAACGTTGTTAACAAAAGATAAGGGGTCGTAATGATAATCATCCTATCAGCCCACGCAGGGTGGGATTCCTGTTCCTCCCATGATACTCACCTCACCTGGAAGCCCTTAATGAGGGGAACAAAGCTTTTATGCTGAGAGTGCTTTTTGCTTTTTTTGCTTTCCAGACAACGGGGTCCATTTCGTGAAAATAAATCATGTAAGTGAAACCTTGGTTCCACTGAAGCCAGGGGCAGGATTTCAGCCTCCACCTCACAGTGATCATTTCCTTACGTGGGATCTTTGGGCTTTACATACTTCACTTYAGCACACCCCATGCTCCAACACCATAATACTTTAAAATCGATTCCATCTTGAAGAACCAATGGGTCCATTCACTTTGTATTCCAAATTTTAGGAGATTCATTTCACAGCTAAAACTTACAACTGTGTCAATTCAATGTACTTTCCTGGGAGGATGACTTATACTATTTATAAGAGTACCTTCTCATTCTTTGTTAATAATAGTTCTCAAAGTTCTCATTTCACTAATCTTTTAGCACACTGCCTTGGCAAATGGCTCCACGAAGATGGGGAAGTAAYGGGATGTACTGAGTTCTAAGATGCTAACGTCCAAACATCCTCATAGTCAGGTTGCAACTCGTAGCATCATCAAGCATTCCTTAGATCTACTCTACTGCAACACAGATTCGTCTCAATTACTTTGTTATTTTTGAGAAGAACAAAACCAATGCAGGAAAAAATATGATATATTCACTACTAGTAAATATCTATTGTCATTTATCTTTTCTATTGCTGTCACTGCTTGGCATCCTTATGTAGTGTTCCATCCATTAATTATTACCCATAAACAGAGGAATTTATTTTTAATAGTACTCTCTGTTAAAATTCCCTATAAAACCCTATGATTTTCTACATTAGCAGTCCCTAACACTATGTTTTACAGAAGTGTTAGGATAGTGCAGTGGGCAATTACTCAATAGTTCTAGGGTACATGAGTTGTTGAGCTCTGAGTCAGCAAAACTATAAATATATCCGAACATATTATTTAATCAAAGGAATGGTAAACTTACTTCCAAACATTTGTGCTTCTTCAGATAACCTTCTGAAAATATACCCAGACATGGAAATTAAGACGGGTAATGGAAACACATTCAGAAGTAGAGAGCTATGTAAAAATACTCACATTGTTGGCGATTCTGGCAGGGGAAAARTTTCCTTCAATAAAGAATGTAAGACTTTTTTCTTTCTATGTGCTAAACGACAGATTTTTATATATGCTTTCAGTGTACTCTGAAGCTGTATGAAATAACTTGTCAAAYAAATTGGAGGGAGTACCAGTTTGGCTGTGAAGTTTTGTCATTTTCCGTTTTGCAATCTTGTCCCTGGTTAAGCATAAGAAACTTCATAATATGCAGAATTTTTACCTGTTAGAGAGTGTAAGAAACATTTTCCAAAAGATACTAGCTGAGTTCTCCTGAACCCCATTTTCCCTCTTTYATGATTCTTTAGCAACCGAAATGGTTGCAAGCTATTCTGAAGTGCTGTCCCTCCAGCTGGTGTTTGCCTCATGACAGAGTTGCACATGGATTACAGCTCCCAGCAGTCACCAAGCACTGTTTAAATGGGATTTAAACAGAGAAGAAAGAGAGAGAAAGCACATGTATGTGCACAACACATGCATCTCATCAAGAATGACCACCAAATCAAGTTCTGCTTCACTTATATATCAATATCTGGAAAAAAAGATCAAAAAGTTGGACTCCTTCCTTTCTTTTTTTTTGCTTCCAGAGTGCTTCCAGGCATGTGCTTCTTTGTCTTTTTTTTTTCAAGTACAACTTGGGATTTTTTTGTTTTATTTTTGTTTTAAGATAGCTTCTAGTACAAAACCTGAAGTTTTGTTTCTGCAGAAGGACTGAGAAGGAGAYTGCATGTTCAGCTAGCTTGGCAGTAAACAGAGAACAGTGGTAGGTGCCGGGGTCAATGGGCTGCTCAGGGTAGGGGCAGCTGGAAATGAAGAAAGTTATAAGGAGAAGTCAGGGAGGATGGGAGAAATTTTAGAGTTGGAGAATTTGAATTCTGGGGCATGAGACCCACGTGTCTTCTCAGGAAAAAAAAAATTGAATAAAACAGAAGTATTTTAGCTTTGAAAAGATAAAATTGAATAAGAATGCAGTGTCCAAATGCATTTGGAAATGCAGAATTGACCAATAACAMCTAATTGTGGAGAAAGAAGGAAAATACTGGAATGCTGATATAAGATCAGACCATTGCAGTACAGAGAGTTAAGGTGTAAGGCTGGGGAAAAAAAAAACAACCGTTAAGACAATGCATCTCAATAGACAGATACGCTAACTCAGTGCACAAACACATGGTGAGAAGAAACAGAATAGAAGACAAGCCCCAGTCCTGCAAAAATACTGCACATGCTCCACATGACATGCACCCAGTAGCAGAATTAAGCTGACACATAAGCCTTTGCTCAAGTAGTTTAATAATAATAAACTTCCATAAGGACCATTTTGGTGCAGAAGAAGGGTAAGAAGGCCATAGTGTAAATCAAAATGATTTCCCAAACTCTTCATACAAAACTTGCTGATTCTTTACCATCAAGAAGTGTTATAACTCACCCAGGAACACACTGTAAATCAAGGACATTAGACTGTCTGATTTCTAACACTGACTTTTCTGTTTTTAATAGAAAACCTAACAGACAGGCCTATTGGGATCTATCAGATACTAACTGCATCTTTTTGAAAGCTAAAAAAAGCCAGCCACAATACAACTTGCATAGGGGCTAGATGAAACCATGGTTACATCCTACAGTGTTTTAGCTCTTTCAAATATAAAATAYATTCTTTTAAAGTATGCCAGTAGGAATGTTTGAGAAGATTCCTCTCCTTTGTTGAGAATATGCATTGATTTGGCATTTACAGTAACACAGTTACCAATATAATGCTTGTATGTTATAGGCAAAAAAACACTATGTCATAGTATTTTTTCCTATGAACATTAAAATTGTAAAATTCGGCTAATAAGTTGATAGTGGATATCAAGGCTATTTTTCAGATATTCTCAATTTCTTCAGATCATCCTTTAACTGTAGACACATAAGAGYCTTAATATATTAAAGATGTATCAGCACAAGGATGCAAGTTTACAGTTAYAGACTTTTAATTTGAAACTCTAATGCAAAGAAAGGAGGGCTTAAAATTTCAGAATGGACTTCCATTGATCACACAAAGAGTGGAAAGTACTAATAAAAATACAATAAAATATTTAAAGATGGTATGCAAGGAGCTTCCAGTGAGAGGATGAGTTCCGTGGGTCTAAAGGCCCTGACAAGCTGTCTTGTTACCTAACCAGTAAATTAGGTCTCTTCTGTCTGCTTCAGCTTCTGCAAGCAAACRGAAGTCTGCATTTATGGGTCAGAGTTCTATTAGATGTTATACATAGGTTGCCACAGGCATTTCTCTAAAGTCTTAGCTACGATACAATGGTGRTTATTACAGTTTGTGTCTAAAACCACTGCCACCAACAAAGATCTTGGTGCTGTAGCTGCACTGCAAACTCAGACTAACAGAACTGTCCCTGTACAAAAAGTCCACAATCCAAGGCTATGCTGCGTGCTAGTGACTAAGCCAATAACATGCCATCCAGCTATCATGACAAGCCCAGGGTTTTATATGAGCTAATTTACCTTGCACTGCTGCACTTATGCATTTCACACTCCTGAGGCTAGACTATTATTTCCTTTATTCATCCCAGCTCACTTGGTAAATTGCAGGCATATACCCTCAATACAAGCAAAGGCACACAAAAAAATATGGAGATATAGGGCAGTATGCGGGAACAACAACAAAAGATAACAGTGGTCATCGCGATGCACAGAAATCACAGCATATCAGTAGTATAACGATTTTCATAGTCATCAAAGAAAATTGAGGATAAATAAAGATGAATGTGCTTGCTTTCTTTGTGTCAGCATCAACGGGATGCTTTACAGGAGGACAAATACAAAGCAACAAAACAACAGAATGCTTGCATATCCCCCTCCTCAAAGCATCACCTTATTAGGCAGAATAAAAATGAATTTTGGGGACGAGAACAGACTAAAGGAAAACAATATTTGGGACATGAGCAAATGATTTTGTCAGGATGCCTGGAACTTGGGTTTGGAGGGAGCCATCTCTATATCTATGCCTAAGGCCATGTGGACATGCAAGGTCACTTACCAACATCATGTGCAGCACAATCATTTCAGTTCAGGTCTACATGAGGTCTACCCTACTCAAGGCCTTACATTTTTTTTTTTGAACCAGACTAAACTTGCAGCTGAAACATTCAATTTGACACAAAAACAACACTGAAAGAGTCTAGCAAAAACAAAGAATATTAGTCCTTTTTACATTGCTAGGCTTAACTGTACAAATGTTTCTGGAAATGTTTAATAGAACAAAACTATATGAAAAAAGAAAAAAGAAAAACCACAGGCACAGCTGATATAAATGTTTTTTCTTTTTTTCTTTTCTTTTTTTTTTTAATAATCATTTTTATATTGCCTAAATCCCTAAAGTCAGTGTCTGGACTCTGTCTGGAGCCTCTCCAAAAATCACTGCTTGTCAACACCCTTTCCACAGAAATGAGGCTGTTTACCTCCACTGGTGCATTGTCAAGTCATCTCTTCCCATTTGTATTACAGTTTAAGTTAATATTCTTACAGAAAAGACTAACCCTCCCTTTCCTTATCCAGCTGTCTCTCTAATATATCTATAGTTCACATTGCAATAAATCATACCAGAAGAATGCCTCTTTTCATTGTGCACCTAAACAGAGATCACCGTAAATGGTGAGATATCATATGCTCAGTGGCTCAAGTGGAAGGTATTAGAAGCAAGCCAAAACTTGGCCAGTTGATAGCAATGAATGAAAGGAAAAATCAAAAAATTCTGTCTGGATATTTATTCACTTTGAATCCTGATCCAAAATRACCATTTTCCTATAGAGGAGCTTGAAAACAAGTTCTTTCACTCTGCCTCAACAATCTACTCTCAACTTTTGAAAGACAGACAAAGAGGTTTGATACATTTGGTGTGTGCCAACCTCTTGAACTGTCTTYGACAAATTACACAGTATCCCTGAGAAAGTGCTCATATTACCCAGCCTTTGAGGGCATTCTCGAAGTACTACCTGTTCGGAAGTTCTGCTCATAGACAACTGCAAACAAACAGTGTCAGTTCTGAGTGTCTGAGTTCTTGGCAACTAAAAAAACCAACACTGAAAGATTTGAGGTACAATCCAACTTCCTCAAGCTTTACAGAAAAAAAGGAGTTAGAGTAACAAGGCGAAAAATGATAATCAAACCAATAACATACCATCCAGCTACCATGACAAGCCCAGGGTCTTATATGAGCTAATTTACCTTGCACTGCTGCACTTATGCATCAAACCAAAGATGCATTTATTTCTAATCATCTACTCGGTTTGTTCTGTCTCTAGTAGTCACTGGTATTCATCGGTGTGTGGAAAACATGTTATTCTTCTCCAGTCCCTCCAGTTCCTCTGACCGGTGGGCATATCCCTTAGCAGACCCTTTCCTCTAAGCTCCATAGACTGGACAAGCCTTGGCAATCCCTGCAAGAGCAGCAGTGATCATGTCTCAATTTTTAACTCCATCCAGTTAAGCCAAAGTGGAACTAATTGTGGTTGCTAACGCTAGAAGGCAAAAATAAGAATACTTCTTGTAAGTATTCCAGCTCAGGAACTGCCTGTCATCCATCACCAACCCTTTTTGGCTGTTCTTCAAGTGCACATAAGTCTTCACTGTTGTGAATCTCTACTGTTGTGAATGTGTACTTTCCTATGTTTCTGTTTTTATCCCATGCCCAACTTTCTCTTGCATCCATTATGCCACACAGCTATTGACTTATTATATAGGTGAGTGGTTTAGTTGTAGAGCTAGATTCCAGCCATTTATTTTTTATTTTTTTGGACAGCTGAGCACTGAGCTCTTTTGTGATTCATTTCATCAGTCCACATTCTGCTTTTTATTTCTAGCTTATAAGCCTTGCAAAAGGTGTCTGACAAATACATGAAATATACAGAGATAATACCAATAAGCACCTTGGGGAAGAGAGAGAAGAAGAAAGGTCAGAAAAAACACCTAAATACTACCTTGGATACTCATCTGCAAGCTCTTTAAGCCAACTATGTGGAGGATGAAAGACTCTGCTAACCATATAGGATTAGCACTACAGAAGAATAGTTTAGAGTGAGGAGTGATTGTCACAACATGTAATCAGTGGTGACACTACAGCGTAAGAAGAGGCCCCAGCAGGATTTGTTTCATAGTTATGAAAACAGTGCACAGAACAAACCTGGTCATATCACTCACCTGAGCTTTTCCTAATACCTCACATTTCCTCTGTTTCCAATTTCACCTTCATAACCAACTTTTTAATCTCTCCCAACACATGGAAACAGAAACTAGGATCAAGGAGGGAATGCTGCCAAAGATTAGAGGTTTGGGGATTTACAACTGTTATCTAAAGGAAAACTATAGCAGGAGCCAATTGCTTTAGTCAGAAGTCTTTGTTATTGTAGAGAAGCTTTAATATACATATTTTTGCTTTCTAAATCAGAAAGTGGAAGTCTAGTATTTTATGGGTCAATCAGAAGAAAAAAAAATACAAACAAAAGCAATTCAACTCCTAGTCACCCAATCTGGAAATCTGTTAAACTAAGGTCTGGAAAGCACGAACTTGGTAACAGATGTAGTGAATTATAAACATGAACACAGATTATTGTAAAAAWATAGGCAGGCACCCTATTTTAAAACACATTTTTTGTTTTCATTATTGTTAATCCACCTTCCCTCTTGCAGCTATTCAATACGAAGCGTGACTGAAAAGTGCTACCAGTTCAGCAACATATAGGAAGGGAARAACAGAGGCGGCGGGGGTGGGGGGAAGGTTTTCAAAGATTATAGAACAATGTTCCGAAAAGAAAAACAGATTTAAAAGGGTATTTCTGTTCAGCAGTCAAGTGGTATGTTTCGAATTTTGGTGGCTATCTGCAGCGTTGAGGTTTCTGTGTGACTGCATACAGAAAAGGCTGACAAGGGATGGTGCTGTCTTCCTCAATTCCTGGCCACAACACAGCAGATAAAGTCTGAAGTCATAAGTCAGATGAGAGCTCTACCAAGACTATTAAAATGCACTGGAAAAGCTGGAAGGAAGAAACTTAAATGGGGCCAGGTTAGATGTTTCAAAGGGATGAGTGACTGATCCTGTTTTATGTTATGCCAGACAATGCTAATAGTTTAAACACTAGCTCTGTCAAGTAAGAAACAGATATATTATTGTCTGTAAATAATTAAAATTGGCTTCACCTACTCACCTTTAGCCTTTTCTGGCTGAAAGAAAAAAATTAAAGAAAAAGATCTTGCAAGGGAGGCACGCACTCTTAATCTATTACTAATGTCTTCTTGAATCCTGTTAATATTTTTCATATTGTCTGCTTTGGTGAGCTCAGACACTATATGTAACAAATGAGCAAAAATTCCAGCTGATCCTAGGCATAAGGCTTTTAATGTTTAAGTCTCTCCTGCCTTGCAGATAATTACCGTCTCCCCTTTCACCCATCCACCTGGGGAGCATCCAAGATGGGCATAAAGGTTTATTTCCTGGTTCATGATAAGTACAGTAGACGTTTATACCATACAAATCATTTTCCTGGGTTTTATTCAACAATAAAAACCCTAAAAAATTGTTTAAATTTACTTGGCTCAATTTCCCCTGCAACTCAATAACGTAAGCTCCCCTTAAACACTAGGGAAGTATTAAGGATGCTAAAAATCAATTAGCAATGTAAAATGCTTTAAGTTTTAGTAAGGTCAGAATCATTGCTAAAGTTTTTTAGTGTTGGGTGGTAATACTGGAATACCAGATGAGACAGAAAGGTGATTAAACACTAATCATGATCATCACAGGGTAGCAACATTAACAAAGGTCTCACCTCTTTATGCCTCCATCGTGAAGTTATTAGTTTACAAATGATAAAGGCAATACAGAGGAAAGGCAAAGGTTTATTTATTAAGAAAAGAAAAGAAAAGAAAAGAAAAGAAAAGAAAAGAAAAGAAAAGAAAAGAAAAGAAAAGAAAAACTACTTCCAAACTTCCACTTCCTTTCAACCATGTGCCCCTTTGAGAGAAATTGTAAGTGGGAAAAAAACAGATACGAGTCTGAACAAAGCCACATTAGTGTGCCTCTTGTGGATTTTTGGGAGACAGAGGATACAAAAATGTTGTGTCTCTAGGATCCACCTAGAAGGAAGCCTGACTACTTCAAAAAAGTAACTTCCCCAAAGCCCCTGAAAATCTAATTTTGTTCTCTCTCTCTTTTTTCTTTTTTTTTGGGGGGGGGGAGGGGAGAGGGGCGCAAAATACTTCTCAAGGTTTTTTCCCTCAGTATGAATTTAAAATTTTCAACATTCAAGAGAAATAAACTTCAAATAACCAAAGGGAAAAATGTGAAAGAATGCTATTGCAATGTTTGAACTGTGAAACACTTGAAAAAAAAACATAAAATGCAGACTTTTGGAGTAAAACCTCCAAACCCTCACACTTCCTCAGATCTGTCTGCTTCCTTATGCACTTCCTCTCAACTGTATCCATACGGTCCTTTGGTCCTTTCACACCGCCCTGGGGTGTCCCTCACWAGGACAACTGCATTCACTCTGATGACATCTTCAGCAGCAAGAAATTAACATTGACATGAAAAACATTAAGTGCCACGGCATACCCAGGCTATGCCCCAACCAAACATCATTAACTGGAAGAGTTAAATACTGAAAAGGCTGATTACCAAGGCATTTGCTGACCCAAACCACACCAAAACCACCTCATGGCATTTCAGAGCAACACACGAATGTGCCTGTCATTTTCCTGTGCACCCACTGACTCATAAAACCAAATACAAACTGCACAAGGTAGGCTAGCTCTTACAAAGGTTGGAGTAATTAGACACAGAAGCCTAGTCCTTGATTCCAGATTTGCTGAAAGAAATCTCACCTCAGGCTCATATCCTCCATATTCAAAAGTCATTTTTCTTTTCATATAATCCATTTCACTTATGGTTCTGGGCTGCCATTCTAAGACCACTGCAAGAGTTGAGTTAGCACAACATACATGAAAGATAAAGTTATAACAGGGTGGAAAATAGAGTCWAAATGTGAGTACTTTTATTAACATATTGCTTGACTTATATTTTTTAAAATACCCTATAAGATAAAAATAATAGATTCTAAAAAGGAGATAGATCTTCAGATCCATGCTCCAATTTTTAAATGAGAATAAGCAATTAGGTCTGTAAGTGACCTCAACCATCTCTGACATCAAGGTCTTCAGAAAGTCCAGCTCTAAGCYGGTGCTTGTGGGAATGACTTTGAGCTGAGAGCTCTGTCAGCACTCTAGCCTGCTGCGAGGTGCTGGGCACCTTAAAATCTGGTCTGAAGCATAATTCAACTCTTTCAAACATCTAATCTCATACATCGAATTGGGAAAAGGCTGAGGGTAGTGGAGACGGTAGGCAGGAGGGAATACTCAGCAGTSGTCATGAATGCATCTCTGGTGTGAGCCTGGGCTTCTGTCACGGCTTTTGCACGTTCCAGGCTTTTATCRCCCCCCAGTTGCTTCCCTTAAGAAGCTTTGCATTTCCCACCACAGCTGTTGCAGCACAAGGAGTGTTTGTAGGGGACAGGCATGGGACAGGCAGTGATAAGAAAACAAGGGATGATCCAAATGAGGGTGAGATAACAGGCGTAGATAACAAGTGGGAGGAGGAAGCCAAATGGCATGCGAAGGGAAGGGGGAGGGCAGGGGATAAGAGGTGAGATAAAGAGAGACTTTCCACGCATGAATAAACATGAATAAGAGGAGAGGTGGAGGTAAGAGCCTACCACCACCAGGAAAGCAAAGAAGAATTATGAACAGGAAGCATCACTGCAGGAGCAGTTGGTTAAAAATAAAAACTATATGAACTTGGTCTAATCCCTCCTTGTCTGCACAGGCATGCTACCAGAATCTAGGCTAAAGAAGCTRTCTTAAGGTATTCCAGCATCTCCTCTCTCCCAGGTACCAGGTTATGTGCAATGGGGCAGGCGGATGGGAATAATCAGTTGGCATCTCCTGAATTCCCACACACATTTGGGCTGACCATCTCAGTTCTCATCAGAGGTGAACTGCTTTGCTTCAAATATGAACAGCCAGCAGTGCACGTAAGCATACTCTTAGCAGTATGGAAACTGGCCCTATTAAATATTCATGCCCTTTAAGTGAAGAACTTGCTTGGTTGCTTGGGTGAATCAGGGCCTAATTAAGGAGCTAAACAGCCTTCTATTCTCATTCACGTCTCCCTCAGTCCTAATCCTCTCTTCACCTAGGTTTAATTTAAAAATCTATTTTCAGGAGCTGAGCCTGGATCTGTTACATCCAAGATTGCCACTAATTGCTATGCATCAGTGTCGTTTAGAAAAATGAGAGATGAAGAAAAAATAGGGACCCTGGATGCCCTGCCTGGATGACAGCTTTATCTATAAACCAGCTTTTCAATGGGCTCACAATCTATTTACCTATCCAGAGCAGAAAATTGCTTTGTCCGAAGTCAGTCACAGATTTCTTCAGCTGTCCAAACATTCCCGAATAAAAACTGTGAGTTCTTTAAGTAAACATATGGTGCAATAGTCAGGATACAAAGCCAGTTCAACTTAGATCCAAGGAGGTAAGGAAACCCTTTTCCTTTGGCAAGTATTGTCAGATAGTTGTGGTATTACGGGATCAGGGAGCAGACTTAGAGAGACAGGCTGATGTTCTCAGGAAGATCAGTGAAGATGTGAAGGTCACAGATGACACATGGCTGGTTTCAAAACCTCAAGAATGACAGCAGGGAAAGAGGTGGTAAAAGAGGAAGAGAAACAGAGCCAGCTGTGGAAGCTGCCAGAGTTTTGTCGGAGGCACAGCAAAGGAGAAGCAGGATGATGTAAAGAGAAGTGAGAGAGTATCTGCAAAGCACAGTGTATGAGGACTGTAAACAGTGGTGTCCAGCAGGATTGCATTACTGCATGTGGCTGTCAAATACTGATGTAACGAGCTAGTTATGAAGCAAAAAGTCAGAAATGTGAGTGGGAGTGTTGGAAGGGTACATAATAGGTAGCTACTCCGCCCCCCCCCAAAAAAAAAAAATGAAGAAGAAGAAGGCAAACTAGGACTCCTGCTAATTTTTTTGAGTTAAGAGGAATAAACAAGACAGCAAGACTGAACATGAACCTGCTGAAGATACTCAGCTTTGATGACATATTGAGATGAAAACCTGGAAGTAAAAATATTCTTCCTATCCTTTCCTTGAGAAAGTAGAAACTTTGAAGGAAAAACTAAGACGAAGTCAAGATAAGAATACACAGTAAAATGCTATCTGTGGAGGAATATTTGTGTTCACTAGAAATGTTGGTGTCATTAAGTTCTCTTCCTAACTCTGCCGCTGCCTCAAGATCTCACTCAAGTAATGTAGTCTTTCTTCTCTGTGATGAATTTATTTTAGAAACAGAAAAGCAATGATACCATTTTTTTACCTACCTCACATGCTTGTTGAGAAACATTAAAAATAAGTACTTAGTGCCTTATAGAAGATGTTACACAGTGATAAATTACTATTAATCATTTTTTTATTCAGTTGAATTTGACATACATGTTCTCAGTAATATCTCCAAAACACCTGATGTGTAAAGCCTGCAACTAAAACAAAAAAAATCTACTGCGGATTTTATTAGCAGGGCAGACAAATAAAAGGAAGAGGGTGGCAAAGGAATGCAGAGATAATGTTGAGTCTGAARTAAGGAATGATATAAATATTTTGGCTGACGCAGCAGCAAAGTCAGCATGGAGGAGACTTAAGGACAATAGAAGCAATCATTTACCAAGACAGTCGCTTTCAGATGTTGACATACATTTTCAGGACAGGGAAAAAAAAAAAAAGCACAGGTAAGAGAAATCTGTAAGAATCATGACAACTTGGAACTTATTTACCTGACTATCAGTGAAGAAAACAGACAGGAAAATTATCTGAAGGTTGTTCTTCCTTGAATGCTGCCACTTCATTTTTGTGAGTATTAATGTAGGCCACATATTGACACTGATGAGCAAAAAGATCCTTGTAGAAGGGAAGCACGTGTTTCCTTGTACAGATGTCTGAGTAGTTTACAGTCCCAGGCTGCTCTGAACTTAAGAGTAGGAAATGAAGCTTGTATGAAAAATAAAGTGGAAGTTCACGGCATTTAGGGTTTGCGATCATGGTTTCATTAGATCTTAAATGCTTTTTAGGGCAGGAACACTTAGAGGAGTTCACAAACAGTTTTGACTTTAAGAAAGCTGAGTTTGGGAGAATGTGATATACCCCAAGGAGTTTTTATTGGAATCCTATGAAACACAGGAAACATAAAGCTGAATTTTTAAAAAACATTTGAAGAGACTGAAATTTAAAGCTGTCCTGGTTAATTCTARAAAGGAAAAAGGGCAACTGAGGCCATATGCAGTTAAGCAGAGATGTAAAGTTTACTGTATACAAGATGTAGAAGACTTGGAAAAAAATTATATGTATCTATAGATATTTAGATACAGCAAACAATTATTTGAAAAAAGAAACAACTTAGTAAACCTATTAGAAGTTGGAAAGAACAGTTTGGAAGAAATAATTCCAAAAAGACAAAGTATCCTTGGACGCTGCACTGTCATGAACTATTCTACTAGTCATTAGATGGGGTTTTGTTTATATCCTTGCTAGAAAGGACTGGGATAAATATACTTAGTTGCTTAAGGCATATAACAAAGGGAAGAAGCATACCTTTTTTTAAATAATAATAATAATAATAATAGGCTAGACAACTGCTTAAATATTAGTATGACATTTTCTCACTGTGGCAGGGATTCTAGAGCTTGCTTAAAGAAAGGAAATTTGCACTGCTGTATCCTCTTARATACATCCATGTCAGCCCATAACATATATGATGCACTAAGGCAACCTATAGYTCCTACTCTAAGCAAATTGTAGAATACACACAGAAACAGGTGAAAGGGAAGGGGAAGAACTCTCTGTAACATACACAGAACATGAGATTCAGAGATAGAAATAAAATCCTACGTTTCTAAATTGTTCAAAGGTTTCTTTTTTTTAAAAAAAAGAATTTATTAAATTTCTTTTATAGATATATGCATATATTAAATTCTATGATGAGAGATCAGATCAGTGAGACTTGGAATTAATCTTCATTGTTGCAGAAAATGGCAGTGAAATGAAGTAAGCAATTTTACTCAGATATCTCAACAGGCATAATTTGGTTAGAAGCAATGATTGTTTTATCCTTGGAGGGAAAATTCTGCTCAATCATCTCATTTTTTTCAGATATCATTGTCATGCTGTTCATTTTGGAATCATTCTTTTTTTTCTAATATATGTAAAAGAGATGGAGGACAGGACAGCAAATTAATTACCTTGCTGAAAGATAAGAAAATTTAAKACAGGTCAAAACTTTCTAACTAACATCCAGCTTCAGAGGTTGAGAGGTCTGATTCTTCCAACATCCTGTGCTGCAGGGTGGTTTGTTTCCAYTTGAATGAGATGGCTCATTTAATTTAGTTTTTAAATTGTAATTTAATTTTAATATTAATCTCAATATTATTTTTGTGAAAGCCAAGTGCATTGTTTAAATCCAAGTATGGATTATGTTACCTGCCTGCGACTTGAACATTCTGATTGTAGCAAAAATAGAAAAAGCTAATGAGACTATATTCAGAAGGATCTACGTTTTACAGGTGACTAAGCTGTAGTGAAACTTATCTTTACATGTCCAGAGCAGCAAACGGAAGCAAATTATGCCATTACTTGCCACGTGCTAAAAGAGTCTGCAAAATGTGTGACAGTATCTTTCATACTTTATCAGGTTCAGTATAAAAAGCAAGCTTACGATGAAGCTCCTRTGAAAACTGCTGATTTTAAGAAAGGCAAAAATAATGATTTTTCTCCAAGACTCAAGTCTCCAGTCTTGCAGCCATCAGTTTACAGGCTCCAAATACAGTTTAAAAAGCRGTCAGAAAGGATAGTGACAGGAACACAATGCAAGCCAAAAGAAATGATACCAGTAAGGCTGCAGTCAGCAAGACACAAGGAGGGAAGGAGAGAGACAGGCATTAGAAGCATTAGTAGGAATAATTCCCAAGGCCAGTAAATATCAGGGGGCCCCAAAGCAGTCAAAAGCAGAGTGAAGAGATTTAGAGTCAAGGCATTCAAAGAGTCTACTTAGTTTGACCAGAAGACAGTCTCACATTTCAAGGTTTCTTCTTCGGTACAGCTAAGCTTTTCAATAGGAGGCCTTGACCCTAGGGATCACTAACTGAAGGAAACAAATGTGTTTTCAAATGAATGTATTGGCACTGTCTGAACTGATTGCATATAAGATTAAATGATATTTATTTTCACTCTCCAGAATATCACGTTAAATTTTAGAGAGACRGGCAGATAGAAATGTTTCCAAATAAGACATGAGAATCTGAGCATTGGATTTGCTATGCCAGCAAGGATTCAACAGCAGAATTCCTGTTAACTTACGTGGCTAAGCCTCCTTCAAAACTGTCAACTTCAGGCTTTCTTGCCTTCAACAATCTTGTTGAGGGTGGAAAGAGGGGACATGCAATCACTCCATTTCAGTTCCGTCATTACATTTCCTTGCTTTTTGGCCATGGATTAGATTTTATTCAGCATTTTTTCAATTGCACAGATGTGATTCCCTGACTGAAATAGATAAAGTTTGTTTTCCTTTGATCAGGAATAAAATTAAGTTCATAATTTAAAAAAAGTGACAGTCATTTTGAGATGCCCTAGAAAGGGACTTTAGTCCCGTTGGGTAGACACTAAGTTGACTGGAAACCTTAGAATCATGTCACCTCCCTTATTTTCCATGCAGATGTAACTGCCTCAAGACCTACTCAATTCTAAATCTTACCAGTTTTGAGAAGTGTTGCATACTTGACAATTTAGGCTGGATCTTTTCTGTTTGCATCAAGTAGGGAAAATGAAAGTTAAAATCAGATTGAGTKCTTTTATTGCTTCCCACTGGAGAAAAATCTCCAAAGAAATGTCCATTTAGAAGTTGCATGGCTGAGAGCACTATACAAGAAATATAGTTGGTATAAAAACATAAATAACTGTCCAAAAACCAGTTCACTATTTTCAGTCAAGAGAAACTCAGAAGATGTAATGAGGATCTGATAGGTGTCCCTGTCCTTCATGCCATACATGAATATTCTTGCCTATTATCACAAGGACACATGTGTCTTCCTGTTTCTGAGTAYGTAGGTATGACAGAGTGGGTAGAGTCAACTTATAAAGTTAAATAAAACATTGTAAATCAGGATAGGTGAAGCCAGCTTGGAATGAAACAAGGCAAAGATAGACCTTTCACAGGCTGAGAAAAAATACCACTTCTTCTGTATCCTCCAACACGTTAATGACAACATCTAATAGGTTTTTCCATGTCACTGTTGATATAGGACTTATATAGATGCTAASAGTTCATCTGCATGTTCCTTAAGACAAAGGTGCCTCAAAACTCATTTTGTGCTTCTGCCCCTGACTTATTAGAGGAGCTTTCTTGGGTTCCAGAATAACAGAGCAGGGAGCTTGTTAAAGCCAAGAAAAGATGGGGTTAGTGGAAGAGGGAGATGGAGCGCAAGGAAAGCACAGGTAGCCTACAACAGATTAGATAATTTCAGATAAACACCAATTCTCTACTGAGTTTACAGTCCTATTTATTAGCTTTGTGCATGTGTGTATGAGTGTGTGTGTGTGTGTGTGTGTGTGTGTGAGAGAGAGAGAGAGAGAGAGAGAGAGAGAGAGAGAGAGAGAGGGAGAGAGAAATGGCCTTGTAGAGAAACTCACCTGAAAAAGTATCCAGTTCCAACTATGGAGAAGTTGACTACCACAGGATGTAACACAGCTATGACATTTAAAATATTTTTAGAATGAGGCATATGTAATGTTTTCAGGAGTATAAAAGTGTTCTTGTTTTTATAGATGGAGTTAGAGAGGGTGGGAGGGAGTTTTGCTCAAGAGAGGATTTGCGGTAAATCAGTAAGGCTGGATTTTCATACCTCTGTGCCTTTTTCAAGGCACGTTCCACTCGTATTCTAGTACCTCCCTGTACTCACACATAGACCTATTAGAAGTCGCATGAGTGTTCCTGAAAAATCAATGTTTATGCACTGTCTCAAAATGTGTAAGCGTATAGTGAGCTGAATTTAAAATCCATAAACTGTGTTCCAGAAAGGGGACCAGTAAGGGCAGAGGGAAGACCATGGACAAAACTACCTCAGCAGAAAATGGTGAGCACAAGAATGTGGCGGAGGGCTTCAAAACAGCTATGTACTGCTCCTGAATTTTGAAGAGTAAATAGGTACTTGTGAGTAAGAAGTATGACAAAGCAGGAAAATGGGTCTCATAAAGCACAGACTTGTTGGGTCAAGTGTCCTTTTCCTGTTTGGCAAGTCCTTTTGTCTCTGTGTCCTCCTTATCATTCTGACACCTTACCAAAGCACAGAATGACAGACAGCCCTTAATGACTTCCTAGTGTTTGATTCTGATACTCAGGCCCAGCCCTCTTGAATAATTGCGTAACATGAAAGTCTCTATTCMCCTCTGAATGTCCACTTCAGAACTGACGTTCATTTATACACACGCAGCTCCCCACTCCCACCCTGCAATCTGTGTCAAGACAAATGTGCTCTTGTCACACCTTGCTTGTAGCAGGAAGTTGAAGGCAGCACTTCTGAATGCCTGGACTGACAGCCGACGCTGTGTCAGCAGCCGCCGGGGCTGGTATCACCCTCACCAGGAGTCGAGGACATCCTCTCCTGGGCACACCCGCTCGCAGCCAGCACAATTAGGACTGTTGTGGCCTGCGTCCAGAAGCCAGGCTCCGTCCTGCACCCGCACTGTGTGTTGCCACTATCCCACCTAAGTTGTAAGTAGGATTTTTTTTGGTTTCCTAACAGGCTTGGCCAATTGGGGTGTTAGTGGTCTGGTTCGGCTGGCAGTCTGTGCTGGTTGCCTACCCCTGGCAGGCTTCACTGGAAGTCAAGATTCCTCGTGTGAATGAGAATTTACTAAAAGTRATTATGTTGGGCCCTGCAAAACACCCGACAAAACAGCACACAAGCACACTCCTGAGCTTTTAAAATGGGTATTTGGTGATACCAARAATTACAAAGATCTAAGCTGAGCAGGGGATGCTCGCCAGGTGCAGCTGGAACACTTTCACTAGGACACTGAAGGAGGCATTTTAAAAAGACAGTATATTACAGTGCACGCCTTCCTTCGCTTTCCCTTCTCGCAGTCGAAAGAGAAACCATCACATACTGATTTGATACCAAAAGCAACAACAAGCTGACTTGACTTTGTTTTGTTTCCCCTGGGGTGATGTTCCCATGGGCTGACACCCCTCACCACCTTCTTTCCCATCCAAAGACAGTGACCAAAGCAGAGCAGTCACCTCAATGACAGGGCAAATCTGTTTCTCCTGATACCTTGCTGTGGACTTGGTTGTTTCCAGGTAGCTGATTGCGAGGGGGCCAACAAGCAGGCTAATTTAGAGCACTAAAGGCTGGCACAGTAGTGCCATTAAACCATTTTCACCGACTCCTGGCCAAATGCAGCAATTTATTGGCTGAATGATCRGATTATTCATTCGCAAAGCTAAGAGAGGGCATTTTCTTACCACTTCAGTTGGCCTGTAGTATTTGTGATTGACTGTCACATGAATCTTGCCAGTCTCTTTGCACCGTCCTACTTCATTTTCATTCTTCCCTTCCCACCTGTAAAGAAGATAAACATTTAATCAACCCATAATTACTTTAGTGCTCTGATCTTACCAACATTTGGCCTGCTTTCATTTACTTGAGGCTGGTGTCAATTCTCCCTGCAGGACAGTATAAACTCATTAGTTATAGGAACAAAGGCAGAGTTTAGACTTGAATGGAGCAACAATGGCTTTTGAAGTCTCTCTGTTTTGGTTTTTGATTCAGTGGAAGGTCTAGAACAGAGGACTTCCAAATTAAATACATAATGCTAGGGGAAAATAAAACCTCCTCATTTCAGAATGTTTTATATATCTTCAAATAAATAAGAAAATGAGTTTTTTCATTGGTGGATTGGTTCAAAGTTGTTTAAAATTGTTCTCAAAATATTTTTAATTCTTATATTTTGGCCAGTACTTTCAGGAACTCTTCAGTTTGTTAATTTTATGGAAATGAAGCTCATTTGAACAACATTAAGCTGCATAATCTAATTTGTGCTTAACTGGAAAAAAACAAAACAAAAATAATTTCTGAGTTTTCAGTCCTCACCAACATAGTATTTCACACACATGTACCATAAATGATACGTACTACCTGTGAACTTAAAGTCAGTTACTTTGCCTAAATTAGTTTCATATATGTTGAACAGATTGTAATTTGTGGTAATTTGTGTGATCTGATTGTACCATGAACTATTCTGTTAGCAACTGCCTTAATGTAAAATTTTGGGTTGAGTACACTACCAGAACAGAAATGGCTTGATAGGTCACTAACTCTGGCTTTAAAATGGCCAGATTTCATCCTGGAAGCTTGCAGACAATAACCCCTCAGTGACACTCTCAAAACAAATGTTTCAGCTGATACTAAAAATCTAATTCATTAAATACACAAAACCCAGAATTATGATTGAAACTCTACACCCTTCTTACTTTTTGCCTCTAAGTTTATCAAGGAGCTCTGAAATAGCTTGGCACAAAAGCGTAGTGAGGAAATTCTTTGCTTTTTTAGGTTTAAGTAAAATCTGTGTAATTTAAATCAGCACTGTGATTTAGACTAGTTAGCTTCAGTCATCAGCAATAAAAGAAAAGTGCCCTTTGCCTCCCACTTACTAATCGTACTGACATATTTTCAGTCTTGCCTGTTCTTGGGATTTTGTCACGTATTTGATTTTTTTTCTTCTACCTCCACTCCCCCTGAACCTCCTAGAAGAATTTAAATCTGTGACAACCTCAGCCTTCATTTTTGAGTTTCTAGCCCTGAGGGCTAGGAGGAAGGTCTGAAAATGTGACCTCTGTGTCCCCCTGAAGGTTAAAACACTGAAAGGCAGAAGGACATACCAAATACACATTACTAGCTTTTAAATGTCATGATTTTTTAAGCAACACTCATGACTTCTGGTGACTAGCAAAACCTGTAGAATGCTTGATACTGGGAACACTTTACATCGAAATAATTTCCATCAGGTAATAATCACACTGAAGTTAGCTGTAAATAAGGAATGTCATGATGCTAAAGATGATTAATATATTATCTTTCTTTCTTTCTTTTTTTTTGCAGTTGTTCTGTTTGAAGCCTGCACTGTAAAGTTTTCGCTCAGAAGCCAAAACTAACAGTAGTCCCTCCCTTTAAAGGGCAGAGGGTAAAAATGTGCAGGACTCAAATGAGCTTAATAGAAAACTAACCGTCACCAGTAAAACAACAGGAAGCGCTTAGATCAGGAGACGTCAGTTGTTGTTGGAGGTCACTGAGCAGAGAACCCCATTTAACACCCAACAGTCTCCAGAAAGCTCGACAGAGCCAGTAAAGACTCACTTAATGTGCCTATCAAAGTTATATAACAATAGAAATAACTTAAGAAGAAAACTCCACCCATTTTGTTCAGCCCAGTAATGTGAAAAGTTCACAAGAAAAAAGTACTTCTTATTGTGAACAAAGGGGGAGACACATTTGATAGCAGCACTTCTAATTACTCCTGGCACCTCTGCACTCACAGCTGGGGACACCATACTGCTGATAAAAGGGATTGCATTGGGGCCAACCAGGCACCAGGAACAAGACATCCATTTATCTAACCAACTCCCTGTTCCCTTGTCTTTTAACCAAAAAGAAAAAAGAAGAAAAAAAAAAAAAAACCCAACAACTCCTTTTTTTTTTAAGCCCAATTCCAGTCAGAATTGTTAATTGGAAAATGTGATGCCAAATTATCCTTATTTGCATTAACATCGTGGAAGAAACATGAGGAATCCTCACATTGTTGTGGTTTCTGATAGCTCCAGCCCAGGAGGACTACCTAGCTTTCTGCTCCTTAGAAAACAACCTAACGTAACTAGGAGGGAAAAAAATGAAGCCTTGATAGAGAAAGTCTGGCTAATCAGGGATGGGCTAAATTCAAAAAGGATGAGGACTGAATTCACCCCTACACATGGCTATTGTCAGAGCCCAGAGTTTTCAAGCATGTGACACTTGCTGCAGTGATGAGTTTGCTCTCAAAACAGGAGGCATTGGCCACACTGCAGAAGGCTCTGCACTCGGAGAAAGATGCACGAGACGGCTATCTACTACCGAGAAACCAGGTTTGATGCCCTCTGCATCCCTGCTGCCCCACAGAGTACCTTGGTATTGGAGATGGGAGCTTTGTGAATACCCAGGGCAATAAATGTTGCTAAGTGTGATAGATACCATGACTATCACCAACCTCAGAAACTTCCATAAAATAAACAAATTGATCATGTTTCAAAAGCATGCATTGTAGTTTCACAAGACCTTTCACAAAAGCACAGGTAAACTGAACAAGTATATTCATCCTCTCATCTCACCTTTACTTGGAGGCAGAACTGATGCCATTTTGTAAAATATTCAAAAATCATCAGCAGCTAAAGCCCTCAACCTCTTTACAGAAAATAAAAATATCATCATATGCACCCTTTAAATCAAATATATGCCAATGGAAAATCTTTTCACATTTGAAAACCAACAGCAAATTACTTAAAAAACAAAATTTTAGGAATGCTTTGCTTGTCTTTGACAGCTGTCAGAGGACACCATTTGTGAGAACTTTTCAGATTTGTGGCTTTATTAACTGTTACTACACATACAACCAGCCCGAGCACTGCATTTGTTCTGATGCTTTACAAACAGCAAAACTGTCACCACATAAGAGATCACTGACATCTGTTGCAAGCAATCTCTCACAGGGAAATTTTAAAAATCACTCTTCCTATGTTCCTTGGGCACCAACTCAAACTCTGATTCAGTAAAGCATCCAAGTATATAGGGATTGTTTAACTGCTATCTGGTGCTTAAATCTAAGGTATAAGCACGCTACCATGTAGGGATGTACTTAAAGATTTCCTCAAATGCTCTGATGAGTCAGGCCTTTAATGCTGGTTCACTGAAGGAACACGGTTAAAACAGTTAAGGTTGTTGGTATGAAATTCCCAGCATTGTCAAGCTCAAGTTTCAAAAATGTAAATCGTGACTCCTCAGGTTTAAAGATTTTAAGAAAGACTACGTGCTAGGTCCCCCTTGTTTCTTTTTTTTTCTCAGTCCGTCTGGGAAACTTTTTAAGCTCTTCTCTCTGCTTTACTTAAAATTCTGAGAGTTGGTGATAATGCTTCCTTTTAAGACAGTTGTGCTCAGAAGAAAATATTTTCCCAAAGAATATTAATGCTTCTGTGAAGACCAAAACATTCTGAAAGTTTCAAACAAGTTCCATTACTATCAACTCAAAAAAAAAAAAAAAAAAAAAAAAAAATAAAAGGATGATTTGATATTTTCAGAATGAAAAAAAATTTGTTTTTCATTTCTGAATGGATTTTTAAATTCTTTTAAAGTTTTTTTAAAGGATGTTAAAAAAGAAAAAAAAAACATAACTGACCTGAAATAAAATATTTCTCCAAATACATTTGTGAGATTTTTTTCATCCCATTTTGGGAAAAAAACCTGTGGAATTTCCCACAAAACATCATATTTGATTCTCACCCAGCTTTCCTAAAGAAGAAACTCTCACACCTCTTATTATTAATAATGTGGAATCAGATAATTAAATTGTTACGGTCTTCAAACATTACTGTGAGTTCTGAAACTGCTATTAGGTCTGCCAAGAGATAAATACTCATATCAATAACAAAGTAAATAAGTCTGTTCAGCTCAAAGAGCTAATTTTCTAGCTCTTTGGTGAGTTAAATGCCCCCTTCTCCCAAATGTGTGCTCTATAGTAAGATCAAGAATAAAAGTGGTACTGTCCTAAGTAAGCACCGCTGCTTGTTGTAAGGAAGCTTCTCCTCTGATGCAGCCAGGTTCTTTCTAACTATCACTCTTTAAAATGTCCCTGATTTATGCATGAAGTTCTGTTCCCTTCCTCCTGATCTGCAAGCCTGTGATTTTCCCACGCTGTTAAGCACCACACAGTCCCTGCAATTTCTTGTGGGCAGAAGCGAGACTTAAAACCAGTGGCTGCTGGTGAAGACTTTGGATGGCTCCACGCCACCATCACCAATGTCTCATTGGCTATGTGTTTACAGCAATCCTTCACATCTCCCATGTGTTTCTGTATCCCAACCTTTTATTATAAAATAGAAGGAAAACACAAAGCAAAATAATAAACCCCCCTTCTCTSTCAGCCCAATCTCAGTTCAACCTTCACTGCAGAGGCAACTGCTCCAGTTCTGCCAGTAGTTCATCTCATTAGACCTTGCAGTTCATCTGCAAACTTCTCCTTTTTAGGGTGATCGGTTTTAGATCAAGTGGCATGTTAGTTACGGTAAAATTTGCACTGCAGAGCCAAATGACTACAGAGTAAAATATTCACTTCTCTTGAATTAATTCTGATCCTAGAAGCAATGAATATTTCTGTAACAAATGTGCATGTATTTTTGTATTAATAAAAAATACAATAAATCTTTCCACTGCTGGAACATTTTTTTTCCCCGTTTTTTTTCCCAATCTGCAGACAGCAGTCTTTGCAGCAGTCTGCAAAGAACTCTGAGTGCTATAGTGGTTTCAGGCTATCTTTGCAATCCTGTTCTAATTTAATAAGATTAATGACAGAAAATTAGTCAAGACAAGCATTTGCCTGTTTCGTTTACCCTGCTGTAGTTCAAATTATAGGCGGGAAGTGTTTCCCCTAAATATTACTTAGTAATAAGTAGTAGTAAGTAGAAGGGAAAGTAAAAGAAAAAAAGTGTAATACTTACAGGGGGAAAATATTTGTAGCTCAGAGGCTTTCCTGTTAGTACAAAGGACTGAATTTGAATGATTCAGAATGATTATATAAATTAAATTTCAAAYTTCTCCCTTGTAAAAAAAGAGTTAAATGATAAAAAAATAATATAGATAAATCTCTGCGTACACTTTACCATCAATTTCAGAGACAGAATGTATCAGACTTATTGCAGCTGTACATGTCATTATTTACAAAAGCATGTTAAAGTTTGTTGTTCATATTTTGGCTAGAAAATATACTCTCAATGTGTGGTAATGTCTGGCTATAACAGATTAATATGTTATTTTTTTGGAAAGACCTTTTAAGTTAAGCTGTGCAGTTAATGAGATATGTTAGGAAGACAAAAAACTGTTAAAAATCATGCTTCTGGTCTGTTGCGAGGCAGTCAGGATCACTTTTCTGCCTGCTCTCTGCCGCAATACCAAGATATGATGGTTGAGACTTTGTCCCCTTTGCAATTTTCCCTGCCAAAGCACAAACCGGGCATGGCGAAACACCAGTGCACACTTGCCCTGTGTTCTCCGGGGTGCTCCAAGCCCTTGCAATTGCCACTGCATTCCCTTCAGGCCATCTCCTCTGCCCCGCCACTGATTTTGAAAAGTGCGCTGCAGAGCAGTACGAGGAAGCTGTGCTGGCACTTAGAGCAGTGGAAAGGGCACCTGGAGATTTCCCAGAAAAGCTTTTGGGACTGTGAAATTTCCTAATACTTGAGGAAAAAAAAGCACCTAAGCTTTCAGGGAGAAAGGAAAAAAAAGCAGCCTTCATTGCAGGATCCCATTTAGTGATCCATTCCGGTGCAGTGATGCTTAGGTGCCTCATAAATTTTCAAGYAGCAGATCAATGGGACTCATCAGTGGGGTCCTGCAACATCGAAGGGGAGGATTTTGCTATCAGGCTACTCCCTGAAGAAGATAAATTCAAACTGAAAGAGGTGGGAGTAGAAAGCCTGGGGGAGTTTCAAAGAATGTGAGAGGTTACCCGCCAACCAGCTAAGATGACAATAAGAGGAGAGAGAGAGAGAGAGAGAGAGTGTGTGTGCGTGTATGTGTGCATGCGCGTGTGCACGCACGTGTGTTCTGGAAAAGCACAGGCCAGGCTGACGCCTAGAAAAATTATGGAGACTCTGAACACAACTCTCCTGATCCTCGAAAAAGTTCAAGTTCAAAATCTCACGCAGTTTGGAAGATGAGTGATGGCTCCAGGATGAGGAGAGGATCAGTTTTCATGCTAATTCCACCCAGGGAGCAGAGGGAAGGAATTTAGCTAGATTATTCCTAAAATGATCAGAATTGCATTCCTCTCAAAACAGTCAGCAGCAAAATTATTACCGGCACCTAAAATGTCACCACAATACCCATATGTCCAGATATTTATGTATCACCCATAACTGGCTATCACATAAAGCAAAGATAGATTTCAAAAGAACCAAGGAGATTAGTAAACCAAATGCTTTTACAAAAAGTGATTTAGATACTTACGCTAAGTATCCATGGCAGTGGATGTGATATGGACTATTATATCATTTTTGAAAATTATGCTTATTGATCAATTAAAAAAATAAACATGCCTTTGTGCACATAAAATAGCTGCCCTATATCATCAGTTGAAATAACACTGTTAAAATTTCACCAAGAGTATAACTTGCAACGAAGTGAGTTAATCTAAACACAGAACACAATAATCACCAACTTGAATGATATGAAGTCTATTATATGAAACCATTCTGTCACATGTGAGTAGAAATATCGAAACAAATGGGACACAAAATTCTGTCTATTAGGACCAACCAAATCTAAAATAAGTCTTTACTACCTTGTATATAACAGAAGCTATTCATAAAAGTACTTTCACTTGCTTTTGAATAATTCTTCTTTCCTTTTGGCTTTCTAGAGGGTTCATTTTGCATTCTGGAAAATACATGTTTACCAGTCTTGGGAAATGGGGACTTCTTAGGCTAATAATAAAGTAAGGAGCTTAATTTTAAACTAGTGGATAAATTTACTGACATCAAATGAAACCATGAATAATGAGAACATCTGCAAATTGTAACATCTGTGTAGATATTGATCTATACATTTCAACTTCTAATTTTAGGTAACCAAATTAAAAAAAAAATTGTTTACCAAATAGACATTTTTCCTTTCGCAGAGCAACACTGGACTGGGCAAAGGAAAAAAGAGTTCTCAGCATCAGAAGAAATCTTATTTGTATGGAACAAGCACATCTACAACATATAATTCTGTTTCACCATCATTGTAACAGAATCATTATTCAGTTCATATCAATGCTTATTAGGGAGAAGTAGCTTATAAAGACATGAAGCAAAAGTACAGAAAAAGGGGGAAAAAAAGAAAGAGCATAGATGGCGCTCCCACTACTCCCTTCCCCTTTACCCTGTCAAACCTCACTGCTGTTTAAGCATATTGAGCAACATGTGATCAAACAGGGGCATCGCAGTGTCAAGAGATGCTAAAAATATGGACAGAAACATATTCTGAGCTTTTGGGTTAGAAATTCTCTTTATATAGTTTCTCCCTCCCTTTATCAGACTTTTTTTTTGAAAGTTGATGCCAAAAATTGAAACCAGACTAAAAACTCATTGAGGAGAAAATGTTATTACCTCTCCAGCCACCCACTGGCTGTTCAAATAATATTGTATATATCTGTGCACTTCTGCATATTTATTGAATTTGTCAAGTTTTTGTTCCCAAGTAAAACTTATTGGCCCTGTCAAAAGTTCACCAGCTGCACAAGTGACTTTGATGGCCTGAAGAACAGCCCTGGCGCTAGCGTCATGGAAGAGCCTGTGGCTTTCCTCTCCCTTTTCCAGCTGAGATTGGTATGTTGATGCATGGGGCCCAGAGAAGATACAGAAGGAGGGAAATTGAAAAAATAATAAACAATAAAAATATAAATTACGGAAAGCGCTCACCAAGCCATCCTGGTTTTATTATATGGCCTTGAGAAGGAATTTTGTATTTTCAATCAAACTATGTGGAATATGCATTGTAAACATTCTGCACCCACTGCTCAACATTTTTATGGCTTGGTAGGACAGGAGCTAATAGGAATGTAGAGTGAACTGCAACATAATCCTTGTGGTGTGGTTGATGGGCTGTCACGTGGAAAAGAAAAGGGTTGGCAGGTGTCATCTCTTTGGATAGCAAAGGGTGGGAGTGGAACTGAGGGGATATCCTGGATTTGGGGATCAGTAAGATGGAGATCAGGGCACAAAACACCTTTTGCAGCAGGCTGATGAACAGCAGCTTAGTACTAGTATCTTCGAATGGGCATCTGTTCCCCAAGACAGGGAGTGAATGGGAGAGCAGAGAATGAAGTCTTGGAAGTAAAAATTAACATCTATTCTCTTACTTCTTTTTTCATATAATGGAGAGAAGAACAGTGGACTTACCCTCTGTGGCAGTCGTATACGCCCAGAAGGCCTCATGTTACAAAATTAGAAAGCAAGGGGAAAAAAGTAAGAATGTAGAAAAACAATGCTCTGTAACACAGCAGTCGCAGCAGGTTGTAAATGTTTGACCTGTGGCTACTATCTTATGTTCATACTTACACAATGGTTTTCCCGATGTGCCTAAATGACTTCTCCACGAATTCACGGACACTATGGACCTCCCCAGTGGCTATGACAAAGTCTTCCGGCTCATCCGTTTGCAACATCAGCCACATAGCCTGTGGAAAGACAAACAAAGCCAGATTCATTGCATATGTAAGTGGCCTCTTTGGTATATGATATTATATTACTATATTTTTGATTTGGAGATAACTACAAACACATCAAGCTAGGGAAATCAGCACTTTCCTAATATGATGACTAGTAACCAGTTTAGTGCAACTCTGAAAAGCGTTCAATTATTTCTTATTATGGAAAGCAATGCTATGCTTGACTTCCAATTTGTTTCACAGCAGGGGTTTCTGTAGCAGGGACTTTAATATACTTACTTTTGAACACTGACAAAGATATGGGGAGGAGAACAAAATATTGCAGTCTTTCTATCCAAAGTGCTCTGGACTGTCACAGAAAAATTTCAGACACTTTGACACTGTGTGAAGATACGAGTTCTTTTGATGCTTACTTCTGTCCTGTTTATTTTGGCTAAATTGAGATATTAATTCAGAATAAGTAATAAAATAAGTAAGTAAGAACAGTCAACAGTATATTTGACCAAATTCATCTGTTTCTCCTGTTGAGTGTGTGCTGAATATCACACAGCAAAGCCCTCTCGTAGAAACTTTTTCCTTTGACACAGTAGCAGAAATATAAACCTTTTCCTTTTGACACAGGAACAGAGAAACACTGGTAAAAAAGTGAGATAACCATTAGCATTTCTTCTTCAGAAAGCTATTTGCATGGTGACAAAAATCACAGCTGGTTCTTGAGGAGATTATCAGCATTTTTGCATTTCAGGGGAGGCTGTTTACTTCCCAAAGCAATGCCTTCCATAGTCCCCTCCCACAAACACAGAATGATGGATGAGCACCATCCCAGAGGGCTTGCTGGCTCAATAAGCAGGAAAGCAGATGGGAAAAGAGGCAAAGAACGTGTCTGAGGTACCGCAACAGGTACCTTTCAGTAACAAAGAATTCCAGTCTTCTGGTGTGCAAACCACTGCACTAGCCACTAGACTGCTCTACTGCCTAGGAACTGTAAGTGAACAAAATAATTATGGCTTTAGATCAATCAAAATGATGTAAACACTTCATTTCCTTTGGAAAGGAAGAGGGCAATACCTGTATGGCATGATCCTCATTTAATAAATAATCAGAAAAGGAAAACAAAATAATTCAACTTTCTCTCCATATGCTAAAAAGAACTGCCACCTTCTCCCAGTGTAATCCACAATGCTATTTGCATTGACCTCTTCACATCAGCTTTAAAGAAAACAACTTTAGTAGGTCCCTTGATAGTAGCGGATACTCTGCAAATCAGATTAATAAAAGCTTTGGGACAGCTCAGTTTCTCTTGGTAAATACCACCTGAAATGTTCAATTTTTTCTCCCCCTCTCTTCTTAATAAATCAGTGTCCAGCATAGCAGGGAGATACATTCCACTTAAACGGTTCTATTTGCAAGTCATTTTTCTTCCTAGTTATTATTTCATGTGTCTTCCAAAGTTTTGACAAGATTTTATTAACATGTTCCTTTTGAACCTGTTTGCATCGTGAACGTGCATGGAAGGCTGAGTTTTRGGCAACTGCTGTGTAAGTCCTTGACATTAATTGTGCTTTAGGGATATGACCTGCTGGGCAGGACAATGGCAGCAACTTTATTTTTCCTTCCCAGGGTTGAGCATCCTAGCCAATGACGCAGAAATACCCAACTGCCTGATGAAACTCCTCTTGTGGGAAGGAGACGTCTTAACTTCTCTCCTTCATATTAGTTTTCTTGGAACATTGGGGTTTCCCTGCTGATTTGAGAGGTCACGCTAAATCACCAATTCCTGCTTCTTCATGACTGGACGAACTTGTATGATTCACAGTAGCAGCAACTTCACAGAAAGGTAAAAGGAATTTTAAAAATAAATAATTGATAGGTGTGCTTCTCCTAGCCTAGTCATGGATTGCACAGACCTTCAGCTGACATTAAATAGCCCATGTGAAAACAACAAGCTGGTTTCTACGAGGAGGCACTATTTGCGTGAATAAGGATTTTCAGGGTTGGGCCGTTGGTCAGTCACAGTCAAAATTTACAGCAATTCTCTTCCTGACTTCAGTGTTTTCTGTGTGTAATGAATGCGGCACTTTTTGTCTGAAACGTATACAGCAAGCTTGACAGAGATGTAACAGCCAAATCTCTTTTATTGGTAAAAATAATTTTAAAAAAGCCACATAGGTTGACCTAATATGCTACATTATCATAAAGACCTGCTATCATCTACTTCACATTTTTTTAAAGTAGCATTARTATGTCTGAGTAAAAGCAGGATCAGACTTATGATGCTTTTTGGCATCCTTCTATTTTTAAACACCTCAATAGTGTAATTAATTGGACACAATTTTAGCATAGGCTCTTACGCTGAGACATTAAGCAAATCAGTGAGCACTTCAAAAATTTTTAAATTAATTTTGTGTATTGATATAAAATTTGGATCTTCCTTGCCTGTTACTCTAAAATATGCACTGCAATGAAGGAGGTAGCTACAAAATACTAGCAGCAAAAAAACAATTCTTGACAATCCATCCCATCAGCTTTTATTCTTTGGATTTACCACCTCTTTTCTACCATTTCAAAGAGCAAGCAATCACCTTCCTAGAAGTACTGCTTAATTTGTAATATATTTCTGCAGGGTCAACCTAGCAATCAAAAAACACAGATACAGTCACTAAAAGTAATTTTTGCCTCAGCTCCTACCAGGAAAGAATGTTTAGATTAATGATTACTTGAGAATCTCTCACTGTTTSTTCTTTTATTTTTTCTGGCATCCACAATTGTTGGCATTTACAATTATCCCAGTCAAATCAGGTACAAAAAAATGGACATGCTAATAATTACAAACCTAGTAATTGACAGTTCTGTTTCACTTTGAGGAATGCAAGCCAATGCTGTTACTTTGAATGGATCTGCATGAATAATCTGTTAAAAAATTAGGTGCAAGCCAGAGGACAGATAAATTTTGCACAAACTCTGCATTCCAATATTCATTTCCACAGGTAGAGCCTGTGTACCCAATCAGCAATCTGTGCTGTAGTAGCAGCTATAGGCTTTCCCCACAGTAAGTGCCAGGAATGCGCCTTTTTCTGCCCCCCATCAGACTACTAAAGGCCCTTGACCTATCAATTTCTAGGCATTTCCTTTAAGAGTTCATATTGTACCAGACTCCAGGCTGAGAGTGAGAGGAAAGGGGGAGATACAGCTCCAGGTTTATTTGTCGTTACTGAATGGCTTACTGGTTTTAACAGAGGGGAAAAGCTTTGTTTAAATTTCCACTGAAAGTAATTAATGGTTATTGACTGGTAAATGAAGAACAGGTGACACTCTGAATTAGAAGATAAATGATCTCATGTTCTAGCGTGATAATGGGTTAGTAATTGCTACAAAGCCGCAGCCTAGTGCGTCCCATCATAATGCTAGATCATGTCCAGAACACAAAGGCCTCTGTGTGAGAGGTATTCAGCCGTTCACCTCCTTATACAGCTGCGGAGTGATTTGGTCCATTTATTCTCTGATGGACTGCACAACTGAGGCAAAAGTTCACCTATTCTCACCTTCCTGTTCACATGCTGAACCACATGACCCATGACATGGCTGAACTGTGATAAAAACACTGCCCAGCTTTGGCTCTCGGCTATCTTTTAACCATCACAAGGTCATATATTTTAGGAATTTTTGTGGTGCAGGAAAGGAGARTCAAACCTTCTTATATTCTTAAATCTCACATTTCTTTGAACTTCTGGATGGGCTGACAGCAAGTCAAGAACTTCTGCTCATTTCTGTCATCCTTTCCTTAATTCTTACCTTGATTCAGTTAACAAAGTGTGGGCAAATGCTGAAAAGGAGGAAAATCTATTATGGAAACAGACTTCGGCTCTCTTAAAACAAGACTGTTCCTTTAATGGCAAAWGTAACGAAACATGTTTTTCATATTTGAACTCTTTTTGGCTCTGGTCTAGTGACTCACAAAGTCTAAAGGCAATACTATGTCATTTACATTTAAAGACAGAAACCTAACCATAGAGAGATATGTAGCAACTCTAGCAAACAGACACACTTTTATGATTATGTGGACTAGGATATCTATTCTGCATGCCTGAACTACAGCTTCTGCCAAAATCTTTTCTCTTTCATCTTTCCCTCTTCCCTTTTCTATGTACAAACCCCTGCCAGTAGTAAGAACCAATTTCCAGCATTATATTCAAAACATGAACAAGTCTTCTCCCTGTCCCAAAGTCTTAGCTTACACAGTTGTTCACACCTGCGCTAGTGAAGAGGAAAACCCAAACTGGATTAACATAACCTCCATACAGACTCATTCTGTAATGCCACTTCTATTATGGTTGTGATATGTGTGCTTGTCTTGAGCATCTGGAGTATGTTGTAGCTGCGTTTCACCATTAATTTCCAGTCCAGCATCCCAGTGAGAAAACATTTATTAACTGGGCTGTCATCCATGGATAACAAAGACATGTTAGTCGAGATTATGTTTAACTCTATTTATTTGATTCTTTCCTTTCACTGCCCACATCAGCACTGTATATTGTTAAAATGGGCCTTTAATCAGGTATCTGTCTATTTAAGAGAAAAAGGAGAAATACATCCAACTTTCAGAGACTTTAAAGTATGACCTATGATTTCTGTTCCAGAAATAAAAGCTGATTTTTCAAAAGAATCAGCAAAATCTTGTCTTATGTCTTATCTGATGCCAGRCCCTAAAGAGAGATGGCTGAACGCAGACACACAACATGATAAATGGAAAATATTCTTGTTGCCCTCCACAGCTATAGAGCACTTTTAGTCCAACTTCTATAATGTCAAAAAATCTTTTATACACATTTCTAAGTATTATGCAAAGAACTTCTGACTTTTTTGTATTTGCTACATACAAAAAAATTAAATCAAATCAGCAATGTTTACTTTAGGAGACGGAACAGATAGTTGTAGCCCTATGCAGGGTGCATTGTCCTTGTTTCAAAGACAAAGAAGCAGAGACTGGTGAATGTCTAGCTCTACTTACTTATCACTTGTGGAGGGCATGGGTTACCTCAAGGCTGTCAACAATTAGGGACCAATTTCTGAATAAGTCAGAAAACATTACCACTCAGAGAGACCCAAGAGTACATTATCACCATTTATAGAAATTGTGTTTTTATAGTATTCCATACCCTATTGTCTAGAAGTGGGCAGAAGAATTCAGTGAGTTGGACATGGTGCTCTATAGTGATCCCAAACCTAGCTATCCTGCTGGGATCATCACTGAGAAGGAGAATTGAGCAGTTTGGGCCAAAGCATGATGAGCCTTTACACGGATGTGTCAGCAAGGAGAGCTTTCTCTCCATGTGGTGAGTACAAAGGCCTGGCGAGACTGCTGCTCCTGATGCATCATGAGGCACTATTCGCTTTGTGCCACAAAGACAGGGCTATTGTATCATCTCCCTCTCTGCATTGTCCCAGCTCAATGGCACTGGCGTGGAAGGAAGATGCTCTGCATCTTCCGCACTGTGCGATGTGGGGAGATGTCATGCCTAGACATTTCCTGCCTGCCTGGATGTGAAGTAGTTCCAGATGCCATCGCCTGGCCCCTCCTGACACAACACAGCTGCCTGGCTGTGGTTTCTGAAGCTGCTACAGAAATGACCACAATTGAGAGAAATGAGACTGGGGACACTGGCTGAGAGCTCTGAACCCAAACTGACTTCTAGTTTATCTACTTGTTTACTTCTAGAAGAGCAGAGAAGGAAGAAGAGGTGCTACGCTGGCTGAGTCACCCACATCTGATTGCCTTCTGCAACTGTTAAAAGCATAGGTGTGTACTGGGTGTACCCAGTAGGCATGAGTGTGTTCTATAAGCAGATTATATACAGAGACAGTAATATATACGTGTAACATGACAAAGGAAAAAACAAACCTCCTTACTCATGTTCTGTGCACAATATGGACAGAGCACATAAGGCTGAAAAATACTAACGAAGCCCAAGTAGCAGCAGAATAAGTCGTGTGATCAGAGCGAAGCATAAGCTGATTCTGCCTGGATGCCAACATGAAACCATTGGGTCTGATCCCATGCTCCTTACCACAATGGGAATTCAGGCTAAGTAATGACTATTGCATTAGTACTTGTTTCTGACAATGTTATAAGGCAAGGCAGATGCAGCAGGGAGATTCTTGCCAGAGAAAACCACAGGGATGTGCTGCCAGGCCCTGTGATACTCCCAAGGAGACAGTGACAGCAAGAATATGGGAGAATGCATAATCACTGTATTCCTGTGTCCTTTCTCCTAATACGAAACTCTTTTTGTTTAGTTACTCAAAAAGGAAACAAAACACACCCAATAAGCAAGCACTGTTACAGTTTGTATTTGGAAGACACAAGTTCATAACTGAGGCCAATGCCTATCACTGCGGCATGGCTGGGGTGCTTTTCATCAGCTCAACACTCTCCAAAAATCTATGGCAAGAGAAGTTATGTCCATGAAGGGCAGGACACATGCCTCCCTCTCCCCCCGCAGACAGTAACTGTCCTGTTTTCTCAGATCACCAAAATCATGGTGTCAGGGCAGGATCACAGTGCAGCTCAGAAAACCTCCTTTCATGAAAAAGCCTTCCTGAATATCATTTAAGTATCTATCAGATTTCACCAGTTTAAATGCATTTTGATATGCTTCTTCCTTAACAGCTGAAGGTCTCTTTACAAAGCTTTCCTTTCGTGTTGTCCTTTCTACTCACTAACAGGAGACACTGAGTGCTCATGACATTGCAGCTGCTTCCTTTCAGAACAGTGATGTTTGCAAAGCAAAAAAAGKTACATCACTAATAGAAAAGGTAAAAAATTAGAACAGGTTCAAGATGGAAATATTTTCCTCTGAGAGGAAAAACACATTATTTGAGAAAAACAAAGAGAAATTTACATGGAGAATCCCAAGAGAGAAAATAAACAGCAACAACAAAAATCGCTCTTACTGACATATACTAACAGTCTCCTAGTATAATATATCACAATTCAGCTGATAAACTTTCTCATAGATTTTCAAAGTTACAGTTGATAAATTGCCACAGAAGCAATCTGAAGTATGCTAGGTGATTTAGTCAAATCGTACAGTTTGGTTGTAGATGTGAACTTCTCTGAGTTGAATTATATTCAGTTCCATAATTTAAGTTAAAAGGTTACAGCTGATATATTTGAAGATAATAATCCAACAATTATAAAGTTACTAAGATAATAAAATATCTGATAATCTCTGTGGAGCATCTTGAAAGAAAACAGTATCAATGTCTTCTGAAACAAAAGCCRTCTCACATCAGTAGGAAATACTAGGAAATACTGTGTAACTTTTCTCTTGTAAGCCCAATTGTTTTACAGTTCTYGACGAGAACTCATGAAATGTTAGTAGGCAAGTTTATTAATAAAAACCACAAGCATTATAATCCAGATAAACTTTAAAGATCAAGCTCTAAATAACCTTCACTGTTAATGCAATATGATGTTTTTCACCCACACTTCAGGTGTATATACTTTTYTTGTTGTTGTTTTTTTTTGCTTGTATCACTTGAGTATCAAAATATTGTTCTTTCAATATATGGAAGCATTTGYATACAGTTTTTTAACTTATYTTTAGCTATTGCTGGAGGCAAAAAGAAAGGTGCTTGTTGGGAAACCTCCCTAACAATGAAAATTGATTTAGTCTTTTTTTTCCTGCCAAAATATTTTGAACAGATTTTTAGGACTACAATGGTTTGTTTATTCTTCAAATGGTAAAATTGAAAGTGACATGTGTGACATGAAGTAATTTAAATGAAAAGATACAGAAAGGATGCTTATATGCTCTGTTTCTTTCATTTTAATCTTGGAGGATACTGTCACAATTGCTAAAAAARGGGCACTTTAAATTCTGTTTAACAAAGAAGGAAAGAAATTAAAAGYTAAATAGAGAAAAATCAGAGGAATTTGAATTACAGAAAATATTTGCTAGTTTTAATCACTCAGCTTTGTATTACATAGGCAAAAAAAAAAAGAACAAATACCTGTTTCCCAGGCTCCATCTAGCAGACAGTCCTAAAAGACATCTAACTCAGTTCTCTCTTCCTTTTTTCCCTTSCAGAATTAATTTTCCCTGCTATTTTTATATGAATGAAAGAAAAAATACCTCTTCACAAAGAAACAGGCTCCTATTTAACAGGATTACTCACCACTAAAGTAAAGGGTTGTACCCAGGTTGTGGTGAGGGTAGAGAAGTCTTAGGGATCAATGCCAAGAAGGACTGGTTGGGGCCATGATGTAACCACAAGAAAACAGACTAGGATTTCAAGGCAAGTACTGGCATGTTTACTCTAAAAAAATGATCAGCCCCAAAATAACAATCACAATATAGATATCGATCACAAAATGTTTACAGTGCAACATTTGACTATAAAAAGATCCTGCCTTATGTTTCTGACACTAGTRTGTCTTCCATTTCTTCCCTGGATTGCTCAGACACTTCCAGTTAAGTGCATTGTAACATTTGTTTGGGGTCAGAGAAACAGCATGAGCCATGGATCAAAATAGTATCGATCTCAACAGAATCAAAAATTCTGTTGCTCTGTAGGGTGATTTGGGCAATGACTTTAACCCTCCAAATCCCCATTTCCTTTCCTGCCCTTTGGGAGTGCTCTCTTCAGTTTGCTAGCCTCTCCACTTGAGGTTTGTAGGTCTGCAGGGATTTGCACAGTGCCTATCAGAAAAAGGCCCTGCCTTAGGTTAAGTCCCTAGTATTACTGYAAAAAAGTGCTAAGAGCAGCAGAGAACTGCCAGAGTACATGCTTAGAGATAATAAATCTGTACTTCACAATGTTTATATGTGTTTGAGGGTATAATTGGAAAGGAAGAACAATCCATTAAGATGATAGTGTAAGGAACAGAGTAAGAGTACATTTATGAAGATTCTTTTAAGAAACACAAAGAAATAGTATGAATAAGCTAATAACGTATATCTGAATTCTATTTTATCATTTACATTTTCTCTCAAATTTCCAGAATTTGTTTCATGTTTTCGAACACTAAACCCTTCCCATTTTCTCCTCAGACTGCAACCAGTTTCCTAATGACGCTAGACTCCTGAATAATAATCTAAAACAATTAACTTGAAATGCTAATCATACTGAGGAGTATGTTTGTTATTCATTGGGTCCTTGCAGAGTTAGATTTGGCCTTSTATGAATAATCTGTGTAAGTAAGAGTATACTCCATTTAACATATCATTGACATTTTCCTTCTGATTTTAATCCAGTTTTCAGCTCACTGGAGTTGACAATAGAAAATTTTCAGCTCTCATTCATCATTAGTAAGAAGACCATGGCAAAGACACACAGCCAGCCATGTTTTACCAACTWCCAAAAGCAAAAAGTCACCTCAAAAAGTGTGACTTTTTGAGATACTAAAGTAATCTCTTTCCTGATTCTATGGATTTTTTTTCAAGATGCTAAAGTAATTTCATTCCTGATTCTATAGAATTTTTATTTTTTTTACAAGAACATTTCAGGTGACAACATTTTGGAATTTGATGCTAAATCCTCTTGGCTGAGTACAGAGACAGAGCGCAACTTTGATGCCTCAGGGATTTGGTAATGTAATACAGAGGGATTTTTTTTTTCTTTTTATTTTTACCTCATGTCACAAGTTCAAATTTAGGCCAACAGTACCCAAAACTGCCACCAAGTGATTGTCGGCTGATGTGAAGAGTCTGGTGGGTTTAACCCCACCTCTAGGACCGACCTCCCCATACCAATTCCCCAGCACAGCATTAGTGCCACTGTTGCTCTGTCCAGGAAGAAGTTCCTTTGTGGTCAGGGCAGATCAGCTCATGGTCCATGCCATCTCAAAACGGGGCATGGGAATTTCAGCTAGAAAAGGTCAACAGTAAAACGATCCCAGAGACCAAAGAATGCATTTTAGAAGTCTGGCTGTGCAGCACAGATGTGAAAAGACAATAGGAAGTTTTATTTTGAACGTGCTTGAAATACATTTGCAGGGCACTGTGGTGACCTTCCCTTGGCTTGTTCTGGTCGTTCTAATTCCACCATTATTAGCAATTACTACTACTGCAACCACTATTAATCACAGTGAATCCTAAGCCAGAGAAAGGGAAGGATCTGCATTAAAACTGCAGATATGGCTGCTCTCTGTGGGCTAGTGTCAAAATGGAATAGAAAATTTTATTCAGTTTGTTCCCAGCAATAAATACAGTCCTGGCATCCTGGATAAACTCTTCACATAACAGCATGTGTTCTTTTATGCACCCTGGGAGCGATTCTATTTAAAGCCATGGAATTGTGGGTGTGAGACTGTAAGCACATCCACTTACCCAAAACAAAATTAAAACCTGTCTTATATTAGAGTCAGGAGAGCTGTTACTAAAAATGCAAACCATATGAAGTTTTAAGTATACTTATGTTTTTTATCTGTCTCTGTGTAGCATATACAATAGACTTTCACTGCCTGAGATGAAGTGCTGACAAGTGTTTTACCATATTATTACAGAATACCCCAGTAGCATTATCACACTCCAACTTTTACTTGCAATAAATCTGTGCGCTACCCGCATGTCAGAAGTCATCAGTCATACCACATCCAGACTGAGTAAAGACCCTCCCTCTGCAACTGATACGAATGAGAATCTTCACTAGGTATTTTGCCATTAAAACTGGAATATCCTCCATACGCCAGACACTAGAAATAACATTCCCACAAACATTACTTGGCTAGGGCCAGAAGTCTGTTCTCAGGCAAATAACAGTGGCACATGCATGAGTCATTACAGAGCACAGCAGATTTATCACTACAATGACATTATCATCCGTTATGTGCCTGTTTCCATGTATAAGTCTCTTTTCTTTCTTTTTCTTTTCAGAAATTTATAACTCTACTGCTAAAATATATTTCAGACTGGGACAGAAAGTGAACAAAATTCTCTGCTCTAAATAATTTTTTTCCATAGTACTACCATACGCCTTACTTTAATTGCACAGGTCGAGATTTAGGTCTAGCCTATTTATTAAGTTCAGTTTGGTCTAAGCAAATCATGAACAGACACGATCTCCAGTGTCCTAATCTCAGCTGTGACAATGACTCTCTATGTGGCCTGGACTAAAGCACTTAATCTTACCTCCTACATTTTCCGGTCTCTGAAATTGGAATGATAATATTTATGTGACTAGAGTGCTTTAAGAATGGTAAAGGCTACACAGGCATTTAATGATGAAATGCATTATTTGTTATGTGGAATTAGATGCCTTTATCTGCACTTCTCTAATGAAAAATGTTATTCTTCTCCCAAAAAGGCAAGAATACAAACTATTTTCCTCAATACTGCTTAGACCTGAACTAATTAAAAAAAAAAAAAAGAAATAAAAAGGGCAAGGAAACCTAAGGATGAAAATGCACAGAAATGATTTTTAGATTACACATTCCAAAACTCAGTGAGCAAGACATTTCTTGAGATACTACACATTTCCTCTGCAGTAACGTGACACATTATTCAACATATCCAGATACTAATACACAAGCTACAGTGGTTTCTTGGCATCTTTTTCTCTCTTGCCTACCCAACCTTGATCAAATTTAATTTTTCCTCTTTTGCACAATAATTGAGGGAAGCCTGAAAATAAAGTCTTTGATTCTTTTCCCATATAAAATAGGCTTCATCTTGCAAACTACACCTGATTCTGAYTTCACATCAGAGTAATTTCATGAATTTCTACAGCTTGACTGTTGATTATATGGATGTAAAACAGAAGAAAACAGGACCTGTAGGATGTATTAATATAAGTAGCTTTCTAAAATCACAGTATTTTCTGGATTGGGCCCAAGAAGTGGTTTTAAACACCAGTAGGAAACAAAATGGTGCATCAAATGATGAAACAATCACTAAACTTATTACTAAAACTCTTTACTTAGTATTCATCCTCCTTTCCAGCATGCAGAAAAYGAAGAAATAGAAGGGAAGAGCAACAGAAGGAAATAAAACCATCTAGCTGCACATCCCACAGAAGCATCTAACAAGGGCGTGCATGGCAGGCAGACCTCCCTTGAACGCTGCCCTTTCTAGCTGCCACCTCGCCTCGGTCCCCATGCTGACCCCCTGAATCAAGCCAGATGGGATTGGTGGAGATATGTCAAGGAAGTGCTGAAAAGGTGACTTGGGTCTCTGGCAGCCAGTCTGGAGCTAGTTTCTATGTAAAGTCTCTGGGGGTTGCTGCTTCGCAATTTCTCAGGAATGTTTAATTCTCCTCATCCCTTTACTGAGTCTCTCTGGAGAGGTCACGGAGGCCTGTGACATCCCTGGAGGGCACTGCCTAACTAAATT
Organism: Rhea americana; assembly: GCF_003343005.1. Lineage (NCBI taxonomy): Eukaryota > Metazoa > Chordata > Aves > Rheiformes > Rheidae > Rhea > Rhea americana. The sequence continues at coordinate 380,434 of NW_028186529.1, read as the reverse complement.
AGCATGAGATAACTTTGGACTCTCTTCCAAACAAGAAAATACAAGGGAGAGAATTTCATTAAAAGCAGAAGACTAGGTGATCCAAGTTAATCCCAGCCCTGAGCTGCTGCAGAAATGTTCTCTGTTTATATTTTGACTTTATTCTCTATGTTACAGAGTTCACTGACTATAATGGAAGCTGTGTTAAGTGCACAACTTGACCTCAGTTGACCAAATCTTAGTTTCATAATAAAGACAAAAAGTGGGTTTGGCGGCTTTAAAGGGTTTGATTAGTAGCTGTTCAGCCTGTGTATGTGTTACTATGTAGGCCACAGAGTAAATGGTAAAAGATAAACACTGATGCACTTTACTGTCTATATGAGCTCTTTAATCAGGAAATATGAACTTTTTAATATGCCACAGTATTCTTCATACATATACATGTGTAGGTTCAGCATTCATTAGCAAAGCAAATACTCCAAAGTTCCAAACATGCATTCTTTTAGCCTTGTGTACACAAAACTTTGTTTAGGTTTCCTCSGTGGAGGAAGGAAAAAACCTACCTCAGGGCTTAAAGAAGAAAAGGAAGATACAGAGAGCATGAGAGCGCGCTGCTATCTGCYTACCCTTCCGCAATAGCACCGTTCTAATGAAACGCAAGGGCAGGGCAATACGCACAGGTAGCTCAACACACCCAGCAATATCCCACATAACCTACCAGTGAGAGATTCATAGCAACTCATACACCAAATACCTTCCAAACAAGCATTTGATTCTCTATACAAACAGGATGTGGAATGCGTTAGAAACTTTTCACTCAGGCTGAGGTTATAATAGCTGACTCTAGGGAAACAACAGTTGGAATAAAAATGTACTGAGAAAACTTTTTGGCCAAGTCTAMTCTTTTGGTCTTTTGGAAAAACTGGGTTGGTGAGAAACAGAAATGCATGCTTCAAAGGACTGATAAATGTGTTAATAGCCATAAACTTAGACCACCTAACTTAGTACAATATGAATGAAAACCATGTTATTCTTATAAGCCTGAACTTAAAAAATGAAATCTTACTTTAATATATAAGCCAATACTGCATAACATTGTGTTTTGGATATTTGGGGACAAATTCTTCTTCTGAGATGAAAAGGCACAAAAATCAATGCAGTTCACCCAGTGTGCTCTCACTTCAGGAAAGCAATATTAGCATGGCCTCCAAGCTTCAGTTTGAGGACAATAATTTGGTAGAAAATGTGATTTCAAGTCTACAGGTCTTGGAGCATCAACAGGATACTCTAGACCTCTCACTTCTGTCATAATTGTATCTTTTTCACTGAACTGCTGTTTTGCCACGGGTGCCATARGCACACGTACAATTAAAAATCGATGCACACTTTTCCATTGAGCTTTTCCAGGAGAAGAACTAAATGTCTGTTTAATATGCTTTTTCTAGTTGTCTTCAGAAGAAGAAGAGATACACCAGAAAAAGAAGTTACTCCTGCCAAGGACATGGACTGGAGAAAGTGCATGAAAATCAACTCTTCCTTCCACAGTGAATACTCCTTCCCCCACCCTAAAGCTTGTTTCATCGCTGAAATCATACCCTGAAATCAGGCATGTGGGCCAAAATCCCGACCCCCTGGGGTCAGTCAAGTCTTTGCTATAGACTTCTGTGGGGATGGTATTTCATTCCTAGTGTAGGAGCCTGTCATGGCCAAAGACCTCCCCCCCCCCCCCAAAAAAAGGGTGTTTTCCATATAGACTCTGCTTTTCTACTTTTCTGCCCCTTGGGAAACTGCTGCAATTAGATCCCTATTATTATATACTGGAAGCGCACATTTGGCACTGCATTTGAGCTTATGTACTTTAAAAAGTTTATGTACTTTAAAAAAAGCAGAAGGAAATTTTAACTATAAGTTTCTTTCTTCCAAACACCAGACTTTATATATAAACAGTTCAGAGATGCTATAGTCTGGTAAGTGAATAATTAGGAAAAAAAATGCCTGTGAAATATATGATAAGCTGGCAGAGACAGATTGCTAAATAATATTCCTCTCCCTTTTTAATGCCAGAACAAGAGATAACACTTGGTATTTGTCTAAAAAAAAAAAAAAAAAAAAATCAAACCGACTTCAAATGTTTGAATGAGAACCACATGGAAGGCAACCTAAATTTATAGCTAAAGGCTTTAGTCTTTATTGTAGGGCTTCCTGGAAAGGTGCAATTAGGAAAATTAAATCAAATAAACTAAAGGTGTGATTTCAATAAATCTACTTTTAACTGCATTTAACCCATGCATCCTTTGCCAGAATGAAAGCCCTACGCTTTCTCTATCTAAATTCAGGACACTTTGGTCCTGAATACAAGCTTACACTGAGGTCTAATGGAACTGAACTAATCTACCTTAGAAGTTCATTCAGGTGGATTTTCCTGGATCCATGGACAAACCCATTAGTACATAGCACTGTGAGGAACAGGAGTATAGTAAGYAATAGACTCTTAGAGTTCCTAGTATGAGTACTGAATTTTCTTGCTTTTATTTTGACCTTGCATTCTCCTTGATTAAATTCTACTTCTTCCTCCCTGGTTTTGACTGGATATACTAACCTGTATTGCCCTAACTGTGAATAATGAAGTTTTGAAACACTTACTTACCAAATAATCTGTTCTGTGTCCTGAGGAAGCAAGCAAGCGAGTAGTGAAGAAATTCTTCCCATTCCCAAATACAGCACGCATGGAAGGACATAAATGCATACTATGTAACCATACTCATACGTCATATGTGTATCTAAATATATCTGTCAATTAGCCTGTAATATGCTTTTAGATATTTCTGGGGAAAGGCATATCATAAACCTAAATCATTCTCATCATTCTAAGGCTTTTACATGCCAGACCTACATAGTGAGTAGGATTTTGACTTCATATTGCAGGGTGAGAAAGGAAGATGCCTTTTTTCCAGCTCCTCTAGCAATTCAATGCCTGGAGGAGCAACAGGAAAGAAAGCACGGTGACCTCTCTGAACTTAAGGAAGCAGCTGCCAGCTCAGCAGGAGGAGTATTACTGATGGACTGTAGTGCCTACTGTTGGCCCTTAAGTCAGCTTTCTCCTTCTTTTATTTTTTTTTACACTCTCTATCCCAAAATTATACAAATGGAAGAGCAAGAGAGAACTTTCAGAAACCGCAAGAGTCAGTTTGTTATTACAATGGATAGAAAAGTTGCCAAGTTAAAGTCAAGGAAGCAAGGTATAACTTTGTTTAAGATATGATTTACTTATTACTTTAATCTTCAGAAACATTTTGTCTTTTGGTACAGTAATGTTCTTGCTCTTCTAAATTAAACTTTTTAAAAAACATCTAAGCTTGGCAGATATGAAACAAACAAGTCTCATATGTAGAGAAAAATATCTCACAAAAGGAAAATATTCACTTTTCTAGTACTAGTTTTAAAGGTATCTTTGAAAGTCTTCTAGCCAGTTATTGCAATGGAGTTCAGCAACAACTTACTCTCTTCAGCATGAGGAAAATGAAGTCATATTAAAAGAACAGGAAGCAAAATAATCATATTTGATGAGAAAAAATTTTCATTTTCTAACATTAACTTGTGAGGACACCAGGGTAACCAGAACACAGATGACAACCTGATCCGGAATATATGAATGCACACATTTAACCCTAGGCATTACAGGAGTCTCACACATATATATGTGGGGGAAATGTGTATCTATGTGCTCACTGGGCCAAAGACACACAGAGGAAGAAGGCATGCCTACTGCCTGAATTACAGCCAACCCGCACTGTTAGTTACGTTTTTTGTTCAGCCTGTTGTAAATCCAGTGTAAAAAGTACCATCTTAAGATGCTCTCTGACAGAGAGCTGTAAGTGAAAGCATTTCCCTTGTGACAGGTTAAGAGCACACAGAGAATCTGTTATCCCGGCTCAGCCACACATGGCAACTCCTTCTGCCAGCGCAACTTGCGTTTGTAACTCACCCACTAGTGTGTGCTCTTCTTCCGGGGTATTTACAGCCGAGGCCGCTAGGACAGTGAAGCACAGACCTTGGTTTTGCAAATACTTAAAAACAGAAGGAGTACACCAAATGGGATTACTGGTGTACTTCAGTGCTCTGGCTGAAAGCAAGGCCAGAAGCTTTAGCAAACTCAAAYCTTTAATGAGGAACTTTAGGCTCTGTAGTTAAATGAAGTTTTATCCAGGACTCGAAGTGAAAGACAGAAGAAGAGGGAGGGAGAGGAGTGAGGGTTAGGATTTTCTGGCATCTGACCTCGGTTTGAAACTGTGTTTCATTTACTTAAACAAAAACAAAACACTCCTCTCAACTTGGGAAATCCCTAGAAAAGCAACAGAAAACTCTTTCAAAAAACAATTATGGTCGCTAAAATGATGCATCACTTATGAATGGAAGTACTCAGAAGCAAGTTAACTAATTCTTAAGGACAACAGCAAACATGCATCAGACCTAAATTTGCTGTTTCATTGGCACTGCTACACTGGCAATTCAGTTATTTAAGATTTGCACTAYTTTAACAGAAAGTGGAGTCAAGTCCATTATCTGCATCTGTGATGAAGAAATTTTGCAACAGGACAAGACACAATGGGCAAAAACTGAACCACAGGAAGTTCCTCCTGAATGTGAGGGGGAATTTCTTCCCTGTGAGAGTGATGGAGCACTGGACCAGGTTGCCCAGAGAGGTTGTGGAGTCTCCTTCTCCGGAGATCTTCAAGGCCTGCCTGGATGCAACCCTGTCTACCATGCTCTAGGTGACCCTGCTGAGCAGGGGGGTTGGACTAGATGATCTCCAGAGGTCCCTTCCAACCTTACCGATTCTATGATTCTGTGAAATACTTATATCCTGTATGAAAGTCTGAGTAAAACCTCAGAATGATTTAATCTGTAAATGAAAACACATTTCTGTAACAGAAAATTCTTAAGAGTAGTAATAGTAACAACAATAATAATAACATGGCCACACACTACAGGCATGCATTATTGAGCTTCAAAAGGAAGCCTGTTTCTAACAACTTTATGAGTCAAGAATTTTATGATTATCCTGTTAAATGCTACATACAGAAAACAGAGTTCAACAATTGAAAATATGTTACGCAAAATTCCTATTGTTAATTGGTAAATATACGTTGGCTAATGTGTCCCATTTAACGCATCCCAACAGTACATTCATGTGATACGGAAATCAAAATTGTAGCTGATGATAAAAATCAAACAGTCCACAGATTACATTGTAACCAAAAGTCCATTCTTTAGTATCTGGTAAAAGTAACATGTTTATTATCAGTGTCGGAGTGAAATCTTTCCATATAATCACTTTTGAGCACTTCAGTTTTGGAAGTAAGAGGCTAATAAATAAATTTAAATAAATTTATATTTATATTTATAATATAAATATTATTTATAATATAAATATTATTTATAATAAATAAATTTAAACTATGCATTTCACCTGTAGTCACCTCTACTGTTCAGTCAACCAGGTCCACAATGGAAAAAGATCCTCTTTTTTTTAAATATTGAGTGTAAACCGGACACATCTCAGCAGATATTGTCTAGTTTACTGAAACCAGACTTATGTACTTATGTGCACTCTCTGTGCACATGTATGTATGCCCAATAATTCTTGCTTACCAACTGACTCATTTCAATCAAAATATGACAAAGGGACAGCGGTACCAAGAATAGTAAATGACTGTAAGTCCTGTTGAAATAGAAGGTGCTTAGAGCAGAAAGACTCTGTTAGAGCATTGAGGAAAACTACTGGATTGAACTTAACTCCTATTAGACACCAGCGAATTCACCCACGAAGGAGCTATTACGAATGCTCAAAACACAGGGGAAACTTTAAGCACAGTTTGCATCTCTTTAGTTACTAGAGACCCAATCACATGTTATACAACGGAGTTGCTTACAGACTGCCTCTTTAAAAAATGAAGTTCAGATCTGCCAGCTTTGGAGAGAGATACAATACACAGGAACATCATCTTTGTCTTTTTTAAATGCTGTTGGTTCATGTAACAGCTAAATATAATATATGATATGTAAATAATATATTGTATTTAAAATACATATACACATATATTATTTCTCTCTGTATATGCACACCAATGGACAGGCCTTGAATTTACCAGAGCAATAGAATTAAATTCTGTGCAAGTTCCCTACCAGCTGCTCCTGTCCTTTCCATGAAAGTGTGTGGGATGTTGCCTGGGAAACCCTTTGCCCTTTCCAGTTAGCTGGGTAATGCAGCACTGGTGTCCCAAAGAGTAGATTAACCTGGCAGAGGCTAGGAGCAGAACACTTCCAGTCTGGAAGGCAAAACAATAGCAGATTACTTCCCGCTGGGACAAGGGTTAAACCAGGAAACATGCTGCTGTTCTGTCATTACAGCTCATGCCCAGGTCTGCTGATAGCATCTGCTTGCTTGTGTCTAATTCAAGGCAGGACCACACACTGATGGTGTAGCCCAAAATATAACACTAGGTGGGCACACAGTTCTTTTGATTTTTTAAATGGATTGACACATAGAAATTAGATGGATCAAAAACACGAGAAAATATAAATCACAAAATGTAGCCAGTTCACACTGTTTTTCATTTCCTAGTACTCTCCAATGAAATAGGTCAGAGAGACTACTACATCCCTTGCATACCGCACCACAGCCCAGGCGTACATAAAGCTCTTTTCGTAACAAACAACAGTCCTCCTGGTTGCACCTGTGGCTCTCACTATGGCACTCAACTGGACTAAGGGAGCCTACAACATTCAGCAGCAGTGAGGAGAGAATAAAAATCTGCCAAAGTCCAACTAAGCTGTCATCAAGGCACTTGTCTTGGATCAGCCCTGATCTCACCAGCAGGCATTGCTACTCAACTGGAACATAAATTCTTTGTACACATGCCAAGACATTTCATCTCTTAATTGAAGTAAAAATGTCCATATATGTGGGTCTCTAAAGGAAACCATTCCTTCCTTGTGCAATCCCAGTGCACTCCTTCCTAAACGCTCCTTCAGCCATGATTCAGATGCTGTAACGCTGCTGAGGAAGAAGGCGGAAGCGGCGCAGCACAGACACCTGCTATTCTGGCTGGACTATTGTGTGCTCTTGGGCAGGCAGTTAAGACATATGGAAACACCAATGGCACTTCCAGTCTTTTGAGTATCATAAAGTTGGCAGATCTTTTCTGTACTCACTTTGTGGCATCTACTCAAATCACTTTGAAAATTTTTACAGTTGGATACTATATAACATTTTACTATGCAACAACACTGTGCACAGAAAGTATTTATAGAAGTCTTGAGCAGTAAATTATATTGGTCCTATGAAAAGCATTAAGCCATCATCTTTCCATAATCATGGGACAAATATTTTCCTTCGGATGCTGTCTACATGTGTTCAGTTTGTAGCTCCACACTGCAGCCTTCGTAGGTACAGATGTTTTTGCCTTTTGCTAAATACTATTTAAATTTGTTCATATGATGACAGTATTTGCTAAAATGAGTATAATAGTTACGAGGCAAGCCTTAATTTATGAATTTTCCATAGCAGGTTTGATGCTTCAAGATAAATCTTCAGTTCATCAGAGCAGTTGTGCATACGCTTATTTTTAAACATACTATTACTCCACCACAATTAAGCAAAAGCCTTAAGTAGATGTCTGTTGCTTGAAGGGCTTTAAATCTGTTGACTTTAATTAGATTTATGTCCAGACTGAAGTTCTTTCCTGAATTGAGGCCTGTGAAATTCAGTGCTTTGAAAAAGGAAGTACAGAATGCAAACTAGGAGAGCCTATTCCAATTATCGTTTTAGTATGAAAAAATATTTTATATTTAACAAGCTCCATATGCACTAGCTATTTAAACCTCACAACATCATCCGTTAATAAGACGGTATGTGTTGTTACCTTTATTTTATATTATTCAACTCCATTGTAAAAAATCTGCTTATAACAAACCTCACTAATAACAACTCAAACTACAAAAAGCAATTTTTTCCTCATGAGTTACTCGTAGGAAAACGGACAGAAAGACTGATGTAGTATAAAATAATCATATGCATCTTGCTTTCCTAAGTGCAAGCTGTATTAAATCTTAACCAATTTTCTTTAAAACATACCTTTCAAGTAGTGAACAGAGTGAAGCAATCTTCATAAAAGAACTAGATACTAATCATAATTTCAAATCAGACATACAGGAAATTGCCACACCCTACACCAGTGAACGCATCCAGGTCCCACGGCAGTCTTACTGGGGAGTTTAGATTGTCTATGGGAAATGAAATCATGTGCCAAAGGCCAAGTAAACCCCAAATTAAAACTCAGAGTAATGTCTCCCTGTTGCATTCATAATCCTGCTTATTACTTCTTACATCATTATAAAGTATTCTCAGAATAAAACAACCCACTGCCGTTCTATGTACACCACTGATACGCTATAGGGAGTCCAAGTTCTGCTCCAAAGGCCAAATATCATCCACTCAGTTTTAAAAACTCTGCTCAAGGTCATCATTCATGTCTACGTGGAGGTCAAACTCTTGCACACTGCATGCCATGGAATTATCTGCTGCTAATTCCCAGTTCTGTTTATCATAAACACTCTAATTTGCTTTTATGTATTATATTTTATACGACGACGACAGCAACTACAATCTACATGTTATTATGGAAATAAAGAGTGGCTCTTCACTTTCCAGAAAATTATCACTGCAGTTGCTTGTTGCGGAGTTTCTGGATCGTGTCTTTATGGACACATATGTATATTTTAAAGGGCTTGGTGCTAACTTTTACATGGATATGTAATATCTAGCTTCTTTCCAAAGGTCATGTTCTGTGGTCTCAATTCCCTTCACTGTTATTTGCAAGAATGGGAATTAGAAACTTTGAGGAACTAGTGAAATCACTCACTCAAGAAATTAAACCAAACAATAAAACTAAGTAGCCTGAATACTGTTTAGCAGAAATGTAGCACCTGCAATCCATTACTGAAAGAAGAACTCAGTACCATAAAATATGGTGATCAAGTTTTCAGATAGTACAAAAGATGTTAGCGGAGAATGAAAATAGAGTAAGTTTATTTTCTTCTGGCTTCTAACTTCATTTAGATTTTGTAGTTGGCAGCAAGTCAGGACCAACACGCTTCCGGCAGGAGGTCATTATTTTAAAACATTAACTCCCATGTTAATGTTTGATTTTGCTAATGTTTAAATTGGGATATATTTCTGAGTAGGCGAATACAGAGAGAAAAAGATCACACACAAAGCTTTGAGTTTCTTGAGTAAAACTAGCTAGAAGTGGGTTAAAAAAGAAAATTAAGAAATACAAACCTCATTTCTTTCTTTTTTTTTTTTTTGTAAGAGACATTACCTGCTTAAAATTAATTGCTACTATCACACTACATCACATTTTAAAAACACATTTAAAAGATAAATTATGTTAGCATAAATAGGTGACAGACACAGTACAATGCCTATAGGTAACTGATGAATCCAGGGTGCAACAGAGATACAAGCTTAGCGATAACAAAAACAATGCATCAGATGTAACAGCCTTTGCTAGATTTCTGCTAGGCCATTCTTTAAATGAGGACTCCTGCAGAAGGTCAGTCCTGATGCCCTGTGCCATCAGAGGTGCAGTGACTTAAACCTGAGTCCCTGACTACAGGAAGCCATCAGAGATCCCACGATGCTTTTCCTGAGAAAAGAGGTATTAACCCCTGGCTGAGTAGTACCTTGGTTAAATAATTGGCAAGCTGGCATTGGGAGGATGGGGGTGCAAAGTTAGATGTGAATCACAAATGAAGGTAGATTGTACAAACAGAAATTCTTGCCTTTTGGCTTACCCTCAAGCTTTGGTGATGATCTCACAAAAATTCGCTAATTAACTCTTTAAAATAAGAGGCTAGATTTTTAAAGAACCTCCACTGATTTCAGAAACAACTAGGCATCAAGGATGCCAAAGTATTTAAACTAACAAGTTGGATTTCTCACATGGGACAGGGCACACAGGATACACTGTGTGTAGTACCCTAATGTGCCATATACACCCCCAGTACACCTATCCCATCCTTTCCGTTGTTCGACTGCATCTTATACATTTCTCCCTCTATTGATGTTCTTGTGTAATACTCCTGTCACATTTTAAAATATAGCTCATATATCATCTGATTTTCACATATCTCATAACAGGAAATGTGATTCATATATATCTTTAAGTACGTGTATCAATGTAAAACATCTAACTGTTGCAATAGCACAGTCTGCGTAATCAAAATTTTGGAAAAACTTCAGAGTGTTTTTTTTAGAAGCAAAAACAACTTGGTGCTATAATCTTCCAGTAACTCAATGGATTCTCCAAGAAGACTATATCTCTAATATTGATATCCAGCTACTATAGTGATCTTGATCTTTTTTTGCAACAAGGAGAACTTTGATCAGAATTTCATACTTCCCTTCACAAAACAAGGCAGCTTGCAGAGATACGCTAAGTTTAGCTATAAAGGATGCTTTGGCCAGATTTCAGATGGCTGATGTTGCTGAAGCAGCCTTACATGAAATCCATTCAACAAAAGACTGTAAAAAAAGCAAATTAGAAAAACTGCTTCTGAAATGACATGGAGTATTCCCATCAGTTTAGTCAGTACGATGCAAAATACAAAGAATTTATATTACACTGAGAAGAAGAAAAGTAAATATAATCATTTTTCTTTTCAGCACCTAAAAGCAAAAATGTAGATTCTCATTCTAGTTTGCATTTGCAAAATGAGGTGACTGTTCATTGTACAATACGGTGGGAAACTACAAAAGTGAAATTACAAAATACAGATCAGATAAACACAGAGTACTGTCATTTTTGAGGACTTTAATTGCCAGATGTATGTCATTAACAAACCCTCTCTACTACAAAATAATTGGTTTGCATAAATGTATTTTGTTATCTAGTCAGTAGCTCAATTATTACTTTGTTGTCTTGGGTTTAAATAATGGAAGTGGAAGTATAACTTAAAACAAGAAATGTCTGTCAAGCAGGAAACCTCAAGATACCTTTTAATAATACACCAAGGAGCTGCTTTACTGTGTTGCTTCTTCGTTTGAACTCATAGATAATATCAGCTGAGCAACACTATGCTGTTCTATGTACATTTCCCTCATCACCAGAGTATCTGAAAAGCTTCCAGGAGTTCATTAAGCAACATGACTAACCTCCCTCATTTGTGGTTTGCTCATTCTCTCTCTCATCCTCTCCCCAAGGGGAGAGCTCTGTGTGTGTGTGTGTATGTATAGTGTTTTGGTTTATTCTATGTGTGGCTGTGTGTTTTCTTTTTTTAAAAAAAATATTATGTGCATGCTACTCTGCATTTATAAGAAAGAGATGCATGGTTTTATCTAATTTCATTTCTGGCTCTGCTAGTCAYGTATAGCGAGCGTAACCAGCACTCTTTGCCGTAACTCTTTGTTTCATTACACTCTGTCCTACGATTGTTCTATACTCCTAAAGGACATGCAGCAAACTGGTATGAAATCTTAAAGGTATCTATTAAGTCAGAGAGGGGAAGGGTGGGAGAACAGTCTCAAATAAATTACGTGGGCTGTGCCTTCACAGCTGCAGAAAGGTCGTATGTTTTGTAAAACAAAGTACTATAAAATCTCTTTCTTGACTGTTAATATGGATTATGAGCCTGCCAGAGTCCCCAGTAAGGGTGTATATGGAGTTTCACAGTTTGTCTACTGTGCATGAGTTGCATATATAGCTTCTTTGTTTCCATTACAGCTATGTGAATGTAGACAGTTTTCACATATAAAATGCAGATATGAAAATCTATAAAATAACTAAAGCCTGCCTCTTCCTCTCTATTACACTAGCATATGCAGGGCATAACTTCACTAGCTCAGCGCTCTCTTCTGAAAAAGGAGAAGAGACTACATCTTGGTAGCATATGTGTCATTTTTTTTAGAAGTCCAGACTGAAAGATGGTATGATAGGTAAAGCATTTAAATGAGAGAGACAGACAGTCATAGGCACTGTAGAAAGCTATTGAAATTCTTACATATTCTCCAAATCAGTAAACAAATCACTGTGGATAGCCTCAGCTCCCACAGCCAACATCTCTGATTCCATCACCTCTCTCAATACAAGTTCATTATTCAAGTCTTGCTGTAATTGGATGGTTAAATAGGTAAAAGTGTGATTTTCTTACACTATAAAAATGTCCCATATGTCTACAGTGCTTTTCACCAGTAGTTCTTGGAATAGTTCAGGAAAATGAGTATTTATTATTATTTTATTGATGGGGCAACTGAGATAAAGAGAGCTGAGGGGACTTATTCCAAGTCAGTCAGTAGGTCAGGGCTGAGGCCAGGGTGAAATTCCAAGGCCTGCACACCCCACTATCGTAGACTGTTGCCAAGGCAATACACTGTCACACAAACATTTGCACTAAGCCTTCAAAATGTGCTTTACAATGAAAGGAAAATCACATTAATGTTGTGTATTTATGTATCTACAAAACTAACTTGATTTCTTTTTCTTCTTTTTTTTTTTTTTTTTAATGGCTAACTTCCATGCATGTTACTGGAGAGCAAGCCCAGTGCCATCTGCTCTCTGATTTCTTTTCTTTCACTCAGAACAGTTCCAGGTGACCAGAAACCCTTTACTCTCAGGCAGGACTAGACAATTTGTAAATAACTGAATATTTAATCACACCTTGAGGACAAAGTTCTGAAGGACTAAAACTTTCAACCCCAAACAAGCAAAATAGGCTGCAAAATTCATAAAAAATACGAAAAAGCAATATTCATAAAAAATATGAAAAAATAGAAAAACATGAAAGGTTCTTTCTAAGAAAAAGGCTCAAAACAAGCCAAAGCTTTGTGACTGCTGAGTGCCAGCCTTACCTAGAGGGGACTCTTTGAGGCTTGACTGCTGCTTTGCACAGCTATATGTTCAGAACCAACAGTACAGGGCTAGGTGTCAGCTGTCATTGCAGTGGTCTCACTGAACATTAAAATACCCCCTGAATCAAGCAAATGCAATTTCTGGCATATAACCAGTCACGCAAGGGCTAGTTTAATTCGCCTTCGCCTCACTGCTGCCAGTGAGAGGAGAGAGGGAGGAAAACTGTGCGCCAGTTTTTTTCCTCACAGCGGCTTTCATGCTTGGGACACAGCAAACTGCAGAATTAATGTCAGCAAGTACCACAACAAACTCGAAATTGCTTTTCTCAAAAAGCAACCACAACACTCTATGATGTCTATCTATTTCAGACAGAAGAACATGCAGAATGTGGCATATTTCTATAAGTTTCCTAATGGTTTAGAAATTTTTGGCTATGCCTTTTCACAATTTGGCTTGTTTTTCAGCTTAAAGCAGTTTTTATTTTACGATATTTGTGTTATCAAGATTGTTTTTAACAAATTTTCTTGGCCAAAATCTTTTTTATGGTTTTAAGCTGTTGCTGATTACCAGAGAAATATGGGTTAAATTTAAGGTAACAGCTGCTTTCTAGGACAAATATGGAGTCTGATACAGAGTAGGTATGATGCAGACTTCCAGTTTTCTGGAGTTTCAAGAAATCTTTTCTATTTCCCCTTCGATTTTTTTTTCAAGAATGGAGACATTATTGTTTCCCCCACAACACCAATTGTATCTCAGCCCCTTACACAATGTTTTGGTCTGTATACACTAGWAGCAAGTAGGCCAATCCTATCCTGTAATGTCTGTATCAGACTTTGCACTTAACAGAAAATAAAGCACTGCATCCCTCGAAGGTATTGGGCAGAGAATGTATGCTGCCATAAAACAGTGCAATAAATGATGCAAGATCAAATCTTCTCGTAAATAAGTACACAGAGAAAGACCCAAAATCCTGCTTAGTTGTCTTCTTCTTTTAAGAAATAGTAAGTTAAATATTGTCCAGACATTTGCTGGCTCGAGCTTAAGGGCCTGTGTGCCGAGTATTCACACTGGGACTCTGCTCTCTTCTCTCAATAACATTATTTCAACTATTGAGTCGTGCTGCCACTGAAAAAATATGCACATTTCAACAAAGAAAAATAAATTGCATTTGTGTTCTCACTTCAACTCCCAGTTTCTTGCTGGAGTAATGCCAGGCCAGTTTTTCAAGGTGCTGACTATCTCCTTCTAGCAAAACAGAACAGATGGGACAGGGAACTAGGCTGGGACTTGGCACTTCAACCTAAACACAATCCAGTCCCATATCAAAGCAAGGCTCTTTTCTCCCCCTACCCTCTCCACCTCATGTGCCTTGGGTTTCCAGAATATGTACATCCCAGTACAGTAGCTAGCAGGGAACCATGGCACACTTGTTTCATACACTGCACCACGTGCTGCTACAGTCTGGACTGAGCCAAGGAAAACAGGGTTCATTTCCCTCTTTTGCCATCCACAACCTCAGAAGCACCACTCCACCTCTTTCAGATGCAGTTCCCCACCAATCAGACCACTAAGTCCCCAACCAACAATTCCTGCTTCATGGGATAAGATTGTATACCAAAGGCTCCGCGATGACCTGACATCAACACATCAGACGTCATACAGATGAGGCTCCACAGCTTGTACCTGTGTGCACGTACCTCATGTCAACGCAYTCTGCTACTCCGCCAGCTTTCACCAGATAGGCACAACCATCACATCTGTAAAAATAACACTAGTGTGTACCCACACAAAAAATCAGTGGCTGTGAGCAGCAGAGAGAGGGTGTGAAATACGAGCTTAATCGGAATTGGGGAGCTGGGGCGGAGAGGGCTACAATTCACATTTGCAGAACACTTTTTGAATACCAAAAGCTTTCCTCTTTATAAAACAAAAACTCTGTTCACTTCAGTTCACTCGCCATGAATAATGAACTGGGGAATTAAAAGCTTTAAACCTGTTAAAGAAGTAATATTAACTTAGGTATAAATATAGTTGAAATAATCCAGACAGTTTTATGACCTTACACCCCCAAATGAAGGTGAAATGCAGAATTCTTTCCCCAGGAATAGTGGTAAACACAGCTAACAGATGGAAGAGCTGAATGGAAATTTCAATAAAGTAGGCCACAAAGAGGCATTTGTAAGTGCAGGGGTGCTCACTTAAAAAAAAAGGGGGGGCTAAAAAATGGAACTTTGTTTTATTTTGATAGAGTGCCAAAACAGTACTGCATTCCTTAAAGAGCAGAATAAAGGATTGAGTTAGACTGGCCTTCTCAACACCTCAGCAAAAGCCCCCATGGGTCTCATTTTGCTAGGATGACTATTTATATGACAGGTAAGGGAATAATTTCGTTGGATTCAGTTACACTAGGCCTCCGCGACCTCCGGGTCAAAAGAGCAGAGGCAGCAGTGACAAGGCGGGTAATTGCCCGCTCGGGCTAAGGGAGCACTGATTGAGGGTCAATTACTGCAACACCTGAAAGATAAACGAGCTGAGGTGAAAGGTGCAGCGCAGATAGCGGACGAGGCGAACCGTCCGCACGCACCAYGCCACGGTTAACAACGCAGAGCCCAGCCTGCTGCATTTGGTAGCGTGGAAGCTTATTTCCTGAGCTGAACTACGAGAGCTGAGCAGTTTCCAAGCTCTGAAATATTTTAGTTTGTAAAACATGCCATAAAACAGAAATTCAGCTCAACTGCCCAAAGCTGCAGGATTAAGGTAATATTATTTAACTTGCTACCCAATTAATTTCCATTATAGCCCTTGTCTGTGCCTCACGCCTCAAATTGGTTCTTTCTTCTGTCTCCTGAGTGAACTTTTCTCCATTTCTACACAAATAAAGAAAGCCAGCCTTGACATTTCGGTTTCCAGATCCAAGTAAAGGCAGAACACCCGTCAGGCTACTACTATGGAGGTGCACTGCAGTTCATAGGATTTTAAAAGAACTTAATTTTGCCTATATAATCATTCGAAATCTCTGTACATGTGACTATGCTAGTTACCTTGCTCTGTGCTCCTTCTGGATGGAGTGACTCTTGAAATGCTCTTTCCTCACCTTGGTTTTCTTCCCGTTTTTTGTGCCCAGTAAAAAAGGTAGCACTTTCTTTCCCCTTCTATACATATCATGAGAGGATATGGTTTGGGTTGGAAAAAGCACTTTCTAGGGGAAAGCACAACTGACCCCTCTTCAGGTTTACCAGCCAAGCAGATGTCAGCCAGTATTCTCTCCGCTGGGTGGGTGAAGACACATCAGCACTTACAGCTCCTGGAGGGAGCAGCATGCTTGCACAGAGGCACACTAGAGTAAGCAGACAGCTAGTGTGCAGACACCTACGAAGTCCACCTTCCTTATCGTACCATTTCCATATCATTTGAAAGGTTCATCCTCTTGTAGTGTCAGATGAATGAACTGTAAGAAACCTATCTGTGTGGACAGCAGTGCACTGATAAGCTGCTCTCAGGATGAATACTCATGTTTCAAAAATATAGTAGGGCAAAAAGTGCTGTTTAGAAGATTTTCTGCTCAAGTGAGATGACAAGAATTCAGGGAATCTTTTTGTAAAAACTGCATAACTAAATAGGGCCCTTTCTTACTGCRCTTCTGCTGTGGCACCTGAGGACCTTGCCTGCTCTTTCTCTATGGCAAGATATTTCTCTAGTATCACTGGGTCTTGATATCACTGTCAACAGAATATGTTACAATACAACATGCTGCTAAGAATATGGAAAGATGAAACTACATCACCTTCAAGGGCATGTAGTCACTGGGTGAAYACACAGCTAAGACACTTGCCCAATTTCCCTACAATGTAGAAGATAACCGTCCCTTGTCTCTGCCAGAGATCACTTTCCCCACAATAGCTACATGAAAGTCAGTCTCCCAAATCTGTAATCTGGTATTGCAGCACAAATCAACATCTGTAAAAAGCTCCAGCTATCATGAGTATAAATGCCATACTATATTCATTTTTTCTTCCAACTGGCGTTATCACAGTGTTCCAGTTCATTTGTATATCGTATAAGCTGGGAACAGTGGGAAAATGTGAATGACCAAATCCACAAGAGCAGTGTGGGGTGGTTCCCATTTCCAACTGTTTTGTTGGGGACATAGCTSGCTCTTCTGCAGGATCATCAGCTATATGATGAGCAGCTTTTGCACTGACCAGGAGGTTCAAATCCACAAAGAAACTCATTTAACTGCAAGTTAAAGGCTTAAAACTAACTATATAACTAAGAAACCAAAGGTCTCATTAGAAACAACAGCCGTGAGAACAATAGGGAAGGAGAGTAATTCACATGACTTTGGGTAAGAAAACAAAATAAAAAAATCCCAACTCTGGGTCACTGATTGAACACTGTCTCATGGTGACTAATTTCTGACTAGAACCCCAGTGCTTTGGTTTTCCTTTCCCTCAGACAAAATGAACCACTAYGTGCAGGCTGACAGAAAGAAAGAGAAGGCATCCTTCTCCTTTGGCTGCCAAAATCTCATGATTTTCATCTATGACAAAAGTCCATCCAGCAGTGATGAGAGACTTCTGAAAYTCATTGAAGTCTTTAATGCTTAAAAGATTATCAGGATTTCTTCCAGAGTGGGGATAAATTAGTTCTTATTCCAAATATGATGTATTTTCTTTTCCACTGTGCTTAGCTTCTGCCGGGAGCAAACCTTTCAAATGTTCCACATTTCAGGAATGGCTCTCATTTTAGTCTCAAAGCTATTTATCTTGCTTGCATATTTGCTACCTCTGTGCTTTCATTATTGAAAACTCTTTGCAGCAAGAAAAAAAGCTCTCCCTAGGCTGAGCATACAGAAAGAGCTACATACTTAAAGGAATAAATCCCACAGTGTTTTCAGTTTCCATGTGAATGTGTATTTTCTATCATCTGTGTGCCACATTTGGGCACTGGCACTCTGAGAGGTATACAAGAAAGGTTGCTAGTACAGAGACCCAGCATTAGCTTCGTGGAGGCCCCAGAGCTCAAGGCAAGGTGTTCTCCTCCCTCGCACCTACCTATCAGGGCACTTGCACTGCCACTTGGCCTATACTAGCCAAGCATCCCCATGGCCCAAACCAGCTATGATGAGACACACTGGATATTTAAAATTTGCATAAGCTCTGCTAACAGCTATAAATGGCCTGAATTCTAATAAATTACAGGAACTGATTAGTATTGTAAAACAGTGCAGAGCCCTCTGGAAAGCACCATGTAGTTTCATTCTATAAAAATCCCACAGAGGATTCTTGTTCTGAGGCTGCTTGTCAGGCCTTCAAGAGCAGCTCTGTGTATGACTACCGGATAACATCCCGCAGATGAAATATGGAAAGTGACAGTTAATAYTAGGTATATCTCTTAAAATAAATGCCACTGCTGAATGAATAGAGAAATAGGTATGTKGGGCAACTCATTCATCAACAGAAATGCAAAAGCTGCAACCCAGGTATTCCTCCAAAAGTAATACTTAAGCCCCAAAAGAGATCAGTAGTGATTCTGCAAAATCTAAGATGGTTGCCAAAGCTCTGGTTTGGTGCTGCTCCTTTAAAATGGCCATCCTGTTTCAYAGCCTGTTCAGAAATGGCTACTGTCCTGGAGAAACGGTATTAAGAAGCTTGTAAAACCTCAAAACTGGCTCAGGTTCTCAGGGACAAATGTAACATCTGGTACTACTTTTTATTTTTCAGAATGTCAGACTCTGCCTTCTTACACCTTCTTTCCTATTTGTGCAACTTAAGAGGGATGGCCCTTATGCTGCGGACCTCTGCAATGATGACATGAAGTCCGCAAGAGCTGTTTCCAAGTTTGGCATTTTGACTGGTGTTTGCTTCTGGCTTCTGGTTCGTCTGCACGGCACAGATGTTGCAAACAAACAGCGGCTACTGTCTGCCTGCTTGCCACACACATGCCCCACCAATCTGAGCAAGCTTTGACTAAGGATTTTTTTGTTTCTCCTCAACAGAGGATCGCAAGATCCCTTCCACAGAAGGAAATTTCATGCAGATAGATCAAAATTATTGTGAATCTTTTATTATTCTGTCAGAAAAAAAATGAAGGTGTCTTTAAAGGCATATAATATAGATTGTACGGGAAAAAGCCCCACAGAGTAAGAGGAAGAAAATCTGGGGTGAGAGTAAACTAGAAACTATAGAAATCTGGGAACTCAGGGTAAATGGATGGGTAARGAAGCAAATGAACCTTTGCATGTTTTAAGTGGAGAAAAATACCTGCCATTTAATTAAGGATAAAAGAGGAACGTGATCTGTTGTATACAGAATCCAACATAAACAAGAAACTTCAGAAGACGCTGGTARCAAACACATCTGCAGTAACAGCCAATATAACTATGAAAGACAAAGTGCTGAAAGTCAGCAGGAAAAAAGAAGGAGACATTGTGCATAATAGAAATAAATTGCTAGTATTACCCCAGCTTCAACTAACTTACATAGCATGAGAGACAGGAATAAATCAAAATCAAATGTGAAGTGAAGAAGCTGATAATCCTACTCTCTAAATTGGCAAAATTCTGAAGATCACTCGTGAGGACTTAATCCAGCTGATATCAACTTAAAATAGTCTCATATTTGAGGGTTTGCTGAGTATGTTGCAAAAGACATTTGCTTAATGTAATTTTGAGGAGGAGACTTTGCAGAATGATGGAAAGGTAAAAAAAGGGCTTTTTCTTTAGGTAGCAGGCTGGGAGAATTCCTTTCAAGCAACTATTTTAATGTTATTGGGCTTCATTGTAATACTAATTGTCATTGTGCCAGGAATCTGTTTTTCATTTTTTGCTTTTTTAAAATTATGGCATCTCATTACCATTTACTTTTTATCAAGACAAAAATTCTGAGATTTAATACTCAGATTTCAAAGAGTACTTTAGAGTGACGTAGATGGTAAGTATCTGAACTCCAGTAAGTGAACTTACTGGAAGTAAACTAGAACAAGGTACTAAGAGCTGATCAGAGGATGTACATACGACAAAGTGAGAAACCATTACTGAAAAACATCACATTTTTTTCCACGCATTTTTTCTTTGATGTTCTTTCTCCTGGACAGAATAATTTTGCAGGCTKCAGCTAAGTTACTGAGCACACAATTGAAGCCTCACAGTCATGTGATTAAAATGAAACTTAAAGGATGATTCCTAAATTAAAAACATGCTGGATTCATTAAAATGAAAAAGGGCTGAGGTCAAAGCAGCATTCAGATTGTTTTTAGAAAGGTTGTCAATACTCTGCAGTACTTCCCCTGGTTCTTTGTGAACAGTTTGCATGCTTTTATTACGCCAAACTATTAACATAACCATTATACAATGACGGAGAAAAGATGCAAGCTAGAATCAAATGAATCTCAAAGACACCCCCACTCCCCCTACATTAAACCAAAGTCAACTTTAGGTTGCAGCCAACATGCGAATTCTCAGTCAGCATCAGCACACGCAATACATGCCCCCAGATAGCTTTCCAAAGCTTCACCACATGAAAACCAGATTCACGATTAAAGAGAGGCATCCAGACCAGTGTCCCAATTTAAATTCAGCACTGCAGCTTAACATTTTGCATCAGCACTGGCCTCAGGCTGGTGTGACACTAGCGGTTTACATTCTCRTTCTGTTCCTTAAAACCGTGTGTCCCACGTCTACACACCTATCAAACTTCTTCCCTGGCTGCTTCCATGACCCTTACATGAATCAGGAAGCCAGAAGCCAGGATGGGTAAGTGTGACTAAGAAAAGAGAGCTTGTACTGCGAAAGTTTAGAAAAACTGGGACAACAAACTTGAATGTGTGACGTGGCAGATCTGAAGCCAAGTTTTCTGAGTTATTCTGTGGCATCTTATGGGTTTGGGGGCTATGGCAACTGGGAGAGGAAGAAGAATGAAACATGACATTTCAGGGAAAGAACTAAAAGGAACTAACATCAGTCACTCTGATTACAGGGAGGTTTGAAAGTAGAGACATTAATTAACAGTTTAAGTGAGCACTTGTGACTTTAAAGTTTTTAATACAGAGATTATAATGAAGTCATTCTTCCTGCTGTTCTCCATGAGGTTAATACTCACAGAGCTTAAAAAAAATGGTGACCTACTCCTGCTTGGATATGCCACAGGAACGCTGAGAAAATTTAGGACAGGAGAAAAAGTTAATTAAAACTGAAGAAGATGATGGTGACAGCAATAAAAGAATCTTCTGAAGCATGTGCTTAACTTTTCACTGAGAAAAGCTAAGGGCTGCTGCCTTCTCTTTTACAACAGTATTTCTAAACGCTTTCTGAGATAAAAGATTTTGGCATGAGAGAGGCRGATAGTGTGTGGTCACTAGCCAAAAATCTCAAATGGAAAGGGAATTTGAAAGCAGAAGCTATAAGTTACCCAGGCATGCAGTATGCCATTTTAGTGACCCAGGCATGTCAAGGGGGGCGCAGACCCAACAGCAGTTAGAGACACACTAACTTGAAACTCCATGCAGAGTTTAATCTGCCACAGCAGAAAACTGATGTTCAGTTTTCCCTTACAGAGGAAAACGTCTATTTTAACAATACTCATTTACTTCAGCARGTCTGCATCAATTCCTTTCCTTATTTACAAAGAAATAAACTGCTTGCTGTTTAGATAACATTCTCTTARGGGCTGGCACAGCTTATCAGAGCTGCCTGCTGGGAACCGAGTCCAGCTTACAAACAATACACTTTTACCAACCGTACTGCCTCTGACAACAGAAAGTAGAACACAAATTGCTCTCTGAGCCTTTCTTTGGTTTTTCTCAGCAGAATCGGGAGAGACTTGGCCCATTTATACTAAGTATGAGAGAGAGTGAGCATATGAGACTGTCAATTGGCTCCTTGAGAGAAAATCTCAACCAGAGGCTGGGCATCCTGTTTAGGACTTCATTAGCCTTTTACTAAGGTATGGCACGCTCTTCCAATGGACTTTTAATCCATTCACTCAGTAAMGTACACTGAGATAAAAACAGTCAAAAGCAAAGGAGCAAGAAAGTAATATTTCCTGCACTTTTTTGCTCTTTCATTGCTTGCCATTCACTTACTTGTAACTTATCCTCTCTTGCTGACTTAACTGTATTACTGTGAGTAAGTTCAATGTACACTTAACACAGGTGAATCAGCTTTGCTCATTCATYTATGTATTTCTCTGTTCATAAAATAAATACCAATTTGGTCGTTCATCTGCCTTAGCRTACCTATCTTCTCCAACTACCCATGTCCAGCAGGAATGGCAAGCAGCAATAAAAAAGCACCAGGCTGGCCTGCTGCCAGCACATTSACTTGCATCGAGGTACAGGAAGCGTGTTGTGGACAAGTTCCATACAAGCAAATGACACCATGTGGATTGCCTGATGTGCTTATTTTTTCATACCATGATCCAAAACAGGTTGKCAGCATTAACTAGCCTTTACATTTCCAGTTGGCCCACCTGCACGCAGTATTGTGAAGACTAGAAGATTGCAGAAATCTCTAGGTTTCAAGAAGCCCACCACTCTCCACACCTGACACATCTGCAAAGCGTCTCCCCTCCCAAAAAAACACCCTAGGTTGAAATTCTGGCAGGGCAACAAAGGAGGGCTGGGTCGGGAAGTTTCTAGTTCCATTGCCAATAAATCCAAAATACATAACCATTTCTGTCTGAGAAGGCAAGTTTAAAACTCCTGGAGGTCCTTAGCAAGATGCACTGCTTTAGGGAAATCTGCTGTGTGCAATGTCAGCCAATCTACAGAATTCTCCTCCCTGTCTTGACAAACAGTCCAGTCTCGCATCTCCTGCACACGACTAATAAACTGTACAAAATATCAAAAGTACCATTAGCAGGGGATGTATCAATAACGACAGCTTTCTCTGTTGGCTGTGTAGTAGCTTAGTGCATTGTGACCCAACGCCCTCAAAATTGTAATCCCTTCACTGAATGAGACACAATTAAAAATAATATAATATTTCAAAGGAATAAGTGCTCCCATATGGAGAGCAGTTCTTTAAGTGTCGTAATTTGCCAACTATAAATATGCTGGAATTGTTTTAATGAAATATCCTGTGCTATTATGTAAGTATAGTATTGTTTCCATTCACACTTCTGTTCTACACAATTATTCCAGATGTTCTACCTTCCATCTTGAGAAATTCTTTAGGCAAAAAAAATGTATAAACATTCACATAGACATTTAAATACATATATATGTAAACAGAAAGATATGTACATAAAAATCAACTTAATAAAATAAAAACTAATATTAAACACTTTTGCGTTTAATAGATGCTCTCTGGGCATATCTTAATCTTCTTTTAATGAACTTGCAATCACATAACTCAAACCCTTAAATTATCATGATCTTAAATTGTAATAAAAACAATAATAAAAGTTTACTGCAAGGTCAAAAACTGTCAAGTACAAGCAAGAGAAAATACAGAGATGCAAAAGAAGTAGAGAGGTCAAGTGCTTCTGAAAAAATTCAGGTACTGTACCTTCAAGTACATTGAAGCAGGAGGTGACTGGTTACTGCTGTTTTATTTAATAAAACTTCACATAAATTCCAGCTGCTAACCATGTGATAAGTCCATCTCAGAACACAAGGGCTTCTATTCTCCTGCCACTGTATGATCCTGACTTCCACTCACCTCACCAGGAGTTACAGCCGTACTAACATCTGAATAGATCCCACAGAACATTTTCTTGGGTTCACGTTTGATTACAATGGGGGAGCTGTACGAATAAGCAATCTTCAGATTTCAGCAAAGAACCCTTCATTTTATGAAGAGCCTGTAACCCTTCACATGATACTCTAATGGGGCTTGACTACACAGCAACATTTTCTCAGTGCTTTAATGTGGTGATGGTACTTTTTAAATCAAGAAGAGAAAAAAAAAAGAAAAAGAAAATGCACTCAAAGACAGGAATGAGATGGAAAGATTAGCATCTCTGACTTTTTTCACATCTTGTTCCTTCCCCTGTTCTCTTTTTTCCTCATATTCCAGTTATCCTGCTCTTTATTAAATTACCCCTGCCTTTGTCTTAAGGGTCCAACCCTTTGCAAAATGCTTAGGGCCCTAAACTTTCATCTTTTTCCAGCAATTTTACATAAGGAAAATACTTCTTTTTTTCTGGAAGGTCTGTGCAGCTGTTCCATAACTCCTATTTCAGCCTGAGGTTGTAGTAAGCTCCACAATACAAATAAGCATTTCCTTACACAAGGRGGAGGAGGAATGGAAGATTCACATGGCAAATTGCTGTCCAGACCTGGCACTATGTGACTGACAGGTACACCTCCTGTACTATGACTGATTAACAAGAAAATGATAGGAAGTTTTTATTCCCTCCCCCCCAAAAAGGAAAAAAAAAACCATTTTGTTCTTTGTCATTTTTCATAGAAACTCTTCCAAACTTTTGTTATCTTCTCTTCAGCACTTTACTTTCCCACTGTCATTTACAGCTTTTCTTCCCTTTGCTACTTGGAAATAACATTTTTAAAAGTAGCAAAATAAGGAGATACTTTCTCTCTAGTTGTAATGGAGATTTTTAAAAACTAAAGGAATATTTTTGTTGACTTTTTCACCATAAAATATTGAAAAAAAAAACTATAGTGAAAAACTCTTTTCAGAAGGGAATATTTACTGTTAGTGAATATTTATTTCAGAACAAAATATAGGCATAAAATAAATACAACACAATTTTCTCTATACAAATGCAGTGTTTTTTCACTTGAATACTTCTAATCTCTTTACAATACTCTTTTTAAAAGAAAACTTAATTATTTCTCATATAGTCTATAATCATTTCTCTGAAGACCAGCATCAAGCCGAAACTACATTTAATATTGTTCACTGTGCCAAATCACTCTTTAAATAGTTAAAGCTTTAAAATCATTACAGCACAAATGGTTAAAAAGATTGTGTACGAATGGCAGGCATTTTAAACTGCTGGACATTTCACATGTAAATGGCCAAGAAAGAATGTGACAAGCTGGTACGGTGGGTAAATGCACAGACGAATAGTTACCATACGACCATAAAAAAATCCAGATCTGGGGGACTCACCGAGTCAGGCTGGCTTAGTGAAGCACACCAAATACACAGGGGCCAACTAATTGGGGAAATCCACTAGTCTCAGCTTTCTTCATCAATACATAAAATCCAGGTAATGTTTCAAATTCCTACTGCTCTGCTAAACCTGATTTAGGCCACAGCCCTTTTGCCTTTGGAGTCAGCAGCAAGGGTGGCACTGCTTTGACTCAGGAGCAGCCATAACATAACTCCACAGCATCTCCAAGCAGGGGCATGGACATTTTTGCCACAATACTCTGCATTTTTCAAGGGTCTATGCAGTGCAAAGCAACCGTGGGCCATACAGGGGTCTGACGAGGAGATGCAGAGGGAAGGAATGGGAAGATGCCAACTCCTCTACATTATTTGATGTCTCCTCTTTTCTAATAATATGATGGTCATCTGCATGCTTTRCTTTCTGTGAAATACTGCTTCATTTCTCTCTCATAAAAATGTTCTGTTTCATCTCAGCAAAGAAATTAGAGGAAGAAACCTATAATAACTTACAGGATATTAGACAGTTATTACCAAGCAATGATATAAAATGCAGATTATACTAAGTGAGAACTTCAGTAAAATTCATATACTGGAAACAGAAGTTTAAATTCTGGCCTGGTACAACACTTATGAAGTGAAATCATTTGGGGCAATACACAAATTCCAAATCCCAACCGTCTGACTCATTCATGTAGTTTCATCACGATTATTCAAAYCCTGACTGTGTGTTCATGTCATAATAAATAACGAAGATGAGAAATTACAGGAYTGACTTGTGTGAATACAACAGGCAYGACCTGGCCTTCTGTGCAAGTTATATCATAGGGAGATTGTAGGTCTTCCTCTCACAATCTTTGCACATACCAAGCATTTCTTAGTACAACTTAGTAGAGGAAAATGAGGAGAGATATCATGGTAGTTCCTGCTTGGTACTCCAAACACATAAGAGGCAGAGCTCTGTAAAATGGGACTTATTTCACAGAGCTGATAAAATCCTAGAGTTCAACAATGTCACAGCCTGGCATCCGCACTAAACTTTATTTTTTTATTAGATAATGTGTGTGTTACATTTTAATGGATGCTAATGTAAATAGATGTGCTTATTATGACTTTAGTGCACTCACATCAGCTTAATAAAGCATTTTTATTGTCATCATTTATTGCCACATTCTTTTCGCACTTAGAGTGGTATAAGTCCAAAATAGCCCCACAGAACTCACTGGTTTACCTAGGTGTAAATCTGTAGTTATTTTAGATGTTTATCCATCTGAAAGGAGACTCTAGCTCACAGAATCTAAATATCACGTTGATTTAAACACGGCTGAGTTTAAGCAGACTGTAACCAGATCCTAAAGAATCACTTTAGCTCAGAAGGAGAGTAGCAATAATTTTAAGTAGGGGAGAATTCCTTTATATACTTGCTTTTACTTTCTTTTCTTTTCTTTTTTTTTAATAAGGTGGTCTGATTTCACAATAAAAAGCTATGAAAAAGATTTGTTAGAAGGTTATTAAACCACACAGCATCAGCTTGAAGCCCCTTTGTGTCCTTTCCTACTTTATTCTTGAGAAGGGACACAAATCTGGCACAGTCCCTTTTCTCCTCTTTATTTTTTAAATAATTATCAAAGTTCTCAAATACACAACATATTAAAACACAGAATTTTCATCCCAGTATGGTTTTGCAAGCAAAAATATATAAGGAAGGACATTGGGACTGCACAAGGTACTGCTCAGATGCAACCAGGTTTGCGTGCAGCAGTGTCAGGGAGCGCACTATGGCTGGAAAAGAAAAACACTGGAGCCTCCCAGATGCAAGGGGAAGTTTAGCAGTAAGAACATAAAAACCAGAAAAACATACACACCTATACCTGTAGCTGCAGGAACAAAAGGGGTGTGATGCTTCACAAAATGTCATCAGACTGAGAGTGCTCAGAAAATGTTATTTATACATCATGCAAAAAAACAGCACCTCTGGGAGCACTGTCCCCTGAACGCAAGGCTGGTACRCCAGTCAAGAAGAACTTAGTACTAGGAGATCGCATAGCGAGAAACATGCCGCCTAACTAAATCTACTACTTGTGACTGCAGTATACACTCCTTGAAGGACATAGCTGACTACAGCTGATCATGAGAGATCTGGGAGGAGCTGAAGCCAGACTGGTAGTCTTTACCAGTATATGAAGAGACAGATACTTGAACAAATTACACTGGTGTAAATGAGGGCGGCTTCAGAGCATGCCCATGGCACCGTGGCAACAGCACATACACGTGTGTGCTTGAACTACACAAAAAATGCTACACTGCATTTATCACAGTACAAAACCCTACATGTAGACATTTACCGCGGAGTAGCTGAAACGCCYTAGGTATCTTATGGTAACCCAGGACTGGTGCTTTCCCTAAACTGTTTTTCCTTGTGCCAGCAAGCTCAGACAGGAGAATAAGCTTTCATTCTAACCATGTAGTGATGTTTAATGCTTTTTTTTCCACCCCAGCTCACTTGACTTAATAGCTCTCCCTTACAAGTCTTCACTGTGACTCAAAATTTATGAGGGAAGTTTTCTAAGGTAAAAGGGCAAGCAGGTGCCTGGTTTCCACTGACTACCAGCACCTTGCTCCTACATGTGCTGTTGAACATCTCCCCAAACTGGCTTTGTAAGTACCTGTGAAAAAGGCTGAAGAACATGCAATCCAGCTGGCATCTGCTGCAGCTAATCTGTGTATAGAGACGCGAGAAACTTTTGCAGTGAACTCCCAACTATTCTCTTGATTTCGGCTTCATTACAAATATGAATTTCAGGCCAACTTTGTCAAAAGGTTCACAAAAATCTATGTATCTTTCTGCAAACGTTGGCCAAGTTACAACTTTGGATAAAAACCATGAGAAAAAAAAAGTTTTCTTCTCCCTCAAACCAGGTAACTGTTGGCAGTTTGGCATCAAACTCACACGTCAAACACAAAATGCAAGACAGCGATAGTAACTGAAAGAATGTTTCCTATCCACTTCTGTAGACCAAAGCTGCATATTGTTATACAGGAATATATTTCCCCCATACCTAGGGACACCAATTTGGATGGCAGGAATAATAACAAAATACAAAAGAAAGACAGGAAGCTGGGGTGAGAATCTCCTGATGTACTAATTAATTCCTGATTCATTCTTCTGTTGTAGGCGTATAAGAAACTATTAAGATTGCACAAATGTCTATGCAAGCTGCGGGCCCAAATCCTGGTTTCTGTTAATCTGTCAGAAATCTTTTATGCTGACTATGGCAGAAATAAAGTATTTAAAGTGACGTAAATGGGAGCAGAATCTGCACTTATAGGCACAAACATGCCTATAGACATGACAGAAGAGAATCTACCAATTTTTGACTATTTTTTAAAAGTTCAGAATCCTGAATATACTGTAATATAAATCTAAACAATAATATATAAAAAAGTTTGCTCTCAGTAACACCCTCAGTTTACTGTGCATAGATTAAGGAAAGCTAATATTGAAACCAGAGCCTTTCTTTTCCAGCTTTCTTCAAAGGTAAAGCAGGAATATTGGACAAACACAGAACATTGTGAATCCTCAAATATTTCCTTTTCAGTAGCTTGGGGAACTATATYCAAATCTTTTCCTTGTAGGTGGACTGGTGCTGCAGATCTCCTCAAAGCACTCAGGTTGATCACAAAGACTTATCATCCCACTGCAGTCAGACATCTGTCAACACCATAGACGATCACACCTCCCATCTGTCAGTACGCGATGAGTCTGAGGATTTTTCCAAATGAATGGTCTCCCTCCCATACGGAACGAAGTACTGCTTTTAACAAGGTTTGCCTGCATTCTCTATGTGGCCCTGTCCACTCCTCATCTCTGCAAAGCCGCAGCACCACAAATTTGGAAGCAGCTYCTCAATTCCTAAACCTACCATTGACAGCTCAACTTAGAGACTGCATTAGGCTCAGCATATGTTGTGTCTACACAAACAAATACTCTCTTTGGCAAAAAGCCGAAATTATCCCACAGTGCAATTAACAAATCAGAGGTGAAAAATTTCGTATTGATTCCTTGCTCTCACGCCCACACAGGCTTTCTGTGGCCACAGTTACTGAAGGTCTGCCTCTTCAAGGAAATACTCAGTGGTTTAAACTGGTGCCACCTCAGATGCTGAATTCCTCTTCCTGAGAGACCTAACAAAAAGCCTGCTTAGTGATGCCCACACAAAGCTGCAATTACTCCCTATCTTTGGGAATCCTACCTGTGGCATGCTTTTGTCCTCAGTTTTCAAGAAGGTTGCTGTTAAAATGGAGTATCCACTTCTGAAACATAGACCCAAGCCGGGGCCTGAAAAAGCAAATCTATTTCATTACTCTGTGCTCAGGCTAAGCCTTGAGTATGATCTCTATTTTTCACAGTACATAAGCACAGCTCTCAGTCCAGCATACTAGTTTACTTGCAATATCAAGAGAAAATGTCATTTTCTACAGATTTTACAGTAGTAACTTCCCAGAAGCATACTTTACAGTGTCATGATACAGTAGGTCTTTCCTGCAGAGTCAGTTGTGAGCTGAAGAACTAGAAACATTTTCTGAAATGTGTAGGCTTCACTACTTTAAAAAAACTTCCACTACATGCTGGATGACTATTGTTCAAAAATATAAACAGAGATTATCGAACTGTCTTCGTAACATATGCTTAACACAGTCACACATTTTCAAATCCAGTTTCAGGGACACTTCCCAAGATAAACTTTAACAGCAAAACAGATGGTGTGATGTCCTTTATTTCTTATATAAAAAAAGAGGTGACCAGATAGGGGGCTGTGTAACACAGAAGTTTCTTTTGCTATATAAAGCCACATCTATGCATTCATATTGATTCTCATCTATGTAAAATTAAGCTGTAAAAAATGTCTCCCTCTTACCGCTCGTCTGTCTCATAAATATGAAAAAAACAAAATGAAACCAAACCACTAAAACCAATCTCCCTCAAACCTGTAACCTATGGATATTGCCAAGAAGAACATACCTTCTGTTATATTTTGTCCCCATGGTTCAGTACTGAGCATTCAACCAAAGATTCTGTTTTTCTACCATATCTGGGCAACTTTCCAGAACTCCTAAGCTCAACAAGCAACTTTTAGTCCTATCTAAGTAGCACTCCTTTTTGCTTCTCTTCCACTTACTCCCAGTTCACATTTGCCCAACCTACCAGAACAGCTGCAGTGAGAGGTTGGTTCCTTTACAGCAACGGCGTTGTAGTGCTATATTTAAAAACACTGAAGAGATTACCAAGAAGCTGAGAAAGAATGACAGTACTCTACAAATCTAGGTGACAGATACAGAAATTTGCATGCTAAGGTAGAGATACACCTTTATTTAACCAACTGATCCCTCATTTCAAATAACTTCCTTGAGTCACCCTGTCCTAACACTTCCTCACCTGACCTGGTGAATGAATGCAAAACCTCATACTACCAAATTTGCATCTTTGTTATTTGATTCTTCAGGGATCTGATTAGCCCTTGTGTGGCTATGATACAGGTAGCAAGCACATAAACTGACTAAAGACAGAAGGAGGCAAAACTTATTTTAAAACAACAGAACAATACAGAGGCTAAATGAAGATAATATTTAAAATCATTTATTTGCCTCTGAAGACACCTCTAGAATTTTGGAGATAGACAAAATCTATACCAAAAATATAACACAGCTAWGGAATTTACTTCATCTCATGATTCATCTTATTTTTCTCTTCTGCTCCTCCAGCTTCCTTATTGGGTTTCCATGTGCTTGTTTCACTTTTTGAAACTCCTGTCGTTCCAAGAAACAGCCTTCTGTTTACAGACCTTATGTCTAAAAATTGTTTTCCTCCTGAGATTAAAAAAGAAAAGGAAAAAAAAACCCTTTCTGTATACCATTCGCCTCTAAAATACTGCTTCCTAATCTTTGTAATGGTTCTCTTCTAATCCAAAACCCTTGAGGCATTTTAGAAGGTAAATGAGTGATTAGAGGCATTCCTGCTGTAATTTATATGCTTTGTAAACCCTAATTGTTCTGAGTCAAAGATTTTGTTTTTCCTAAAGTGCCAAGTTTAGTAGGTTTCAAGGCRCACAGCAAGATGCAACTGATATTGGTCAGACTTTGATAGCTGCTGGCCCATCTCATAATGTATGTTGGGCTTCAGATTTTAAAAGATAGAGATTTCAAGGATTTTCCAGGGGATAGTTTTGGTCATTTCATCTTTTTGTCCATCTTTTCAATTATTACTCAAAAAACGCTTTTCATCAAAATGGAAATTACATTTTGAATTAAAAAAATCTTGACCAGCTCTAATGTTAAGTGATTTCCTGAGGTCTTTTTTGAACGCTTCTAAACCCCGTAATATCTTACAGAAAGCATGAAAGAGTACTATATTAGCTCCAATAATTTGGTATTAAATTCTAAATAGAAAAATAAGTAGAAAATGTTTCATATGTAGGTTACATAAGGGACAGATTCACTGACCGCATGATGATGTAGCATAATATGGGAGTTTCAGTGGCACCTGCTTGGAATGACCCAGAGGGTTCGCATAGGGCCATTCATGAATTATGTGGCCATTTTAAACTCTTGAGCTAATAAAAATCTTCACAGTAAGTCGTCACATACGATATGCACGCACACACAAACGACTAAAGGAGAAAATTCTGCAGATAATGAAACAATGCAAGACACCAATACGAGGTGGCTGCTGTACARCAAGAAGCAGCTAGTTTGAATGGAAGAAATATATACATATAATTTATGTACTCATGCATACACTACATATACAGAGGCACACTAGGCATACCTCRAACTAATATGCAGGAAATACACAGATATTAAGTTTTTGCTTTAGGTAAAATATATATACATTTGTTTAACTACTGAGCAGCTGAAATCTTGTTTCCTTAGTCCAACATAATTTCATGCTTAATTTATAGAAAGAGAATACTCAAGGCCCATCTAAAGGCGGAAAATATGGATAGTATAACATTAGTATAGGGACCTGCTACTCTGTTGTTTGGCAAGCGGAGGGGCCTGTGCAGTTTCTACCCTTCAGTGCATTTGAGCAAGACTCCAGCAAAAACACATGTTATGGGGGGAAAGAAGGGAGGGCTGGGTGTTCAACTGAATGAACTTACTGTTACCTTTTTTTCTAACATAAGTCTTCTTTTTCCTGATACTGTCTGAATTTGAAACATCTAATTTAATCCGTTGAAGGGCCCCGTCTTCCTTTTATTTCCTGTCTGTACTGGAGCAGTCGCCTGTTTCAATTATGACTTTCTCCAGCTCCTACATTTTTCGTGCTCCAGCTGGCTCAAAGTGCACTTCCTTGGAAGGTAAAACGCACTAACTGTGCTGATCGGAGACTGATAGCTGGAAAGCCACAATATTTAATAGTTGAGCTGATAAGAGGACGAGTTAACCAAAAAATCAACAACCCCCCCCCTCCAACCACCAAACCCACCCAACACAATTTTGACCCTAAACAAAAGGATATTATACAGCTGCATGTTCAATTTTGGCCCCATCTAAAATATATACATGTAGAACTGCAGACTGCTTACTTAAATGCATACTACTATGGCAAATTATATCCACTTCTATGCATGTGTATTAAATGCTTCTTTCCTGCTTTTCAGTCAGTTAGTGCTGACTGGGGACTAACTCAGTGCAATTATTTCAAAGAACAGGATTGTGGGTTTGATATGGCACTGATGCAAAACCCTTGTCTGCTAAAAATAAGATTGTTTTCTAGTCAAGACTGCAAAAAAAAAAAAAAAAAAAAAAGACTCTGGGCTGTAAACACCAGTGAATGTATTTTCTTCTGCTTTATGAAAACCACAAATCTTTTTTTTTTCCCTTTCCTTCTTACTCACAGGGCAGTTTAATTACAGTTTAATCGCTTTCAGTAAGCACCCCTTGAGACCTTATTGTCCAAGTACTGCATTATCAAGGCTTCGGCTACAATTCACTACAGTAGGTGGGGGCTCCCTTTAGGAAGGCCAGAAGGTACCAAAGAAGGGAAAAAAAAAAAAAGAGATCGAGAGAAAGAGAGACAAAAAAAAAAAGTTCAGTTACATTATTACTAACTAACAGTGCAAAATTTTACTAGCGCCTAGAGGTACTAGCTCAATAATTAGAGAAAAACTGTAGAGGTGATGCCCAACATTTCCCCTAACTCTCTTGCCTCAGTAACTGAATGAAAACTTGAAGCTAATAAAGTAACAAAAAGTTCTTCAGTACTACAGTTAATGAAGAGAATAGCAAGTTGTTGGTTGTGAATTGCGCAGCATAAATATTTTGTTTTATAGGGTAGAATCAAAAATAAGCAAGTACTAGTTAATTAAAAAAACAAAAAAAMCCCAAAGCTTTACCGACCTTTGCCGGTTTSATTTTCAAATGAATTTGAAAATATTTCCCCAAGATGTGAGAATGACTTTGGAGGTAGGAAAGCAAATTTTATTCAAGCTAACAACATGCAGGACATTAAAACATTGCTCCTATCATTTATACTGCTATAAGCACTGTGGAACAAATGTAACTGAGAGAAGAACTGATCCCATTACGAAATTACTCATAATACTGAAGAAAGTACAGCTACCTGATCTTTTGGGTAGTGTTTAAGTACATGTTTGTATACGCAATTACTTTATGTCCCAGACACACAGCAAACAAACACAGTGTACTGAAATGTAAGTAATGTATTACTAATATCCAGGACTTGTATTTTTCCAATTATTTTTAGTTAAAAAAATAATGCTAAAACTAAACTCTATCGTGCTGTCTACTCTCATACAACTGTTTATTGCACACTGTAGGAACTTGTTGCCAAGTGTACAGATATGATTCGGTATGTACACAGTGACCTAAAGGGAATATTTATTTCTGTGCAGCATAGTACGTTATGGTTACAGCTATCAAGCTGTTTCAGTCGCTGATTTATTCACCCAGAAGGATAGATACAATATTTTTCTGAATCTGTTTCCTATTAACTTTTCCTCCCCCCTGCCATGGCCACCCCCTTACAGATTCCTAAAATGGATGAAGTCTCTTCTTTTCTCAGCCACAAACCAAGGTATACAGTATATAAAAGTCCCTCATCCTTGAGGCAATGATCAAGGCACAGGATATCCTGGCTAAAACTAATGCGGGAAGAAGGTTTGCTCATTCTCACAAACTTTTCAACCTACTGGTGCCTTTTGAAGCAGCTGAAGGCATACTTTCCTTTTCTTYTCCAGACAAAAGGACAGCCAGCAATTATTTCAAAAGCTAAAGCAACCATGAGACAGGGGATCATGGAACTACAAATTCATACTCCGCAGCTGGCTGCACCACGTTGCGCAGCTCTGAGGAATCGTGCCACAAACCGCGCATGCTTTTAAACAGCCATTTTTCCTGGTTCTTTAGAGGTTCTCGACAGAATGCTATTTTGAAGTAAACATGCTTATTATTATTCATAAGAACAACATGAATAATAACATTATATTTCATAATCTGGTTGCAGGTCACAGTAGCTATCCTGGCAGTAAGCTTTACAACTAGCACATCAATAAACCCATGATGTGTGAAAACAACCGGCAATTGTGGGTGCCAAAAAACATAAAAGCAACCCATGAAGAGCAGTAAGCAATATTCTAGCCCATTTATTTTAGCCCACATAATTGTCTCAAACATAAAACTAGCCTCTCAAGAATGTAAAGGCAATCAATACTAAAGAAAAATCCAGAAAAATCCAAATCTATTTTAACATAATCAGACATAACCGTGCTGTTTTCACATCCACTATTTTGTTGTATTTTGACTTCCTGCTGCACTACTGTGGATTAAGGTTGATGTTGAGGAGATAAGATTTCAATCACTGCTGTTATTTCCCATAGCAATATTTATGCAAATAGCACATCACTATGTAGGTATTAATGGGTTTTAAGACATTATGCAAATAGCAAGATCTAATCAATTACTTCTCTTAAAGATGTATGGCACAGGTGGGCCTTGCTCAGGCTTGTTTTATATTGGTATAATCTCACTAATTGAAAGGGAAATATCCCTGATTTATACCCATATGAGTCAGGAGGGCAACAAGAAGCACAATCATTTATGCATTAAAAAATAACAAACGGAAACGCTTTTCCCACTAGATACAAATCACTGTGAAAGAAACAAAGCCAAACTTATTTACCTACACACACAACCATGAACTCATGCAATGAGGTTATATTAATCCCCTACAGTGTTACAAGATTCTCTTCCAGTGATTGAAACAACTTTCTTAAGAGAATCTAGTGAGGAAAAGAAAGGAATTAAACTTTCACAATCCATTGAGGAATAGTGCTGGATTTGTTCTATCTTACCACAGGGCGATTTTGAACTTGCAGGCATTTTTTTTGCCCTCAATGCTATTTTCTGAGATTATTTTTATGCCAGTGTAAGCCATTAATATTTCTGCTATTTTCTCTACTGCCTGGACTTACTAAATACCATGCCTCATAAAACAGGGATTTAAATCTTCTCAGAATAAATGCATTTTATTTCTTGTACTGCCCCCTCTTCCCCACCCAAAGTTTTTACTATAAATGGCTAGTTACAACCCAATCAAGAGCATAAAAGCAATTGAATAAATAAAACTATGAAGTAAGTGTAAAATATTAGTGTCCAGACATGCAAGATGTATGCAGGTACTATGAAACTTCCACAGCTGTATGGGCCTGGAACTCATGCGGTGCCACAGGTTTAACAGGACCCGTTACCAATAAGAGTTTTATTTGCTTAATAAATTACATTCAAAAGCACAATAGTCCGAGTTCTTGGCTGTAAAATTGCCAAATATTGTCAATGACTGCTCTCCGGTTATAAATAGTAAAATAATGTACAACTCATTAGATTTTTGATTCCCTATGCAATTCTTTCTAACCATTACTCAGAAACATAAAAAGTGACTCTACATGACATTTTATAGAGGTTATAAATTGCTATAAGGAGATGACATGGGATAAAGTTGTAGGCAGGGTGAAAGGGACCTAGCCAAGCCAAATGTGTAAATTAAGAGTTAGGGCAAAGTGTGAGACTATGTGAAACAATACTGAAATCATAAAGATAGACAGATAAGGATTAACTACTGCAAAAAAAAGGTTTACACTGATGGAAAAAACACTAACAGAACTCTCCACTGAAGCCAGAAAAGGTAACTGTGCTTGATAGTATATAAAAATCTTAAACTCTAACCCATTTCAAGTTAACTTTAATGTCCAAAGTAAGATTAATTAAGCCTGGAGAAACATTATAGAATAGCCATCTCATTTAGATGAGCCAAAGTTGCAGGATTTTCTATTTACTTGTCAAGATGAGTTCTGGCAGCTCTAGAGTAATTTTACTGGACCATAGGGAAGACAAATGTTTCACTGGACAGCGTTCCCAGAAAATTAAACAAGTTCTTTACTTTTTTAAAAATAAAGGAATTGAYTTTTTAAATAAAAAGATACACATAATGATGCTTTTGCACTATACACTTAAATATTTAGTCAACATATGCCATAATACTTTGAAATTGCCTAACACAGACTTGTAGGACTCATCACTGCATTTCCTTTTAGCATTAGGAAATTAGGCAAAGAAGTTTATTCTAGGCTGCATATTTCATTCTCTTAGATATTAATATTCAGAGGACACTGCACAACAATTCTGCTGCATTCCAAGGTGTAATCTTGCGAGAATCAGGGTGCTTCCCTCAGGTTAGAATTTTTTCATCTCTCAAGACAAAGTCCTGAACCTGTTATCGTTCCCTCACACCCTAATGAAAGTCAAAGTCAGTAAAGGCTTATCCATTAAGTTCAACAGGACAAGGACTTCAGCTCAGTGGCTGAGGCACTCAGTCACTTGTAGTATCAAGCCCTGAGGTTGGTGCATTTGGTTCTCACTAGATACTCAGTTGATTTAATGAAATGTCAAACTTCCCAGAATAGCAAGTATATTGTCTCCCATGCTTCTCATAGTAGACTTTCAAAAGAATTATGCTCTTCATGGGCAGTATTAAAGCACTCTTTGCTAGGGCTGAAGTTTTATCTCCTGGCCAAATTATTCCACTTTGCCAGCGCTATGTGATAAGTGTGCACTTGAGACACTCCAAGCCATTCTGGTATGTATCTTCTCCTGCTGAGATGGTATCTAGTAAGTAACTCTCCACTAAGAAATATGCAAATTTTTTCTGGAGTAACAACATGGTAGAAAATTGGAAGATATTTTGATAGCCTCATTCATGCCAACATCATCATCACAGCTATGGTGATGCAAAGATTAAGCAAAAAAAAGGTTTCAAGAAGAAACAACAGTTGTTATTGAACCAAATGGTACAGTTTGGAAAGAAAGAAWAACTCTCACACATTGGAGCCTTTTTTCAGCTCTTGACCTATTTCTATCAGTGATGAAAGGTACTACCTCTTCCTTACAAACTTTGCCTCAGCTGCAGGTTTTCAAGCAAATACAGTTTCTCACTCACCCTCCTTAATTCTCAAATATTGGGAATATACCTCAGAAGACTGAATGTTTCCCCCTGATAAATTAACAGGGCACGGAAAAAGTGTTCTTGGGGTATAGCAGCAGCAACGTAGTCTAGTGGCAGAATACTGGGCTGAATGTCACGAGACTTTTTTCGATGTGTACCCCTGTCATGGTTTGACCTTCGGTACCTCTCTAACCATTCTCTCTTTCATCCTTTATCTGGCCTGTCTATAATAGATTAAAGGTCCTTTGGGGCACAGTCTACTCTCTTCTGACATATTTGTGTAGTGCCTAACACAAAGGAATCCCAATCTGCTTTTAGCACTGTACAAACACACAACTAAAAATGCAGCTTCTTCCTCTGGGACCTTGTAATCTTAGGCAAAAGACAACAGAGAGATACACCAAGCAGATGGAAAGCGCAAGTTAACACAGAGCTCCAAGTGATCTGTCTGAAAAGCAGAAGCCATGAAATGTTGGTTTGCTTTGCAAAATAAAGATTTTATCTAATTCTAAAGTTCCTTATTAAAACTTTCTGAGCCCTCCAGTGRTCAATCTTCTATGCTCTTTAAGAAAAAATAAACAGACTTTATGGTAAAATAAATGGCACCCTCTCTCAAGAGATCTTTATTGCTTACAAATTTGCGTAGTGGAACTCCAAACTATGAAAATAGGCTATGGCCAATCTTTTTCCATCTGAGCAGTTTCGTTCCAATTTTACCATGTGCTTCTTTTTGCCTGTTGTTTCCATGTGCTGTCTCTTAGATCTAATCTTCCGAGGAGAGACTCTATTATATCTATTGTGCACATATGGTACCCACAGGCCAGGGGTCCTGCTCTGGGAGACAGGTCCCTAAGTACTACCACAACATAAAAAGAAAAAATTATAGKTAATAAACAGGAAAACTCAGTCAAGTGTCAACCACTGATCTTGTCCACAGAAATGGGATCTATGTGGTGGGGGAACTAAGTTAGCTTTGTCCCATCTGAAAGTAGACACACAAGCATTTGAATTCCCTGTGAATTACCAGTTACTCAAAGAAGTTCAGAAAGTCTGAGATATCTAATAAAGGAGCTCACGGTGAATGTACAGTAGATCTATCCTATGGAAAAAAAAAAAAAACTGGCCATACTGCTGGTGTGAGTAGGGATGTCTTCTATGCTCACACACATACCATGAAGCCCAATGAGTCAAGGGCAGCAGTACAGACATTTTTGAGGGAAGAATTTTGGTACCTCCTAGTCAACTAACATTTTTTTTTCATATTTGAGTGAATTGGGCCCTCACACTGTCAGACCTTGAAAGATCAAGATCCTGTCAGGATCTTCTAGAACTTGCTAACTGACATCTCTCTCATTCATGAAAAGGGTAATCTGCTGGGTCAGTAAAGAACTATAAATACAATTTTTACCCAGTTTCTTCTTAATATTCCTGGCCTCTGGCCACCTGGATTTGAATAAATCCATTACYGGAAGATTCCACATGTTTGCTATTTGAGTAAACATCTGTTGGTTAAGTTGCTGTTCCCTTGGGAGTAAGGCCTGGCTACTCCACTAGTCAGTTTGGTGGTTTGGTTTCCCTTGTATGCAAATGCATATTGCTTTTATTAGCTTATTGTTTTTCTCTCCAGCTACAGCAGAATCCCCCCATTGCCTCCTGATGTAAATTAGGATGCTGGTGCACTTTTGGTGCTCTGCATAGCTGAAGTCCTGTTATTCTCCTGGAGGATTACTAGCCTGGTGACCCTTCTACCAAGGCCTCGCTGCCAACTATTTCTTCATCAAGTATTATCTGGAGGATTTTGTTTTAATATCAGGGAACAGTCTAGACAAAAAATAAGAAATTTTCTGCCAAAATGCTCTTTTCTTTACCTTTTTCAAAATTATGCTGACATGAGGATGTACCACCCTTGATTTACCTTCATGCCTGTTCCTGTTTAGACTTTGCTACCCTCCTCTGTTACTCTTCTTTTTTTGTTTCACTTAGGCTTTTCCATCCCTATTATCTTTCTGCTTCTTCCTTCTACTTTCCTCACAACTTAGCCTTTCATTAAACCTTTCTCACCTGTTAAAATAATTGATTATAAAATAAGTAATAGTTGATTCCAAAATCAACTAAATAATGGTAAAACAACTCCCAAATGAAAAAATAATAAAAAGAAATATATATGTGTGTGTATATATATTTATTATTATTATTTTCAGCTATAGCTTCAGGCAGTTTGCAGACTCAGGAAGACAGCATGGAATTGGTTATAGGTTGTGCATGCATGAGTCATAACATTTCACTGGTCTAGACACCACCGTTTTAAATGTTCCTCTGAGGATTCAGCTGTCTAAGAATGAAGTTAGTCTCTGTGTACAGGGCAGTATCAGGCAGATACAAAACAGAGATATGTACTAGTTTTCTGGGAAAAGATTTCAGACTCAGTGAGAAAGAACTGCTTATTTTACTCTTCAGGCTGATTCTGTCATATCTTTATCAAATCTATATTTACTGTCAACCTTCAATTTCTTGCTCCCTATATTTTTTTTCAGATATGCTTGTTAGTTCGAGAAATCTCTAGTGCAGAGGATTACAACTAAATTTCTAGGTATGAAACACCTAGAACGCTTTACTTCAGAGAACAGACCATCCATCTCCAATTACCCACAAGATTTTCAGTTTTATAAATAAGCTGCAGTATTTGCATATTAGAACTGTTTTGGAAGTACTGAGAGTGTCTTAAATGAACAGAAATTTTTTTGAAGTGTGATTTGTCTCTTATCCAGGCAATACTGGTTGTCATAATTTTGAGGAAAAAACCCTATTATTTCTTCTCAAAACAGCTTCTATTTTCCTAAAAAAAAGAAGAAGAAGAAGAAGAAAAAGAAGAAGAAGAAGAAGAAGAAGAAGAAGGAGATACAGTGATGATCCCCTTCTGACGACATCTGCAAGGGTGGAGTCCTCACAACAGGAGTCTCTGTGGGCACACGAATCAGTCTGCATGGAAGCAATTGCAGGAGAAAAGCCAAAAATACTGAATACAGAATCTGCTCCATCAATCAGTTTATCAAAACAAACTCTTATTTGAGCTAGAGGAGGTCAAAGAAAAGGTTTTATCTCTGTTGAGGAATTATTTTTCTATTTGTAATTTTTTTTTTTTTTTTGTTATGGTAGGGTAAAATCCGAACGAAAGCAAATCAGTTAAGTTCCGTTTCCCTTTTATTTTTCCCTCTCAAAAAATTAGCTTCCAGATTTCCCAGGGGAGAGAAGCAAATCAGGGGAAAAATTCCACAGAGTATTGACTCACAGTTCATATTTCCTATAGATATCAGAATACATCTTGTAGGCA
Source organism: Rhea americana (assembly GCF_003343005.1). Lineage (NCBI taxonomy): Eukaryota > Metazoa > Chordata > Aves > Rheiformes > Rheidae > Rhea > Rhea americana. Next base: position 339,617 of record NW_028186529.1, on the reverse strand, counting down.
GAAGTATGTAGTAGCCTGGAAAAGAGAGTTAGCGCATCTGTGTGAAGACTGAAGAAAGTCCCTCAGGGACACGTGTGTCCTCTTGAGAAGGACGCTTCCCCACATGAATCCTCAGATTCATGGCCTAATTTGCTGTTCAGCAGGGAGGGAGCTGTATCCAACTTCAGCCAATGTCTATTTGTCACAGTTTTCATATGTGGAGCCAACAGCTTGGGCTTTTTGGAGGCGCCCCACATTTCCTCTTCTGCATGTTAATTTGCTTTTTGGCAAACTGTCTTATGTTAGAGCAGAAAACAATGCATTAACCAGACAATTAGCTGAATTCCAAAACTGACTGAGCAGGGAGAAATGAAATCAGAATTCCTCACCACCAGCAAAGTATTTTGCAAACTAAGTTGTCCATTAAGCACTGTGGCCACCTGGGCTACACTGCAATGAGTGCTTACTGCCAGCTGGCCTTGTCATCACTTTTGCTCTGTGGGCCACGGGCCGTGCAGCCGGAGCAACAGACAGATGATAAATTGCAAAAAGAATTAGAGGACCTGTTGTCCCAGCAATTGATTTTTTTCAGACCAAAGAAACAGACATTTTTCTCTTTGAAGGAAGCAAGGCAGCACATCTGCTTCAACCTAAGAGTAAGAATAACTGGGAAAATCTCACACCCTCCTCATGCATACGTGGTGTGAAGGGAAGCAAGGGGGCACCTATCAATCAGATGCAGCTGTCTGTCGAGGGCAGGAATCTCTGACAGCTCTGGCTCAAGAAACCTTTTGCTAAATGTGTATGAGGTCTTTTAGACTGCTTTTAACAAGACCACTGTGACTGCCTGAGCTGAGTAGGTTTAAACCTGTTTGGTAACATCTTCCTCCCCTCCCTTCATCCCTACCCCCCATTTAGGGCCAGACCCAGAAAAGCACTTCTGCTTGTCCTTTTCTTTAAGGTCCCATGCAAGTCTTTTGAAGTCAGCTGTCTATTCCTGTGCTTAAATGCTTTCACAGAATGGTTGAGGTTGGAAGGACCTCTGGAGATCATCTAGTCCAACCCCCSTGCTCCAGCAGGGTCACCTAGAGCATGTTGGACAGGATCGCATCCAGGCGGGTTTTGAGTATCTCCAGAGAAGGARACTCCACAACCTCTCTGGGCAACCTGGTCCAGTGCTAATACTTTGCTGAGAACCAGCTGGAACGCTCAACACTGATAGGATCCTCCAAGTGCTGCTCAGGTGTAAGTGTGTAATGCATGCTGGCACTGTATTAGATAGGCTCCCAGTCATCTTACCAACACAAAAAAGAGTAAAAAAGTCAGGAGAAGAAAGAGCACGTAACATAAAACTGCAGTTTTATGTGCTTTATTGGTCATTACTCACACTACACTTTACACTGCTGTCAGAATGCTGTTTTTCTGTTCAGACTTCTTTCTCAGAAAATGCTTTGGCATTAGAGCTCACAGGATGGAAAGAGAGGCAGAAGAAGCAGAGCCAAACTCCTAGGATCCAAATTCCTAAAAGGTGTGTTATGGAATGAAATCTTAGAATAACAAATGAGCTGGACTACTTTGGAGATGATACTTTCCCACAGTGTGAAACGGAGATGTGGGAATGCCCACCCTTGTACTCAAGCTGTTTGCATGTACTTTTAGTAGAACACTAATATTCATCACTTGGCAGAAACTGGGCTGATATTAAAGCAAGTATTTCAAGGGAAGATTTGCAGGCAGATCTGCTTCTATTTAAACTGTTCTTAAAAGATGAGTTCATTCACTAAGTGCCTAAAACAAGGATGAAAAAATCTGGTGCATAGACCAGAGGGGGGAGGCATATATTTGATGAGATGTACTACATCAGCACTCTTTTACATATGGGTTCTCCCTAGCAAAAGCTTCGCTGCAGATCTGATTTCTGTGGTGTAAATGCAGTTTGTTTCCTGCTCCTCTGATGTCATTARGAGGCAAGACTGGAGGCCAGAGAGCACAGGAATAAGGAGCTACCATCAGTCTTGCTGCAGCTTCTCCTGTCATTGGAGCACAGGAGAGAATCCAGGCCAGATTCATATCCATTGCTAAATGATGGACTTGCTCACACTTCCAGTTCAAATCGATGTGAATGATTTCATTCCCAACAAGCCTTGTTCACTCAAAATGAGCAGCAATCACCTCATAACTCGCTTGCAGTGATGAGATTTACAAAGGAGGCATAAAATGAATACACAGTGCCAGATTCTTATTCATATAAACAGGRTTTAAATCCAGCAAATGATTCCAGTAAGTTCATGGGACTGCTCACAGAACACCTCACCTCAGGACAAGGAAGCTGTCTGAAATCCTGCCCTTAAATTATTTGGTACTGTTTTATTACGTGCAGAACCCCTCCCCTGCCCAAGCACATCACTGCTAAATCGCTGGTAGATTCATYAGATGAGGATGCCTCTCTACTGTCTTTAATAATATTTCTCCTCACAACATCCACCACCAACAAAGATTTTCCAGGTTACAAGTTAACCACCTGCTGAGTAACCAAAATGCTGACCCAAAACTTCAAAGACATTCCATTACTTTCATATGTGAGTAATTTTATGCCTAGGAATAATGTCACATGAGTCATAACATCCTTTGAATTCACTGTCTGAAGGATCAGAGCCCAGAAGTATCCTCAAGTTCAACAGTTGCCATGTTTTCCTCTCAAAAAAAAAGAAAGAAAGAAAAGAATGTACTGTCTGTTTGCCTTTTTCATGAGGTAATATGGCCAGAAATACTATTTTTTTATATTTGACACATAAGCTCATAACTAGAAAAACGCACCTTGTACTTGGAAAATTTTTCCCTTGTTTATATGGATAGGAACTCTCCACAAATAGCAAGTTTCATGACTTTTCTTTAGCAATGTTAAACTCAATTCATTTCCCATATTAACACAAAACCAATTTTTCAAATGAAATGAGGAAAGCATTTAACTTTTAAGTTATTTTGGCATTCTAATAGGAAAATTTTTATACAGTCATGATATAAAATACTAGAAGCTCAGCACTATGCATGCTCGTAATGACTTTTATTTACTTGCTTGTAGTTGGCTGCAACTTATTTGACAAGCTGGAATAGACTTCAGTCTATCTGAACTCCATTGTAGACATAGATAATAACTCTTTCTGAAAAGTTACCCAACATGTAGGTATCCTCTCTAAAGACAAAACTATTCAGTATTATTTCCAGACCCTTACTAATGTAAGCTGTCCTGAAAATTTCAGATTGGTAGTGAGAAACCACCATTAATGAAGAGAAAAACAAAAGTATTGTTCATATGAAAATATTCCAGTATGACCTGCCCTGGCTCCGATTCAAGACAGTCTTCAAATACACATGTAAATACCAGCACAGATGTTGTTGTAAATAGGAAAGGGGTTGGCTACCCCACCGAGTTATATGAGAAATGAATAAACTCTGCATTGTCCAAATTAGAAGCACGTCGACTCCCTTAACCTGCATTTGCCCTGGTCTACGCCACTGCAAATAAAGAAGTCRGCTACCTGGGCCCCTAAGCCAGCCAGATCTCTATAAATAAGCTGACTATGCTTTTCAGCAGACCATGATGGGGAAGCTTCAGGGTTTACTGACACTGTCACAAGAATGCTGTATGCTACAGAAACCACATGCTATTTGTGGTCAAAACAACTACACAGCAGCCGTTTCTCGCAAGAATTACTGTTTTCCTGGTACAATTATGCTGTTGCCTGGAACAAAGATATGATTTTCACGTTCATCATCCATTAATGATCTAAACATTTTTTTAATGTCCCCTTGACAACAATGACAGAATTAACAGATAGAAGTTAGTTAGTTACAGGACCTCCTATATCAATCATCTGGGAAACACCTCATTGCTTAGTTCAGGTAGGTCTGGACAGCTTCAAGTAGAAAGGGGTTAAAAAACTTGGTTCTTTACGAAGTGTAAAATCTCAAATCAAAATAGCTTTCCTTGAAGATTTGCTGTCTCCTCTTTCATCACAAAATGCAACACAACTTGACAAAAGGAAGACACCTCTTCCTAGTGTAACAGCATGTTATTCAAATCACTAGAGCCAAACAGACGGTAGACTTGCCAGGGTTGAGAAAATAAATTTCTAACTTAAATGCCCTTGAAGTAATCATTTTTCTCATTTCATTTCCAAACTTACATTAATTAAATATTTCAAGAGATACACACTCCTGATTTCAACACAAATAACCTGGCACTTAAGTAATGTTCCTTGCTTACAGGCTGGAGTCTCTGCAAGAGGAAGCGTGCTTTAGAGAAAAGTCATGGTTACTCTGACATTAGTAATTGAAACAATACKTAGAAAGAAAAAAAAAAGATAATTACAAATGGAAGTTCATTATAGGCATCTTTGTAGTGGAACAAACTGCATAACTTTGCCTATTTCTGGATRAGTCCTTGTGAGCCAAGATTTACCAAGAGCACCAGCAGGTACACCTCATTGGCACTAATATTCAGCTGTGCTGTCAGCTTTGTGTCTGAAGGGGATTACATTACCGCCCAGGGGATGGTTCCAAACTTTTACAACAGATCAGAGGTTGCAATCTGGCACTGACTGATAACTAGACAGCTGGACTAGACACACGCAATTCTAGTAATTTATGGTGAAGGTAACGAACACTGGCATGAAGACACAGCAGGTACTGAAGGAGATGCAAGTGAGGAGATTTAAAACAATGTTTGTGGTAAAGCTGCAAGAAAGGTAGTGTTCCAAACACTTCTAGCTCAGCAGGGAGTTTATCTCTAGGTGAGAATCCTTCCTTTGTGCTAACCAATGTATCTTTAATAGGCTTAATAAAAATGGTGGCATCATGCTATTTCAAATGTCAGGCAAAATTAATACGTAACTTTCTGGTACGCAAGCCCAACTAACTGTTAAAGAAATTCTGTGAGGACGGGGAGGATTAAATGTCTGTCCAGTATTCTTTCCTTTAAAGCTAAACTAAGTATATCTATTTTTTTCATAATAGAAACTAACGTGATCAAATTCAATRACAAAATGCAGCTACCCTTGGCTGAAGAAATAAACACAGAAATATATGTAAATAACATAATTAGCTTGCCTAAATGTGGTCTTTTAATGCTGTCATTTCTCAGAGTTCTCCTATATTCAATGATTGCTGTATTCAATGACTGCTGTTCATACTTTTCCTGCATGAGATATCCTCTGAAATTTGTATACATTTCTGGTTCTTAATCAGTGCATTGCTGGATCCATTTTACGTGCATATCTTCAAAGCTACTATTTTTCACCCCTTATAAAACAGATTAATCCCAAATACAGACGAGGAGATGACCTCATAGGAGAACAGTCGGCTAAATTAATAATGACAGATAGCAGCAGAACATATTATCAACAAATTTTCACATTTCAAATTGTCTGTTTTTTCCCCAACATTTGAGCTTTGAAGTTCTTAGAACTAGCCCTAAGAAGCATTCACACTGAAAAATATCTTTAAATTAATAGTTATACTATCCCTCCACGGATCCTATCCTATACAGCCTTATTGCTCATAAGCTACACAATCAATAGCCAAGATTACAGCTTTGTTTGCTATTTCTAGTAAACGTTTTATGCATAACACTAACATGCAATTTTAATTTCCTCAAAGCTATTTGCAAATTGGGTCCATACTGAATGAATAACTACATTTAAAGTAAATTTTTCTTTATTCTATTGATAATAACAAAACCAAAGGTGGAGAACACCCTCTCTTTCTGTTACAGAACCCAGGCTTAAAATTCTCTCATGTCCCAAGATCTTTTAATACTTGTTGTAGTTATTAATGTCTTTTTAATAAAACAAATACTTGACCCATATATGCTGGTATGCAACTATTCTACACAAAATGCAACAACCTCAGCAATAAAGATGCCTGTGATGGGTCGGGAATTCATTYTGAAACAAATTTAAAATAACCCTCTGCTTGAGGTAGGGCAGAGATCTGAACGTAGTAGTACAAGCAGAAATGAAAGACTCTTGATTTCTGTCTTAGCAACAAACAGTGGGAAAAGCATGTTCAGATCAAACTACCCAAGAACTTTTCTGTTTCCTTCCACTACGGTCTCATTGGATAAAATGAGATTTTTGTGATCATCTAAAAAGCTGCCTCATTCTTACTCTTTATTGAGATGCTACAAATAATTTTGATGATCACCCCGTGGCCGCTACAGTGTCCTTGYTTCCTTCTCTTATTGTTCATCTGCATCGACTTGTGTTTTTGTTCCTTACTTGGAAACTTTCTGGAGTAGGAAAAAATGTTTTCTACAGTTTTAAACAGTACGAATAACAGAATCCAGGTCCATGATTGGGGTTCCCAAATTCTGCAAAACAAATAACAAAATAGGATAACTGACTAAAACAGTGATCTGAATAAAGTTATTTCCCTGTCCAGGATAAGGCCCATCAGATGCAATGCAAACTGAGACAGCATATGTTACTTTATTATTCTTCATACTAAATAATTTCTCCACTGAAAAAAAATGGCTCTGAATTTGATGTCTTAGAAACTATACAGCAAGAAAAATCCATACTAAATACTTTGATGGTTAAAAAGTTGGCAGTTTACAGAACATTGCGGACTYAGAACGGGAGGGTCCTTTGCAAGCACAGCCCTGTTTTTAAAAAATGCACATTCCCCAGGGATCACCAATATTACATTGTCCCTGAGAGAGAGCCACGTCCTACACGTCCTCAAAACCCAGCCGAGCAGGGAAGGGTGTCGCTGAGGTTTGCTACAGCAGTAGTAGTAGCAGTAGTGACTTGATAGGGCTAAAAAAGTRGATGGGGTAGTGAGGCAAGGAGGCGGAGCAGACAGAGAACATGCAGCAGAGAACAAACTACATATTTTTGATAACAAAAACAACAAAAAAGCAGCTTTATAAACTACAAGAGGCTTTGTGAGAAAGTAAAAGAGGTAATTGTTCACATTCCAAACATTTTCATATACAAACCATGCAACCATTGCCCATGAACAGCCCAGCTGTTAACAATTTTTTTTCAAGATAATAATCAAGCTTTGTGCCAAGCAACTTTTCTCCAAGCGAATGATATTTTGAAAGTCTGGTCAAAACATAGCTGTGACATAATACATTTTTTAAGGAACGCAAGTAACTCTGAAAAGATCACAGTCTGGGTTTGAAAGAAGACCCAGTTTATAACCCAATTAGGAAGAAAGCACTTTCAGGCTTGCACTGTAGTGGAATTCTCAGAGAGTCTCCCAAAAAAGCCAGTCCTACACGCACATCTGTTTCCAGTGTGATGCTGGTATGCAAACTATTGTCTATTGGAAGTGTGTTGTGGTAACGTTTGCCAGGGTTAAAGACTGGGTCAATTTGATCAAGAAGCTAAAATTAGCTTCTGTGTGTTTTCCTGAAAAGAAAAAAAAAATACTGTAAAGCTCTTTGTTTTCTTTCAAGTCTTGTTCTCAGATTTCTGTTCAGCTGTGTGAACTACCATAAAATAGACAGTTCCAAAAYCTGCTTCTTCCTTAGCTCATTCTTTTTAATTGATAAAACAACAACAACAAACCACCTCCCTGGCCAATACCTCCTTCAGAACTAAACAGTCTGATTCCATACTTCATTCATCACAAGAGTTTAAAACTCATTAAAGCACTCAAACCCACCAGAGGAAGAAGGATCTAAGGAAAAATTTTGTCCAGTGAAACTGAACCAGACAATTCTAGCTACTAATAGAATCTAGAAAAAAAACTTTTACATGGATGGCAGTGATAAAATTGCATGCGTTTCTGGAAATGTTTTCTGTTTGTCTTTTAATCAGCCACAACTTTAACTATCCATCACTTTATTTCCACTGTATTATAGTTATATATACAGTAACATATTTACTCTTTATTTTCATATGAAATTCAACTGTTACTTTATTCATAAAACTCTTAATTAAGGGAAACTTCTCTACATGGAAATACTTACTGAATTAAATACTTGTAGCCCTGTGCCTGTTTTTGAAAGCTTTTAATTAAAATACTTAACTAGCTGAAAGGCAGAAAAAATATACTAAAAAAACCCATGAGGTATGACACTAAACCTTACCTGTCATAGATCACTGGGTTCAATCTCTACAGACCTCAGAACAGCAGGTTCTGTTTCAAAGAGGATCCCCTGTCCCTCAAAAGTAAAAAAATATGAAGGAAATCTGAATTGTTCAGATTTGGTTTAGACACATTTGCTAAAGGAGGCTCCTACAATGGAATAAATTTAAATGTTTCTTTTGAAGTCTAGTAACAGCAAAGATGAGCACAACTAGGAAAAAAAAAAAGAAAAAGCCCTAACAAAATGTAAGCAAAGGCCCTGATCCTGCAAATAACGTCACATGAATAATTTGATGACGAGGAACAGTCCTGAGAACTCTAGTGGAAATTACTTTACGTGTGTAAATGTTTGCAAGTTTGGTGCATCAATGCACAGAGAAAAACAGTAAAAGTTACTCTAAATGTTTATTTACTTGATTGGAAGTTCTGTAAATAAAAGGCAAAAATTTGTTTCACTAGAATACACCATCTTAAAGCAATTGCTCACGAAATTGGTTTTAATTGTTTTGATTTTGATGGCCACAAAGGCCCAAGATACCAGAGTCACATCATTAGAAACATCAGAGAATTATTACATTGACTCTGGAAAAGAAAAAAATTACTGGAAATGTCTTTCATTTCAGTCACGTTGTATAAACAGCTTGAGACCAGTGCTATTTCTTTGTTGTGGATTTTCTRCTATCCGCAGAAATCTCCCTTCTTTTACTAAAGGCTAGCTAATTTTTTAACACTTAAGAAAGGTTCTCACAAGGCAGTTTAAAATGATGTGTTTCTTTCTGAACAAGTAGTAATTTTAGAACTCAGACTGTTCATTTAGTAGCTTAGCACTAAAACAGCAAAATTAAAAAAAAAAAAAAAAAAAAGGCTAGCTAGAGATTTTGGCAGTGTTCAACAGGCCCCTTGAATTTAATGAATACTTTTGCCCCCTATCAGCTATAGACATGGGACCAAATTTAAGTTTGATGAGCAGGACAGAAGTCTTTCTTGTTTTGAAGACTGTATCCTTATTAACAAGTCCTTGATTGTCTTTGTTTTTGCACTAACTGCACACATCAGCCTACTTTTGTTGGTTTAAATACAGACTTGTCAACATAAAAATCTATTTCTATGAACTTTTCTAAGGTCTTTCAAGATGTGCAGGAACTTGGTCTTTTAAGGACAGAGAAAGACGAAGAGGTAAGAAATTAATATGTATATTTGTTATCTTTTCAAACGGTATGCACTAGATTTACTTGATTTTTAGTCTTTATCTGTATGGATATCATAAGCTAACACAGGGATGTGATATACTATGTATGTTACCTTCATCATCCTTGAAGAATTAAAAATGAACAAACAAACAAAGAACCCACCGAAGTTTCAGTTCTATTCCTATAAAGTGGAGTGGTAAACTTTTTCCAGCCATCACAGAGATAAGGACCCTACATCTAATGTTGCAGCCTCTACCCATTCCTTCCTCTACCCTTCAACATAAAAAATCATTTTAAATTAATTTTCAGCAAAAATCCTTTTGTGGTGAATATTTGATGGCATACCTCCCCCTATTTCTTAGATATCCACTGTGCTCTCTGTAGCTGACTGTGCAAAGATACAATACTTCTATTAAAAATCAAAAGCTACTTGGTTGWTTGAGAGCTTGAAGAATCTGGCTCTTCATGAAATGCTTTCATGCAGAGTTTTCCCATGGGCCCTCTGGTGGTCCACAGATTATAGCTGAGGGGAGCTTTTCCTTGGGAAACAGAAATCTAGAAATCTAGGCACCTATTTTTTTCTTTTTTTTTTTTTTTGCTTTCTTGGGAATGTTCACAACAACCATGGTTCTACCTGAGAAAAGCCTACAAAAGAAAAGAAACACTGAGAATTTTAAAGTACAGCTAGTTCAACTACACACAAATACCTAACTGGAAATATATGAACGTCTTTCAATCCAGATTCATTTCAATCAACAGATGAAGTTTTAGGGGCCTGGCCTGGCCTAGCCTGGCCCAGAAAAAATAAATAAATAAACATGAAAAATTATAATGTGCATAATATCAGGAACATTTAGAGCTGCTTTCAGGAAAAGATTAGTCCATCCTTATTGAGATGAAAACAGGGTATAGCACTGATGGAAAACAGGAAACCAAAAGCACTTTCTCACACATATTTGGGAATGAGATTGTGTTCATGAATGATGCATGTCCCATTTTCCAATACATTCTCAGCTTATCTGCCTCACCCCTAATAGGGTAAAGAAATCAAGGGATTCACTTTTTTTCTTCCGGTGATCTCATCTCATGAGCTTTAATGGTTTACTGCACAGACTGAAGTCACAAAATACAGAAATATAGTAGGGAAAGAGATGAGGGAGAGCTGCACGGCGCCAGAGCCCTTCCCGGACGCTCAGCGAGGGAGCCGGGTGCCCCAGCAGAGCCAGCGGGCTCTGCAGCTGCACAGCCAAGAAAACCACAGTGAGCTTCGTGGGCCTAAATTCAAAGAGCAAAGCTCTCAGGTGCTCTCTGACCATATGCCATGCTGTACATCTGTCTTGAGAAGGAGGCTAAATTAATGAATTTTCAAGACTTCATGGAGATTTTTCAGAACTGACTTTCCTTCTAGCACCCACAAACCAGGTGACTGGAGATTGAAGGCTTTTGTAACTACCATTTTTGTATCTACCGAACAGCGAAATTGGAAGAAACCTTAAAACAAAAGCAAAAGCTTTGTTATTGCTTCCAACCATACTAGGCTGCCTCAAAAAAAAAAAAAAAAAAAAAAAAAAAAGATTTTTTCTATGTACAGATCTTGTCTAAGCTTTGGTTAGTGTTTTAGATAACACGGCATTCCCAGGCATTTCGTTACACATCTGCCCCTCTCTCAGCTACTGAGGAGTGTGTAGCCATTGTTTGCTTTGGATAAGGTATCTGCTTACTGTGAAATTCTTACTTTGTGCATCATCTTGCTATTAAAGGTAACTTTAAACAGTCACGTGCAAAGCAACAGGGGAAACTCTCATATACTTCATCCTACGGGCATGACTGTCCACATTATTCAAGTCAAGTACCATTTCATAACAGAAATATTCCTGTTCAAGTGAAAGCATTTTGTCTGAGGGAGATTATTACAAGACAATGTTTTAACTGTATTATTGACTCTCGCATATATGCAATAAAAGGAAGGAAGAAAAAGTTTGCTAAATTAGATTTTTGTATTTAGGAAAAGTCAAATACAGTGGAGTATAGCACTGAAGGGAAAGCTAATGTAAACCTTGCTGGACAGCATCTGTAAGAGCACCTTGGATGATTTTCTGAGAAAAAAATATTCTAGAAAAATATTACATGTTAAGGAAAAAAAACAGAGAAGAGTTATCATTTTCAGAGAGAGGAGAGTTGCCACTTTCTATCTTCATAGCTGCACAACTACTATACAGATCACTCATTTATCCAGCAAAGTGCTAGGGCCACACAAGGAAGGAAGTCTTCAGCTACTGAAGATCATTAGCAGCCATGAGGGAGGCCACTGTCAGCTTCTTTGGACAAGTTTCTCTGGATACTTGTACAAAGGACGGAAAATTATCGGCACCACTGGGCCTCTGCCCAGGTCATCCTACAGCTGAACATATGAAACGTTACGCCATGAGAATGAACACACTGGAAGAAGCCGAGGGGTGGTTTGAGCCCTTGTGTACATTAATCACCCTGAATGTGGTCTCATGCTGGGATTCACAGCCAATGCAGCTAGCAAGGTTGCCTCCTCTGAGAAGGGGAGGCGTCAGAATAATATTAGAAGCATCAAATGTCCTCCCTTTCCCTGGTATGGAAAGCTCATCTAGGAGGTGTCAGGATAAAACATGAGAGCTGCAGTTGTACTTAGAGACAAGAAGGAGTGATTCACTGTTTCATGGCACAAGTGGAGGAGGAGGCTGCAATAAAAACTTTTACAAGGTGAGATCTAAACCCTGAATGCAGCACAAGATTACAAAGCCTTTTTTGTCCTTTCTCCATTTTTTCCCTGAGAGAGCTGAGCGTGTTGTAATTAAACTGTAAATTTCTTGAAATGAAAGCACAAATGATTACGTTCCTGACACACCTGCTTTATGAGAGCTACCCACACACTCGCATGCATTTTTGTCAAGCTCTACGCTTAAGAAGAAATCCAAAAGACTAAAATAGGAGATGTTGCAAACTACTACACACAAACGGTCGCCTTTTAACTGYTAAGGAATATAACAATTAACATGGAATTAAATTAATATTCTAGCATCTGCCGCATAGTTCTGGTGTAAGAAAAAGCAAAAATAGACCCTTTGTAAATACAAACTTCTGATAAAATGAATTACAAAAAATCAGATTTTATAAATATAGAAGTATAACTCTGCCAATATATGAACTCTTTACAAATATTTGTTAATTAGCTTTTCATGTCTGATTAAATTTTTTAGAAGTTACTAATAATGGTAAGATCCCCAATAGGATTATATAAAATTAATAGGTCAAACCARAAATATACCTGCCTGACAAGACATGATGAGCCAATAATAACACATTAATATTTTATGTACACAGTGAAGCTTCTGTTCATTCAGGTACTCAGTCATTTAATGAGAGCTCAAAATCAGAAGAAATCATCATAAAATGACAAATTACACAATTAAAGTACTAATTTTTTTACAGAAAAGTACGAGAACCAGAGATGGAAAAAAGTCTTTCCTATGAACATGCCTGCTCCTCCAGCTACAAATTCAGGATTATTTCTCACTTGTGCTGTCCAAGCAATTCCAAATTTCAAACAAGTCTCTGTCTTGTCCAGATCTAATAGAAATTTAATGAGAAACCAGACTTAACTCCCTCACACCCAGTTAAAAATCCAAAGCTAAAATGTGGTGAAATTCCAATTTGAACACACCACTACAAGCAGGAATGTTTTATTAACTATAAAATACTGCTTTTAAGGCAATGCAGGACTGTTGAGAGGCAGGACTGAATCACATCTTTCCATCTTTCACTAAGCTGCAGAATAGCTCCGGGTGTTCTACAGAGCTCATCGTTATTCAAAAAAAAAGAATAGCTCATGTTCAGCACATGCTGCTTGCATGCCACGTCCCCCCAGATATGTACTAGATCTACTTGTGATTTTAATGCTGCATTACTCAGAGAAATAAAATACCCAATTTTATGTGAGACTCTCCTATGTTCATTCTKCCCACTCACATAATCTTCTAAAATCTTGGCTACAAACAATTATGTCAACATTCTCAAGTAATCTTGCAGAGATTAAAGAAACATAATTCCATTTGTATGGAAGCAAGAATTGCCCCTGAAAAGTTCACAGGTGTTGAACACCTTATTCATTGTGGAAGTTGGTACTGATCATTTGTAAAGCTTGCCTTGTTCCTATGGTCTTTTCCCAAGTTTCCATTACTGGCCACTGACAGAGACRGGGTATTTTAGTAGGATGAAATTCTGTTTAGAGGCAGCATGGACATTCCTATAAACAGTTAATACTTTGTTGAAATTTTACTATTTTCATACTAGTTACTCTCAACACTTCCTTGTAATCTTCTGTGATGGCACATTTCTCTAATCCTTCATGCTCCATCTGTAGACCAGCTGGAGTCTTAACCTAACATACCCCTTGTATCTTGATGTTTCTTCAGTGTATGTATAAACTGAATCACACACACAACTTTTGCTGACTATTTTAGTGCACTGGGTAGGAAACCATTGACACTTCATGTTTCTCATTCTGCCAGTCAAAACAGGACTAATGYTGCTTTCCAGTAGAACACTAAATGACTTTGACTGCAATGATTCTTATTCCTACCTCCTGATTTAAAGCTAGCTCTCTCTTTGACTCATCACATTGCCTACCTGTTTTCACTTAGTGTTTTTACTAAGAATGTTCCAAACTTTTCTAATTGTCATTTGCTGTGGTCCTTGGACCAAGAAAAGAGAGCAGGTAAAGCATAAAAATCTGGTTTAGTATAATTGTAAGTGTTTCAGCTGAACTAGACTGAGAAGAGAACACTGTTTTGGGTAATCTCAAAACACTGAGAGGACAACATTGGGTAATGACCCCATCTGCCGTTCCAGAGTCCAAAGGAAAAAAAAAGAAAAAGTTCCTAGTGATTCCAAAAACCCAAACTCAACTGACAGATTCTTTTTTCCACTTCTAAATAGGATATAAATACCCTGAAAGAGCAAAGTGGAGCCCAAGGAAGACCAATGATAAACATGGATTTTAACAAAAAGTAGAAAAAATAAAACTGAGAAATTACAGTGTTATATAGTGTACTGACATCCTGACAAAAAGGAACAAGCAATTTTAAAATGCCTTAATTCTTTTAAAAATAAGAACAAGACAGACAGACACTGAAACACTGGATCATTTTCAAATTTCAGAGTCTCTCTCTGGATCAGATTACTCTTTCCTAACTTTGGGGGCTTTGTCCCTGAAGACCTTTAAAGATTGGAGAACTGTCCTCAAATCTATGTCTGCGATTGAAATGACAAAGAGTTTCAGAAGAGGGTCTTGGCTTCAAGAAGCTTGCAGCTGGAGTTTGGCAGCCATCAGACCATAACATATGCTACATCTGTTGAGGAAATTTTTCAAATGAATAGATGTAAAAATGGTAGTGTGGAAAAAAAACAAAACTAACGCAATACTGATCATCTGGCCCCTATATGATGACAGTATTATGTATTTTAAGTTTATGAGCCATACAAATGCTATTACTTATTTTAAAACATGTTAAAAAATAAAAGTAATTACACTATGATGGTGACAGTTTATTGTTTGCAGGTGCACTGGGCTGGAGGGTCTGGCTCTTTGRATTAACAAGCGACAACACTGGCAGATAGAGACTGCTGGCTATCATCCTGTCTAAGCTAGAGAAGTACCCAGAGGTGATGCTACGAGGATACAACAAACAGAACTCAAAAACACAGGTGTAGAAGGGTGAGCAGATACAGAAAAATCCAAAGCTCTAGTTGGTGGAAACGTCTTCAAAAAATTCTTTTTTTTTTTCCCATCCTTAAAGGCATTACCCACAGAAAATACCGCTCTGCCTCACATTGTGTGGATTCCTACAGAAGCTATCAGCTTACATTATCAGAAATTACTAGGTAAGGGGCACATATAGGCTGTGCTATCACAGCTTAGAAGGTCCGATTGGCCCACAGCTGATCACAGAACTGCCAAGAAGTATGAAGATGAGCAGTTCCCCCTCTAAAGGCCTCTCTGACAACAGTTTGCCCTGCGAGCAACAGTTAGGGATGCCTGTCTTCTCCCAGATTTATATTCTTTGCATCCCAACTGGTCCTAGCTGCTCCCTCACTCCTCCAACAACCTTTGCTCATCTATGTTCCCTGTAACACCTTCTCAA
Source organism: Rhea americana (assembly GCF_003343005.1). Lineage (NCBI taxonomy): Eukaryota > Metazoa > Chordata > Aves > Rheiformes > Rheidae > Rhea > Rhea americana. The sequence goes on along the minus strand of NW_028186529.1, from coordinate 324,175 downwards.
GCAAAGGACAGCCTATGCTAGAACTATTCAGGGGCATACATGTGTGCCGTCAGACCAAGAAACTCCTGTTAAACAGGACGGACAACAGCAAAATTGTACTTACCATTCCCTCAGTGGGACATTAATTTCAGTCCTTCTCCCTTCCCCAACTACCGATTTTCAAACTTACAGAAAATTAATTACTTGTGAGACTCCTATTTGAAATTGTCGAGCAGGTTCAAAAGTCTCCAGGGAGGAGGAAGGCACAGAAAAACCGTGTGATTGCTTAAGCCTTGTTTCCTTAGGAAACCGGCCTAAACACACATTCAAATGAGAAACACGAACTGTAAGCTTCCTCTGGTCTGGTCCCTTCATCAGCAAACATTAGTACTTGCATGGAATCAGAGGGGAGTATAAAGAAGTTCATTTCCAAGGAAGGTTTTCTCCTTAAAATATCATTAACTATTCTCAGCCTCTTTGATGACTGTCAGTAACACTAAAAGGTTTCACTTAGTGCTCAGTTACTATAAGAAAATACATTCTCAGAACAACCAGAAAGGTTACTAGTAGAGCTGGGTGACAAATCACTATCTTGTTCCTATTAACTTTTTTGCTATTTTAAAACTTCCTCACTGTACACTGAGATGAACCCAAACAAAATAAAATTCAGGGGGCCTAAGAGAARCCTACTCCAGAACCACCTATTGCTCAGTGCACAGAGAGCGCTTACTCATGTTTTAAATCCCTAGTCCACTGAAAACACATCAGGGGCTTGAAACTTAGCCTTTCAGATGCATACCTTAAACATCTTAAGGGCTTTTCTCAGGTTGTCTTCATGTATCTTCTTTGTTGCAGCTGTGATACTCTTGTACAGACATCTTCCTATTTCTGGACCAAAGAGCTTACTGCTCTACAGACCAGACACCAGGCGTTTCAGGTGGCATGTGGGAGAGCARGGTTAAGTCACTGCTTGCAGTAAAATGCATGCAGAAGAGATCTGTAAATACCCATTTTATAATTTCTWGTGATACAGTAAGATGTACTGCTGTAATGCGGGATTGAACTTTTAAGAAACTGGTCTAAAACATGTGGTGGTGGTAGAGGTAACGCCAGCTTAAATTTGAGGTTTTGATCTCCCAGGTAAGAAGCTGCTGGCCTTGTAGTTTATGAGATGGGTCTGTCCCTTTCAGCCCCAAATTCCATMTTAAAGCAGAAAACAACTTTCCCTGCTTTCAATTTTACTGAAACCAGTATCCTCCTGCAAACATTTGGTTTAACTGATCAACATCTTTTTTTCCCTATGATAAAATATTTCATCAGAAAAATCCCAAACCAATCYAGTCATTGGAAATTGTAACACAAACCAATGCCTCCTCACCCTAGGGGATAATGGTAACACTTCTCCAGCACTCTCATGCTCTTTAGGGCAGTGTTAGAGGAAGAAGTCCAAGATGCAATTTSATTCCTCGAGGGCTGAGTGCTGTACTAGTAGCAGATCATTCTGCTGGCTCTAAATTTGAATTACTATTTAAATGAATTAAAGAAATTTTAAATAGACATTAGAAGTTAGAGATTAACCACGTTAGTTTATCAGGTAATGAACAAGAGTGAGTGCCATTTGCTCTCCAACGGCAATGCACCCATCAGATTACTAAGTTTAAATGTATACAGAAACCAGAAACAGATTTGCCATCAAACTCCCTCTCAAAACCAACCAAAATAATACTCTCCTTTCACTGACATGAAATGCCTCAAAACGGAAGGAGGGATGATTTGAGGTGGGGGAAGGGAAAGAGGAGTCATTAAAATCCTTGCATAAACTCATGTTTTTTCACTGATCTTTGTAAATTTTATCTTTTTCTCCCATAAATTGCTATTGACTCTACTTGTAAACCACTCATTCCCACTACAGCCATGCTTTAATTCAGAATGGAAGACACCTGAATTACATAAATCTCAATACAAAGTAACATTTTCTGTGCAAAGTAAAAGCTGTCATGAAAAAGGTAATGAAGAAGAATAGCTTGTACAGAGGGTTCTAATGCTATCCAGCTGCTGCTATATGGTACTTGCTGATAAGACTTTGTTTTAACTTTACAATAGAGAAAGTTTGGGAAAGGTTGAAAATCAAAATACAGGAAGTAAAACTCTTTATACTTCATCTGTTACATTTCCTCTTATGTAGCATTTATTTTCTTACATAATTTAGTTTTCCAAAAAGAATGTGTATTTGTGCCTTTTGTTCTTTTTTAATAAAGAGAGAAACAGCATTTTAAGTTTTGCTTTTTAGGAAGCGTTCTTATTTTTGTTGGGAGATTTGAAGGGAAGAATTGAGGTAGAGTGAAGTAATACAAAATGCATAGTACAAACCACAGTTACAATTAGAAGATCCTAAAAATAATAATATTATTATCTGTGATTTTGCTATCTTGTAGCTTCTATTACATTTTAAAAGGGCTTAGTTACTTCTTAATAAAAGTGCAAGGAACATACAAATGAAGCACAATTGTTATTACTTCTCACTGTTTATGCAGTAGTCACTGGGAATGTGTTTTTGAAAGACATTTTTACAAATAGTTTTACTGTCAATTATATTCACAAACTGATTTTTCCTTAAGACTGTAAGTTTTAAAAATGTATCTGAAAAATAAGCACAGTTGTTAAAGGGGATAAGAAGGACAAATCTGGCCCAGAATTCAGATTTTACAAGTGAAATATTTTCTTTTCAGGTTGTTTAAGGTGAAAATGTAGTAATATGGTCCCCAGACACAGAAACTAGGATGACCTTGATTAGACTCGAACTAGAAACAAAAGTGAAACTGGTTAAGTTGTTTTTGTTTCTGAGATGGGAAAAACAGTAAAAATGCATAGTAAAGACCATAAAAATTAGAAAGAACTTGCACTGACRATAGTGTTTCCGTGACTACAGCATGACTATAGAGGAGCTGCCACTTTGAAATAGACGTAAATAAACGATCTCTTCCAGTGGCTTACCTGATATTGGACTGATAAATATTTATCTCTTTTCCCACATTTTATTAATTTGTAACTGCTATAAGGAAGGCCAGCAGAGGTAGGTATCTATCTTATATGTCAAAGGCTGATAGGTACTACCGTAAAGCACTGAGGAGATCCATTCTCCTCTAGCAGGGCGTATGTAATGTCATTAAATCCGCAGTCTGAGGGAGAGCAGACCCCCCAAGGAAGAGAGTAAGCCACAGTCCAAAAAAGTTAGCATGCAAACTCCTTCATTTACAGTGACCATTTACTGGCAAGCCAAACTAACCTGTTGATACTATCCTTTAAAGCATTTTTATTAACCTTGATGACAGTCAGATGTTCTTCCAAATACTGAAGTCGACATCGGTAATCTCGGAATCAAGCATTACTAACATCTCCCTGGGGAGGAGTGGGAAAATGCTGTTGTAAAGATTCTTAATGGTAAAACTCTGCTAGCAATTATTTCAAGAGACAATGAACATTTGGCAAAAAATGAGGCAGCTCTGTTGAGGCAGCTTAATGATGTAGGAGCCAAAGAGTTAAAGCAAAGCAGCTAAGTTGTGCAGACTGCTGAAACCTTCCTGTTGGGAGTTCCTTTCAGAATGAGTGGGAAAGGAACAGTATTAATAGCTATTGCTTTGCTACACTTTCCCACAGGTCTGGACAGGATCTCCACATCAGCTTTTGCCTTTTTGAAAGGAAGACCTGAAACTACTGCAGACGCTGGAAACTATGGGCCTCATGAGGAGGAAACAGGAGGACCTGAAAGACAAACCAAAAACTGTGCCAYGCATTATGAATACCCACAGTCTAACAGCCTTAGCAGGAAAAAAGGTGTGGGGAGGGAGGGGAGGGGAAAGAAAGAAAGAAACAGGGAGAAAGAGGAAGAGGAGAAATGAGGAAGTGAGCAACAACAACGCTGACATCAACAACAGGTATCTGTCACTTGGAGGTCCTTATACAAAGCCACCCTTCCCAAGGAATCTGAAGAAGTGCTCAATGCCAGCAGGAAACCTGCAGATACCGGAAAGKATTAAAAAACCCAAGAACCCTCAAAATAAACAAGAAGCCCCTAAACAAATAAATAAAATTTCTGAAGTTTATTATGAATCACTTCATTTTACACACTTGAGTCAAGGTTGTTATTCTCAAAGAGTTCTGCCTCTGGAACTTGGAGGCAAATGATAGCCTGGAAATACAAACTGTGTCCTCTTTATTGCCTAAGTATACGAATTCTGCCAAAAACTGTAGAGAGATCTGCAAGTGTACAGGGATTTAGYTAAACTTATTCATGCTGACAGTAAGTTGCCTTGTCTTCAATGCTGCTTACATTACTGTTAGCTTACATTACCACCATTCCAGTTAACCTAGTCCAAGTTGGAGCTGTCAAACTGCAACATAGCATTTAGGCTGCCAAAAGGAACTGAATTAGTAACAAAGACTAACTACGTCCTGCTGCGTTTTAAGCAGCAGTCAAGCTTTAAGTCACTCTTCTATCTCTCCCATTACTGGTCAGCTTGTATATAAAGAATAAGCTAAGAGATTTTTTGCAAAAGGCCAGGACATTTTTCAACACTAGACATACATACATGCCTTCAGTTAGCATTTTATTCATGACAATTTCTCATAATTACACAAATTCATTTTTGCTTACATTCTCCCTCTCAAATCCAAAGATTATTAACTTACAATTCTATGAAGTATAGAGTTCATAAACAATTATTACTATTCTACATGCATTTGCCTTTTCATCCAAATAAATTATCCTCTGTAAGATAAACATCATTAAAACAAACCTTTGGTGCTCTGAAATACCAAGTGAACTGGAGTCACAGGCAGGTGCAGAGGAGTTACTCTTCCAAGCTTCTCAAAAGAATGGAGTTTTAGCTACAGAAGTTACTTCTTTTGAAGATGGGATGTAAGCCTGATTTTTGTGGGCTCCCATGCTACTTGACTAAACATTTCAAAAACTCTTTGCTTCATTCCAACATTAAATAAAGTCCCCACCTCTGCCCTCAAATCTTTCAAACAAATCTTTTTTTCCAGTCATATTTTCCTTCCTTGTACTGAGCAACTACTACTGCAAACAAATTTAACACAACTAATGAGCAATGAGTCTCGCTGAAAAAAACGGTGTCCAAATTGATCATCTCAACCACAAGAAATTTTATAATTAAATTTTACATCAATTATACTGTGCATCAGTTTCCAGTATGTGAAATGATAATACTTACAAAGAGTGATTTTAAACATATCTTGAAAGTTTTAGCTAAAACATGTTCTTTTTGTGCACATTAGCAGATTCCCAAAGACAGCTTACTTAAGAGAGGATTATTTACTTGTAAAAATCTCTTGGAGGAGAGGATGATTTGTCGCAATCATTAAATGAAGACATATCTTTGTGTGTTCTGTTGCTTTCTAAATGTAACACAACTCAAAAAATACTACAAAGTCACTTTATATAACAATTTCAGATTTTCCTTACAAATAACTTGAAGAAATGGTTAAGGACATTGTATCATGATTACATTCACTTCTGATATTCAAGCAGGAACAGCCTAAGGATGTTTATTTTAAACAGTAAAATGCTGAGTGAAGTAAAATGAAGTCACTGCAGTGATTAGTGGGCTTTTTTTCTCTTTAACACACAAAAGATTTAGTTTTGCTTGCTATTGTGATGTCTAAGAGTAAGCAATCATTCTACCTATTACTATTATGTTAACAACTGTAAACCACCTACAATTACTAGCATGATCCCTAACCTCTGAGAGGTGGTAATCCAGTATTGGTTGTTAGCTGTCAAATTTATTTCCCTTTGGTGAAATATACCCTGGATTTAATTACCAGTCATTCTTGATACTTTATGGAGTTGAGCTCAAGTACTGTGGCTTTGACATTTAACCCATGACCCTTAAATATTTACCAGCTTTACTGGTTGTGTACAATTATCCCTTCAAGTATATCTCAGATCCATCATTCTGCCCATGACTTACTACTCCGGTCATTCCAAATCAGATACATCTTCTCCCTTCCAATGAAGGGGGAATGTTTAATTTCCACTCTAAAAATAAAAATATATTKTTGTGCTGAATTGTGTGATTCAGTCAGCATCTGCTAACTGCACTTTCACTCTGTTAGAAGACAACTTTTATCWCAAGGACAATGAACTCAGTTGTGTGCAATGCTCGTTAATGGGAATATCAAACAAGATTTCTGTTACCGATTATGGGCTCAGTGCTCCTCTCTGGTAACTAGAGTGGAGTGCTGGGTGAGGAACAACAATTCTCTGACATGCCTAAATGATGACACTGAGCCCACACAAGCTTTTCCATGAGGTCAAGTTCCCATGGGTGAGAAGATGACAGTACCAGGGAGTAGCCATACTTCAAACAACACAAATAACTTCATGGAGTTAATGCTTCTCCAAGTTGCATTAACTCCTCCAGATGCCTCTCTGTAGCATGTGGGGAAGAGGCAGCTGACAGCTYCGATGCATGAGGGGAAGAATAGCATCCCTCCTCCCAGAGGTGAAGTCCACCTGCAAGGACTCTGGGTTTGGGAGCAGTGTTTCAGCCAGCTACCTGGGATCTTATGCTCCTCTGAATTTCCAGGTCCTGTGCAGAGCTGGAGAGGAGAATTCAACGGAGCATAATCTTGCAGAATGGCCTGGGTAAGTTATCCTTCTCCCAAATGGTTTTGGAGAGTTAGTACAACATGGCCTTTACTTTAGCCAATGCAGACAGCAGGCTACTAGGTGCTGACAGCCTAGTTTAGGACACACAGGCTTTCCTCTCTACTTCCACTGTTGCTATACCTCAATCTAAATTTAAAGAACATGACAAACAGCACAGGGAACTACTGCTCAGTTGTAAACAGGCAGTTATAAGATGTAACACATGGCAGTTTACCCTGTTGGCTATGTATGTACACGTACATAGCTTCACAAACAGCCTCTGAGCCAGAAAAGAATTACCATTACCCTTAACTTCTCTCAGCCTGAGTGTCGTCTCTCCTCAAGRGAAATCCTCAAGTCATACTGTTAAGCATATGTACAAGTTTTTGCAGGTTTGGAGTCACTGACACACACAAAATGACTTGTAAGCAGTGTTCAGGATGCATACTAGTTTCAAAACATTCCTTTTACATAGTTAATCAGCAAGCTGGCTCAAAATAGAATACAACTCAGCAAACATCTCCCATTGCTTTGCCCAGAAGAACGAGCCACATCCGCAAAACACATATTAAATTGGCAAGTTAAATATTTATTTCCATGCAGTTAACTTATTGCAAAAAAGATTTAAATACAAAAATGTGGAAAAGCAATTAGCTCTTGTACTTTTAAAAAGCATGATAACCTAGATAGCACATTTAAAAGCACGTTACTTGCATGCTTTTCCCTAACCAAAAGCCTTTTAATCTAATTGCCAATCTCTCATAAATAAATATGTAATATTCACTGCTAGCAGGTAAACAAAATGACTCCTGTCCCACAAATACACACACACAGGAAACCAAAAATGATTATTCAACACAACTGGGATTACCACCGGTGTGGGAGGGGAGAGGAGTAACAAGCACAATTAAAATGAATACGTAACATACTTCTGTACTAAAGATGAGTCTCTGATATGCCTCGGATATTGATCAAAGAGAAAACCAGGGAGAAAACCTTGACTAAATCCTCAGTTTTGCACTGGTATAGAACTGCCTTTTTTAGAGCCACAGTAGTATGAGAAGCTGAATCTTAAAACAGCTGATAGGTGGCATACATCTCATTTTAAGAAAGGAATAGCATCCCACTCCTACAATAATTAGAGAACCATGSAATAAATTGGGTTGGAATGGACCTCAAGCTCATATATTCATATTTRTTATTCTGATGTGTGTCCCTATACCCTCCTTGCTTCTGGTTTCTGTTGGTTCTCTTGAAATCATCTATGCTACTTGAAGCTTCTGGCTTGTATTTCACACTTCACAGGATAATCTGCAATGTTGTGATGTTTTTCTGGAAGTCTAAGAGATGCTTCAGACACAAGAACACAGCTTCCAACAATGTATGCTCTGTTTTTTCTCCAAATGAATTTTATAAATAAATTTATTTATGGGACTGTTCATGTTAAAAAATAAGCTCCATTGTTTATTCATTTTTCCTTTAATGTGGGTGTAGAGTTTTTTTTATTTTATTACTGTACAAGAATGAATTATTGGCAACCATCTTGCAGAAGGATAGCTCCCAGGACACAAGACTTTCATTTGCCAAGATTATAGTTGGATATAGGTCTCAATATGCTACAGTACAGACATTTCTGAAATATCTTAGTTGTTTAGTCAATAGGCTCTATCCCAATGCTGTTTTGCATAGGACTTAAGTAGCAATTTGAAGCGGGGAAAAAAAAAAGAATGACACATCGAGTATTCACAAGGCCTAAACAGTGACCCATGACACTACATCGAGCCCCATCAAAGACAGCAAAAACTGCTATCAGCTTTGATTTGCCTGGGTTCACCTTACACTTGTTTAAAASACAAAGTTCACCAGTGTTGTAAACTGTTCTGCATTTCCACAGTAAGAGAGTGCATGAATAGGTGTAACTGAAATAAATCTCCAAGGCAGGTAGGAAGCATTTCAATAAATTAATAAAAAACCAAAAAAAACCCCCAAAAAACTCACACTCATGTACATCAATTTGTTCATAAATTCTGGTAAATAACGTTCCTAAATCCCCAGAGTTATAGCTATGTGTTCAAACTTCACTCTTCGTTTATAAAAATGTAAACCATACCTTGTTTTGCTTTTTACAGCTGGAAAAAATTCTTGACTAAGAGCAAAACATAAATGTTATAGCAAGACCTGAGTCTGGAGAGCACACAGAACAAAAGCTCTGCAACTAAAAAGTGCCATATTAATTTCAGTGACATGATTTACTTCACGGTGATCAAAAGCATGAAAGTCTCCGACAGAGACCTGCTTGAAATGGCAGTTCATTCTAACATCCAGAATATTAGCAATTGTGAGACTCTTGCTTATTCTTTCTCATCTCAGAGATAAAGCCATCTCTGAAGCAGTCACAGTCCTACTGTGATCCTGCAGATCTACTCAGACTTCATTAAGAGCCACAGCACTGAAAGCAAACTAAGATCTGGGAAGCTGGTGGAAACAAGCAGTTGTATTATGAACAACTGCACAACTGGCAACCCTGAGACAGAAGCAGCCTCTCTTTTTGGCATTAAGAAAATCAGTGCGGTTGAAAGAATATTTCAGCCTTTGCCACCTTCAGTTCAACCTGTTCTGTAAGGAAAACTGTTCTAGTTTTTATAGATACATCCCTCAGTTATTGGTAGTATATCTTATGTAGGTCATCAAGTCCCAACAATCATCTTATCTTCTCTGACCACGCTGATCACCTGAAGCTCCTGAAAACTGGAACACAAATGACCCTTCTTTCCCTCATGCATCCTTCTTGCACCTTCCAGAATATCTTTACCTGCTAAATGGAACAGGAATTATTTTCCTGTCTTACTGTATTCATTTTTCTAAATGGCCATTATAATGCAAACGCATTGATACTCTTCTTGTTCTTGCACAACTTGGAAGACAAGCTTACCAATCATCACATGATGTCTCTGTGAGAGCATAAAGTATTATAGGATATCTGAATGGCTTTTTCTAGCAGTCTCCTTTATATTCCCAATGAAATAAAATTTCTATTCCCCATTCCCATGTGTTTGTCACATACAGCAAAAAAATGGAAGTTCCAAAAATAGTTAAGTTCTGTTCTGAGTTTTCTTTCAGCCTGAGAGACTCATGGGCTTTCATTTGTTCCTGCCTCATCACAACTTTAGCATTTATTTTCTTGAAGAGAATATGAAAGTTCATGTATTCTTCTTCTTCTTTTTTTTTTTTTTTTTTTTTTTAACAGGAATATTGTAGGACCCTCAGTTTACCTATGGAACAGGCTTAACAGGAGTTAAACCAATGGTGATTTTCAATGCGAAAAGCATACACAAAATGAAGTAACATAAAAGATATCATTTTGTGAGGAATTTATCAATGGGGTAGAGGGACTGGAGAAATCATGAATTCGGAAACGTCCTGTTTGGTTTTCCACAAGGTTTAGTTCAACCTATGCTGCCACAGGCTCCTGCAGGGAAACATAGTTATCAAAATCAGGTCAGACCTGAGCTGATTAGCATAGATAGAGAAATGGGGAAAGGAGAGGGAGTCCTCAATTTCTCCAGAGAATTGTTCTGCTTGACAGTGAGTGAGGAATCTACTGTTATTTAAGGAGTATACTCGGGAAGGGAAAAGGTAGTCCAGAGTGCAGTTTATATCGTGGTTGTCACCACTACTGATACTGTGTATTAGCTAGCAAAACTGAACGGAAATGTGTTTTCTCCCTGTTTAGGCTCCCAAGTCACCCGATGTATCAAAGCTGGAAAAGGTCAGGGGACAAGGTCTACAACTGCTTCTTCTAATGATTAGTTTTACAGGCCTACATCGACATCTGGAATGGCTAACCACTTTTTGGAAGAGATTATCAGAGAGAGTACAGGTGTGGAGATCAATGCTGCACATTAAATACAGGTAACACCATTCACCATTTTGACATAGAAATATCATTGTCACCTTAATGTTTCAGTTCTGTCCCATATTCCACAGTGTAAATGACTCCTGAGGTTTAGATACCAGAAGGCAGCTCTACCCATTCCCCCCAAAACTGCAAAGTCAATTAAACACTCACAAGTAGAGCCCAGCGGAATAGTTTTGGGGATTTCTTACARTTCATTGCAAAATATGTTGTCTGCAAGGCACTGTACGGAAATACCCACAGAATTATTGCATCTTCCAGTATATCTTTTTCTGCTAAACAGATCAGGAATTATCTCCCCTTCTTACTGCATTCAGTTTTCTAAATGGCCATTATACTGCTCGATTCCACAGTATCTGAGAGAAATCACAGATTATACAAGGTCACTAAACAGCTCGTCATGAACTTCCTGATATTTAATAAACTAGATTGCCTTCACATATTGTGACACCCGAATGATTGCAAAACTCTGCTCAACAAAGAACTTTTCAAGGCCTTTTGTCTTTAGTAATAGAAGTGCTTGGAGCAAAAGAGGGTTCTCCGAAAAATATCAGGTTTAGTTTTCAAAATGAGGAAGCTGAATCTTAAAGCGCTTTTGTCCCACTAAAAAGCCTCTGAATGCAAAATAGAACAGGCTAGAATCTCATGTAAATGATCTCTGGATGAAGACACAGCACATATAATGCATTTTTTCTTAACCCTTCTGCCCTCTCCATGCTCTCTAGTCTTGCTAAGTTCTTCCAATCAAACCAGGCAACTGACAGCAAATGCACTTTCACGCACTTAAACTGCATCTTAAGTGAAGAATACCTGTCAAAAGTTGGTATGTTCAGCGGTAAGCGTATTCTCGCACTAAAAATGATCTGCATTTTAAACAAAGGAGGAATCCTCYGAAAGCTGGAATGTTCTCTCCAAGTGTCCTCCTGTCAGCTAGGCTGATAAYGGCTCAAAATGCTGTAACTCACTAAAAAGTTATGCCGTTTTGTAGTACTACCCTTCCATCAAAGCTGCATGGAAGATCATTAGTGTGTTCTGTCCCCACCAGAGCTAATAATATCCTGACACAGTGAAATGCCTTTTTTTCATGCCCCTCTGCCACTAAAAAAATCCAAAACCAAAATGCCAAAATCATACCTATGCTTTCAGTGATACTTTTCTCTCGGTCAGTTTTCTATTAATTTACAGTACTGTTTTGTTTATCAGAGCTGGAGCTGAGCCAAGCTCTCAGTGCATCTGATGAGCCTTACAATAACCCCAAATGCACCTGTTAATTTTGCCTCTGGGTAAACAGTTGAAAACTCCTCAGCTATTTCCTTAAGTTGGGTGGAAACAAAGAAACATGAGATTAAAAAGAAAAAGTCTAGATTAGGGAATTGGAGATGCATTAATTTAAGAAAGGAACAGGGTCAAACTAGGGGCTGGGAGGCTAATAAGCACAGAGCACACAGCAAGAAAGCTCACAGCAGGGTAAGAGTTCACTTAATTTATTCAAGCGATCTATTCCAGACGCAGTAAATGATACATTATTGGATCCAGACCTGCGACTGCTTACTAAGACCAACCTCACTTAAGTGTCATTACCCTCCCCTTTAGAAATATTGCTATTACCGAAACCTGTTCACAGTGAGGGCTTTGCTCAGCTGGCAATCCACTAACTTTTGTTCTTTATGATGCTCCCCCTAATTCCCCCTCTCTGCTGTGGGAATTAGGCATAACAACCACCATGCTAACCGCAGAACACCCAAGTTGATCCAACTCTATGAGATTTTTAGTACTTTATTACACCGAAAACCAATCCCATGGATAGCAGACTATAAACAACAGCAAATGCTATATCAAGTAAGCAGTAAGTGGTTAAGGACTTAGAGATTTACTAGGGGGTTTCAGTCAATCAAAGTCTCGTTCATACAAATTAGAGAAACTAGAAAAAGCACAAACACATATCATTGAAAAATATTAAGAAACTTCAAGCTTTTGTCTTTTCTTTGAACGAAAGAAAGAGCAGATGGTTTTACTGTAACAGATTGTCTTTTTTTCTACTTAATTTTGATTGATGCATTTATTAAGCAAGAACATAAAGGAACACTTTTATGATGGCAAACCTTTTCAGTGGCTGGCTGTTGATGTCATTAAGAATATCATCTCATATAGTGATCAGGTTACACAAGATTTCAGAATACATTAAAGCCATACAGTACAGAACGTGCAGGAACTGTGAAATATGTGGCATGTGTAAGTCATTGCTTAGCAGGACTTTCTTTAGCCTGTGGAAACCTAGTAAGGCTACACATTAAAGACTACTTCTATCTGTCTTTCGGTCCCAAAGAGACAACGGATCCTTCTGCTTATCCTGGGAGGAAGCCCGAGATTAAATGAACCGCAAGCCCCTGCAGCACTTGTCCTACTCCTAGGCAGTCTCTGAAGACCTACAGTACTCAACAAAGAGAAGACCATAATCCAGCGCTGCAACATGGAATGGGAACATGGAACATACTAGGCTACGCTTGCTTATGAAAAAACAGGCCTGCCTGTACTCGCTTCTATACTGTACGGAATAGAAGAAACCCTTGGTAACTTTTCATAACACAGTCAGATCCCTCAATTAAACTCCTGTTTTAACTTGGGTTTTCCTCACTACTCTGGCAATAAGGTTCTTAGGCTAATATAAAAGGAAAGGCTAATCAGTCATGAGAAAGATATCTGCGACAAAACTTGCAAAGTTCCTCCTGTCCTCCTCAGGCCAAAATTAAGTAACATTTAGCTTGACACCCAACACAAAACAGCTGGAATACTGAAGAACTACTGAAGGCTCTGTTTGTTAAGAAGTTAATTGACTGAAACTCATATATTCAGCCATTTGCTTCTCATGTTTGCTAATTTCCCACAGTTAATAGCTTTTGCAAGCTCCTTTGCATTTCTCACTAGGAGCAATCAGTTCTTTATCTCTGGAAATTAGCACCTCTGGAAAGAAAACAACAGTAACTGGCTACTCAGCAGAAGCCCTTAACACGAAAGTGTTATGTATCTTTCAGATTCAGCGTCCATTCATCGAACTGATTGCAATGCTAATGGCAATGCATTATCAGCAACCATGCTACCCAATCTGCAGCAGAAGACCAAGGATAGGACAGGTTTTCTTGCTCTTTTCAGGACATAATTTTAAAAGAAGTAATTGAAAAAAAAGAACAAAATAACATTCTGGTCACTTTTTTTCAATTGTTTTCATACTATGAAATCGTATAATTATCCTCAAATGCTTTTGTTACAAGTTCACAAAAAATCAAAGCTTGGGCCACAGACTGAAGTTTTAAGATGGTCCTGATCTGGAGTGCTAGTTTGGGACAAAGTAGAAAAGAAACAACATAGATCCCGCAGCAGGATTCATATCTGTCCCTGTACGTAAAAAGCAGAAAAAGATAGCCCTAGCACTTTGTTTTGAACACCTCTAGGTGATACCATTAATAATTGGAGCACTGGTGGCAATTTGTATTCCAAGCAGTTCTATTCACATTGATTATGTTCCAAGTATTGCTACTACAAGCTTTTAAAAAACATAAGTCTGATCCTCTGCAAAAGCCCTAAGAACTTTCAAAATTACAGTTTCTAGATTCTTTTTATTTGCTTGTTGCTTTTGATCTTTTAGCATTTAGATTTCCAGTCTTTTCCTGGAAGCCTCAAGAGCTTCAAAGCAAAAAAGCTGAGATCTTGGGGTAATCATGTAGCTCCTGGAGCTGGGGCTTTAAGAAAACACTGGATATTACAAGACGCACATTAAAATCATGAGAGCTGGAAACACTGTGTGAGGCTTTAGTTTCTCTTTACATTAAGTACTGAGGAAAAACAGCACATAAAAAAGGTGATTAGATCCACCAGTCAAAGATTTATAAATGTAAAAGGGGCTTAAAATACTCAAAATAAATTAGATGTAGTAAATATATATTAGATGTAGTAAATATTCTTTATCAATCTGCTCTATCTGCATAGAACAAAAAAACCTATCATATACATAGATCCAAACTAAAGCCATTCATTTAGAAATCCCCTGAGTTTGTATGACTCATATAAGTTGAATTTTTAATTTTAAATTACTTTTCCCTTCTGGTATCTGTGCCAACTCTCCCCGACCCCTTAACACGATTAGCGGCAGACAATGTCACCACTGTTTCCAGAGCAAGGACATAAGCTAGAAACACGTAATATAACAAAGCTGTTTGTGGCTCTATAGTTAAAGGTTATATGTCAGCATTTTCATGATAGAAATTCTGTTTCAGAGGTCAGTAACTCTGCTGGAAAAGCTCACTCCATTTAGAAACCTGGCACAGAGGGTTCCAGCCATAAGACACATTCTTTCAGGATAACTTAACTATGCGCATGTATGCCTGTATATATATTACGGGTAGCTACAATGTGACCATAATTAAGGGTGCAGGATGGTTCCAGCTTAAAGTGGAACTCTGTTTTCTCTCTAGAGTTCAGACACAAAATGTGATCTGAAAATTGTTAGGTCAGACACAGGATTGGGACAGTTCATGGCAATGAGAACTTACTGGATCGAATGGTTGCTACTGAACAGCTTACACCTTTGCCTCTCATAAACTCTTTTCCTAAATGCAACATTTTTAAAATTTATTTACAAACAGGGCTATCAAGATGAGCCAGCATTTCACGAAACTCATGCCACTGATATCCTGGGCTCCTATCTTTACTAATGGCCTGGAAGAAGAGATGAGGTGCACCCACATCAACTTTGCAGATGATACCAAACTGAGAGAAACAGTTGATACGCTCTGCCATTCAGGGTGATCGTGACAGGCTGGATGAATGGGCCTACGAAATCCAGTGAGAGTAAATGCAAATATGATAGGCTAACCAACTTCTGACGTACAGGCTGGGTTGCAGCTCTGCTGGAACAGACCCTAGGTCCTTGTGGACAGTGGGCTTAACATGAGCCAGCATTGGGCCCTAGCAGTGTTGAAGGCTAATAGCATCTTGGGCTGTATTAACAGTTCTATAGTCAAGATCTTGGATCTAGTAGATCAAGGAAATGATTATTCCCYTTTAGTCAGCACTCACTATACTACATCTAGAATGTAGCTTCCAGTTTTGGGTCTAACAGCACAACCTGACCAACTGGAGTGAGTCCAACAGAGGGCCACTGAGACGAGGAAATGGGGCTTGCTCAGCCTCGAGAAGAGCAAGGAGGGACCTAACAGCAGCCTGTCAGTGCCTATAGGATGTTACCAGAAGACAAAAGCCAGGCTCTTGACTGCAGTGCATGGTGGGAGAATAAGAGAAATAATTATAAACCGAAACAAGGGATGTTCTAACTGCATATTAAGAGAGAAAAATGTTTGCAATGAAAACAGCCAAGTAATGGAATGGTTTACCCATAGATGTTTCGCAGTCTCCATCCTTGGAAGTTTTCAAGATCTGACTGGACAAAGCCCTGAGCAACTGGGGCTGAATTCAGTGTTGACATGCAGATAATTTCATGAGGAACCTCTGGGTTTGCATGAAGCAAGGGACACATTTGCCAACAGAGCACCTAGCTGGTAGGAAAACTCAGTGTAGAACTTCTTCATATTGAGACTGAACTCCCTGTCCTAATCCTAACTATTATATATTTGTATTATTGTGGAACCTCCTTGTCTAGACAGTTTAGGTCTGTGGTGCCCATATACATATAAATACAGAAGGTCTCAGGAAGAAGAAGTGGATATAGACAGACAGCATTTCTTGAAAATGACAATGTTGGAAAAAGGATGCAGGAAAACAAGTTTCACTATCATGATGTGCAGTGGTCACAGTATGGTCACAATCTAACCATTGTGAAGGTTTCTGTTGGCAACATAGTGCAAGAATTTTAAGCTGAGATTTGAAAGACAGTGATGAACTGGCTATGAGGGTATTTACAGTAGGCTCCTCACAAGCTCAAGGGAGAAAGCAGAGAGGTGCTTGTCTAAAAATTTAGTAAGTGGGTGTTGAATGCTAGTGTCAGAAGCCAACTGCAGGCAGGACTAGGCCAGTCGATAGTGAATGAGAAATGACAGATAGGGTGAATACAGGACATGGCAGGCCTCTAAAGTGAAGACAAGTAGCATTAGTTTGATGTGATAGATGAAAAAGAGCCAACAAAGACACATGTGACACGCTGAAAGCAGCAAGTGTGGGAAATGATCTTCCCAGAAACATTCTGAGTGGATGAAAGCAGTTTTGCCTCGTGCCTTCATCAAACCCAGACAAAAGGATGATGTACCACTTAAGACATAAAATGATGACTGCTTGTATGGGCTAACTAGCTGGACAGAAATGAGCATCACTTAAAAACACTATGCAGAGGGACTCAGCAAAAGATAGATTTAACCTGGTCCTTCTCACTTTGTCCATCTTCAGGCCAGAAAGCTGCTTCTTATGAGCATGGTAATAGAAAGCTCATTCAAAGACTGGGTTTCTTTTCCCCTGCTGCCAGGGAGTGGTTTGTAGTCTGGCCTGTCTTAGTCACACCAACCTCYACAATATCATTGCTTCAGATACCCCTGTGACTGATCCAAACAGTTAGGCATCATGAAGTCTTGAAATTCACATTTATTTTCTTGTCAGATTCTCAAATTCCTCCTTCATGTGTAGACACTAATTTCTTATTGATGTGCTACCAATCAGTTCTGCCCACTGCCATTTGTGCTTTTGTGCATATGCACATTTTTCTTTTAGCATATCTGACTACTGAAAACCATCATATGTATTTTCTCTATATCCACCCCCATCGTGTGTGCATTAAGAACAAATCACATTACATCTGCAGAGATACACCCATACACTGCAAATTCTGGACATACGCCTGAGGGTGGACAGTTGGACAAACTACTCTGGCTGCTTCTGATCTGAATGGTCATCATTCCTCCCATTCCTTTTCTCCTCAGGCCAGAATTTTCCCTCAGGTCCACTGATTTAATTATCTGTTTGCTAAACAGGATTCTGTTACATTTTGTATCTGTTGATTCAAAAAAAAAAAAGAAAAAAAGAAAGAAAGAAAAAAAGTGGTCTTGATTATTTCAATACAATATAACTACTCACAAGAGTTAAGATAAGCATGTCTCTATGCTCCTGCACAGTTTAGTCCAAATCTTTAAGAGATAGCAAAATACTAGGCTTTGACAGTGTCCATTTCAGCTACCAGAGATCAGGAAGACAAAGACAAAAACCAAAACACTGTTAAGTTCAACTTGCATGGATATTCTATATAAGCAGAAACATTAAAAAAATGTTAAATGAGTAAGATCTTTGTTTATCCCAAAAGGAATGGGGTAGCTGATAATTCAGATTGTACTCCAGCAAGATTATAACATATTTTAGAAGAATTATTATTTACCATGCCTGTAAAATAACAAAGGCTTTATCTGAAAAGAAGCTACAAGCCATACAAAGTCATGAAAAATGTGATCCTATTTTAACTGAAGTCTAGGGCTATCACTGTCTTTAATGGTACAAAGTCAAGATGCTGATGTAGGTGTACATTATTTTTCCTTTTCTTACCATCCTCATGTAATAGAACTTTATTTATCCTTTTTAAGCAGGCAACTTTGAGAAATCACATCCCAATCCTCAGCTCTGTGATGACAACCAGTTAAAAACAAACTCTAGCGATCGCTACTTTGAAAAATTATGTACTATTCATTCAAGCCAGCTCTGAAATGTAAACATAAATTACACTCAATAATGCATACCTAGGCTCAAATTCATAATTGCTGTTCTGAGGCCTTTAGAAATTATAGGGACTAGAATTTTCTTGCAGCATATGTAGAATACAAACATTAGTGGATTTTGATAGACCGAGGATGGATCGCAACCAAGTTCCAAAGATGGGGGATTTCACTCTGCTAGCACTGCAGCGCTGAAGCGTTTTGGAAGTCCCAGCGACGCGCAGGTTCCCACGGAGGTGAGGTGATAGGGTCTGCCCCGACGCTGGGGTCCACCCTGACGCCTGCCCCTTCCCCACTGAAAGTGCTAGAAAGTGAGTAAGAAGTTAAAAAAAAACCCTAAAACAAAGAAACAGGCAAGGGTCTCCCACTGGGGACGAGGGGAGAAGATGCCCTTGAAGACAGCTGCAGCAGTAGCAGAAAGCTCTGGCCGAGGATTTTGTGAATGATGTGGGGTACTTTACAGCGTGGGGTACTTTACAGCGGAGGGCGTCGCAGGCCCCGCTGGGCGGCCGTGGCAGCTGTGGTGCCCCGGGCTCGGCCTCCAAGTGGGTGTTCTGCTGCCTCCCCGCCGCCACGCTGGGGCCTCGTGCGAAGCTCGCTGCATCCGGCTTTACGCAGCGACGTGAATTCCCCCTTCCGCGCCCGCGCGTGGAGGCTACGCTAATGCAACGAAAAGAGCCCAGGCTCTCCAGGAGCCGTTGTGGTCTACAGAGCCGCAGCACTACTTAACACCCGACGGCCCGATGCTGCAGCCGCGACGCCCCACTTCCGACAGAGAGCACCGTAAGAGAGGACTTCTAACTGGTGAGCAGCGGCTCCGCAAGCCTTACAGGTTTATGTGGCCTTCAACACCACTGCCAAGGGACRCCACTACAATTTCACTTGCATCTAAAAAGGAGCAAAGGAAATTTATGAGGCAGGAGGAAAGAATTAATTCATAGTCCCCCCCCCCYTTTTTTTTAATATTTGCTTCTTAACACTGCAAAATACTAGAACAAGGAAATCAAAACCAGAACAGTGACTGTGTTATCAAAACAGTACCTACTGATAGGGAAAAACAAGAGGCACCGTTGTGTAACACTGTAACTATTCAGTGTAACAGGAAAATTGATGGGACAGGAGTGCCTTTGTAGAAGTCCGGTTTCTGTGAGCGCTGCATTGAAAGGTGCAATAGGACATAGAAGTTGGGCCAGATCCTGAATCTTTACAACACTGCCAATTTCTAGAAAAAAATGCAGTATTTGGTGGTTAACATTTTCTTCCAAAGTCCAATTCCTGGAGCAATTACATGAGAATCTTAGTTTTTAAGAATAAATAATCTCTCAAATTTGCCTGACCCTAGGAACTCTAAAAGCTTATGAACCAGAGAGAAATGAGAAGACCCTAAGCAATATTATTTCTAAAATTTCCTCATCTTTAAGCCAGTATAATGATTTTTTGAATTCTGACTCATCGATCTGAGAACCTGGGTGTTTCCAGTTGCACACTTCCTGAAAACAGGAAGATATACAGAAATACACTTTTCTGAATAGGACCTCATTTTAACGTCCTTTAATCTACTTCAGCCTATATGGCAATCTCATTGCTTTTCAGAACACATGAAAATGTGAATGCATGGAAATGCATTTTTCTTGCATGCATTTCAATATTTTCAGTACTGTTTTGTCTGTGAGTCAGAGACCAGTATTTTAGAAGAGCTTTGGCCTCTTGTTAAAATCTTCAGTCACCAGGGAGATAACATACATGTAACGGACCTACTACTAACGTCTAATTCGCATGCAACTGCCATTTTTATCGTATACTGCTTACTTTTGAATATCTCTGCTTGGCTATAGAAGAACATATTTCTAATCCAGCACTGGGATTGCCATCCTTACTGAGACCTTGGATTTGAATATCCCTGCTGAGCACAAAATGCAAAAACAGACAAAATGCAGCTATAAAGCAATGTAAGCCCTTAAGCAATAATAAAACACAAAGCAAAGTACTTGAGACGTTACCCCTCATTTCTTGCAAAGTAAGCTCATATTTAAGTTCAGATGGACCAGGTTAACAATCACTATTTTTAATGTTAAAATGCCCTGGGGAAGTTATAAACTCACCAAATATGCTGTTAAACTTACTTTATATTGTGTGCAGCTGTATGGCTTTATACCAGTGACCAAACTTCCTAAATGGGCCCGTGAAGTACAAGACGCTCTCCCTGCCCCCCTCACACCCTGCCCCCTAACAATGACTTACTTGTCACAGGAATTTAATTTATTTTTGCAGTATGTCAGGCTACTATTCCGTTCTGATTTCCCTTACCTTTCCTACCCCACACGTTTGCATGTGGTAAGAGCAGGGTGAAGGAACAGATAAGGCAGGAGAAGAGTAAAACATGAATGGCTCGCTCTGCCTTTTGTAAGTCATTGCTATGAAATGTAAAGGTCAAATTCCTGCTAATTTTAAATTATGCTACATGTACAGCCCAGTCTGGATTTATTTTATATCCACATTAGAAGCCTTTCACGAGACCTATCCAGCATAATCAATTCCACTAAACTGGTTATCTAGGAATCTTCCTACAATACAATTACATGAGCTTATATAAGATGTCCTGCGAGCTAATCCCCACACTTTCTCCCTGCCCTTAAAAACAACCGTATAAGCCAAAAAAATTTTATATTTTGCAGTAAATGTATTTTCCTGCAAATGTTTCTGTAGTCTGCATTGGAGGTCTTAAAGGAGGAGGTCTGGCTTGCGGATTTGGATTTTGTGAAGTTTAACAAGGAGGCCGTTATGCAGCGGAGCTTTGGCATGCCATGGCTCATTGGCAGTGATTAATTGACCGACATAGTTTCACATGATCCATTCTGACATCCAGACACAGACCTCACCTAGGAGATCGCAAGTGGATATTGATACTGCATCGCAAAACTTAGCATCACAAACTCTCTAAGGCTATTTTAAGCTTCACTGGCAGAAATGGCCTATCCTGAAGCCTCATCTAGGATAAATGGCCATCAATTAATAATTACTTAAAAATGGATTTCAAGTTGGATAATAACTAATAAATCAGTGGAGTCAGAGCAACGAGGAAAGGCTGCGTCAGGCTGAAATGTCTTTAACAAAACCATGCTCTTCAGTAAAACAACAGACTAAATACAAATTAGCAAGATAGTTGCTATCAGCAGTGCAGCAAAGAGAAAATACTCTCCCCACTATAGTTAGAAAAATTCTATTACTCTTTGCCAGTAACACAATATAATTACTTTCCTATTTGATTTTGCTCAAAATTCATGTAATACATTTCCGAAGCTCTCAAGATGCAGCTAAAAGCACAAAGATAAATAGAGTCCACCAGCTTCTAGCTAGGTTCAAGAGAGTTGTTTATTAGATCACTGGTCAACTGCTCTACTTCAACTAAAGCATAAAACAAACACTTTATTTTGCTACATTATAGCGTAGTTATTTTACACTCTAAAAAGATAGCAGTCTTTTTCAAAAAGAATCCTAATTAAAACMGATTTTTTTTAATGTCAACAAGTTTAAATATATTATTACTGCTTTAACTTTATTGGAAGTCTATAAAATCTTCCCATAATATACACGTATTTGTTTTAAAAATAATTCTGTAGATTTCTAGTATGCAGTCAATCATCTGTCCTTTTTCTTTGGTGATCAAATCTGTTCCACAGTATACTGCTGGCAGTGAAGTGAATGAGCTGGGCAATGTTAGATCACAACACAGCATCCTGTCACTAAGTAAACAGTGTTGCATCATGACATCTGACGAAATGAAGGAACAATAAAATTAAAAAAGCCCCAAAAGAAAAAAGTGCAATTATTTCAAGTTTGCCTATACAAAAACAATCAACAGGACAAGCTATTGTAATGTTCAGTGCCAAGAGCTGTTTGTTGGGCCTGGGGTTAGGGAAGGATCAGAATTCCACCAAAATTAGCAAAGCAGCACTACTTTGTAAAGGAGATACTTCAAAATCCACAAAATTATCATGCTGATTTGATTAGGAGTTTTCTGGTAAAACAGGAATATTTGTATTAGCATCAATATTCAACAGTTAGTTTAGCTCAGGGCTGCTAGTCCATGCAAACTGCGAACTTCAATGTTTTGAGACTTTCTATTGTAAAAGTTTCATGACAAACTTTGTGAAATATTTATTTATTCATTCATTTACTAGAGTTAGCATAGATGCATACTGACAAACATACCAGAGGCCTCAAATATTACTAAGACTGATTTTTGGAGATACTTATCATCTTCCTTTGCTCTGGATTTCAACTGAAGCAGCATCACTGAAAATGCTTTGTTCTCACTTACACACTGTTCAGTGCTGCAGTCATACAAAAATATATTGCTATGATCAAAAAAACATTTTTTACTTATAGTCTTTGCTGATTAAAAATCTACAGGTGGAGGAGATAAAAAACAAAAACAAAAAAAAGTAGAAAGATTTTTTCTGCCGTAGAATACCTTTTCTTTTAAACAGCAATATTTCATGCAAATGTAGCTGTTTCAGTGAAAATATTCGGGATGGAATTTCTAGTGGGTGTGAGAAAGAGTTCAGCATCAAAATGAACACAAGTCCCAAAGCTCCTCTCCCCTCCCTTCAAATGAAATTGTTGCTCTCTGACTAGCCTCGATTCTGGTGGAGTTCTAATAGGATAATTACACAGTTGGAAAGTAAAAACATAGAAACCAGTCCATTAATTGAGATTTAAACTGCATCTCAGAAAGAAAGATACGGCTATCCCAAACTCTAGTCACCTTTTCCATGAATTAAACCCTAAATCCCATGCCACACATAAAACTGCAGCAAATTTTCTTTGTCTCATACTAGGACCCAACAATAAAATGATAAAGCAGAGTCATACTCAGCAACTTCCTACCTACCAGGGAGCTCTGGCTATCACCGAAAAGCGCAGTCAGGAAGTGAGCGTTCCCATCAGGGAACTGGAGCTTCTGGAATGAAGCTTTAGGCAAAAGACAAAGTTGAGGACTCACAGTTCTCTGTAAGGAGAATATTACAGACACTGCTTCTAACCTTATACCCCTGCAGGCATGAGAAACTATCTGTATGATGTGTGGAGGAAGGAGATCAACCTGGAGTGTAAGCAACTATGTAACAAGGCCAAACAAATGATTATCCTAGTCTAAAAAGTTCGTATAAGCCAAAAGTAATCCATATAGTGTCTGCTTGCGGATGACATAAACTCTTCCTCAGATCAGAAACATCACGCCTTTTGCAGCTGTTGGGACTTTACGATCAGAATCAAACGGAGATCAGAAGACCCTGGCCAAAATTTAAACATGAAGGGCAATACTCCTGGCCAGTGAAATCCCTACTGAGGGCTACCGTGCAGGCACACAAATGCGTGAGAACTCTGTAATGTGCTTAAGCATTTGCTAAACAAACAAACAAAAAAAATCATTTATGGAAATCTGCTACATGCTGTAATTGCTCTTGCATGCTGCAACTTGTTACACATTGGGGATTTCACTGGCTATCCCCCAGCTTATTCAGGCAGAGTGGGAAAAGCAGCGTGCAGCAGAAAGTTACACGAGCCTTTAGAAAGTTCTGGGCATTTTTTCCATTTTCCAGTGAGTAACAACTAAATAATCTCACTTTGCTAGTATTGAACGTAATGAACAGTAATGAATAACCTAGACTATTTTTGGTTTGACTGATACTGCTCTCTTAAAACCTTCTTGGTGATACACAACCCTTGCACGTCACTTTTAAGACCAAATGACAAAGGCAGATTTTAGTGAGGAGCATGCAGTTCTTGAGGGGATGCATCCCACTATCCCCACAGTAAAAGTAACTTCTGAATCCAACCCACACAAGGTAGACAGACAGGGATAGAGGGTAGGAATGTTCAAACTCTAACACCAGAGGCCTATTTTGCTGAAGATGTGTTCACTACACGGAGCCAGACAAGCAGCACGCTCATCTGGTCATATACTTCCAGGCGCATAARTCGAGCTCGGTGAAGTACTATGGTTTTCCAAGCTCTTTTCTTTTGCCTACCTGTCCCTGGAGAGACAGGATTTCTCCATAGAGGATAAAAACGTAGTTACATTTGGAAACGTTAAACCARCTAGATCTTAGAGAAGAAACTTTACAGCATATACAGGACACTCTCCAACTGATTTCAGTAGGAGCTGTATCCTGACCTCACAAAACAACTGAAGAAAAAAAAGATAATGATTACAAGATGAAAGAGTGGCATTTTTACAGCATATTCATCCTCTGTCAAYCAAATGGATGAAAACACTGTTCCATCTGATGATCGCAAATACATCCACTCATTAAACAAGCTTCAGGTCATATGACAGCATTGCAATGTCTATAATGTGTTAGAGAAAGAAGAAATTCTTTACTTCAGTGGTCCCTGCACTGTACAGTCTCTGTCAAAAACTCAGTACAGATTTCAGACCTGCATTATGCTTTCTAAGGCTTAGTCCGCTTTATCAGTGAAGAGATTTTTATCAGAGGACAAGCTAAATCTAATCACAACAGGAATAAGAACTAAAAAGGACCTAGTAATATCTTTTATGAATATTTTTACAGAAGCAGTGTCTGATGTGTAGCTACATTAACTTAGGAATTATTGTTCCAAAAAAAAGATCTATGAACATTTTTATACAGTTAATTATAAAGGCTTTTCTTTTAAAATAGCTACTCCATTTACTCCTGGGACTCTTACTAAGAGTAAGTAACTCGCTTTATTATTAACAGAGTTCAACCACTATTTCTGCCTGCATAACATTAGCCCCTAATGAAGAAAAGTGAATCCGTTAAGAGTTCATGTCTAATATGAACGTTTCAGACAGAAAAGTCTACTTAGATAGATTCTGATAGGGTGACATYTGCCTGCAGGAGAAACAGTGGCTGCAAAGGTCTATCAGATTTTTTACACTATTACAATTTGAATKCATCTGAGGAGAAAAGACTTCGCTACAAAGTCTAGTACAAAATATTTAAACCAATACAACTACTGAAAAGGCCTACACCAAATTTTAAAATTCACCAAGGTGATMGAGAAGAGATCCAAACGGTTCTGTAAAATAATGCAGGCATGCGTGCAGGGTATGAAGGCTGATAACACCACAAAATACTCCTAGATGAACAAAGGTAATTAAAATAAATACCTATTGCTGAATAAGATAAATCACAATATAGTATTAACTTGACAGTGTGAATAGTGTAAATCCAAAGAACTACTACTTCACATAGTAGAAAGAAAAATGAGGAAACTCTGATTTTAGACACTAAACTTAACAACTCCTAATTCTTATCTCTAGGTCTTGATAACCTTTGTTACCTTTATAGCTTTCAACTATGTGTACCTAGGACCTGGAAAATGAATTAGGGCAGCTCATTAGTCATTTTTTGGTCTCTGAAAGTTAAATCTTACTTTTGTTTATTCTAACTTTCACGTGAAAACCCTCTGTTAGAAATGTACAGCCCAGTGCTATACTCTTAACAGGGAAAATAAAAAAAAATGACAGGTAAAATTAAATGTTTCAGATGTTTACTTTGGAAAGTTACATCTCAACTATTTTGTGGGGGAGGATAAATGAGCCGAGATCATTTTAACATACTACCTCAATAATATATGCAGAATGCCTCAGGAAATGTAAGAACTGTCGGCCCTCTAAATGAAAAATTAAGAGGAAGACAACTATTTATTTCATTAGTCACCTATATTTCTACTTGCAACTGTTGAATAACCTGAAGGCTCCAGCTGGCTAAAAATTCCTTGTGATCTCAGAAATCAAGAATACTTAACCCAACTTTTAGAATAACGTTCACTTTACTTTTCCCTCAAGTCACAGATATATAAGTTTCCTGGAATTTTAGAGTATGTTAAGATGTGTCTGAATTGCTGCATTTTGATTTGCAAAAATACATAGTAGCTTTACAGGCTAGAAAACTGTATTCTCACTACCCCTTYGGGCATCCAGCCATTGCTACTATGTAGTCCCTGAAACTCAGGGAAATGATCCCTCTTTTTCTCTAGTTCTAATAATTTCTCAATTCCCACTCCCATGTTTAATATGCTTATCAGTAACATATACAGTATCTTAAGTGCATGCATTCGCTATTGAAATCTGTTCCATCACAGCAAGAACCATGATTCCATGCTCCACGTGCTTCAGYGACTACTACGATGGGCAAACACTTTCACCACCGTTCACGTCCTTGTTTTGACACTTTCTTTATGAAATTACTAATCAAAATACATTTCTCCCTTTTAAAACCTCGAAGAAGCAGGCTGTGCTAACTGTTTTCACGATCAGGTATATCAGATAACCATCACAGGCATTTTGTGATTTTGTGAAAGGAGATATATTTAGGTTTGAAATCGCAGACCAAATGTTACACGTCTCTTCCATTTTTTGGTCATAAAAGTATGCTATTTAATAATGACACTATCTGAATTAAATAATACTTGGAAGAGTCCAATGTTCTGACGAGTCCTCAAAAGAAAAAATGGCACCTGTCAGAGCTTTTATCCATTTCAAATATTAAAATATTTTCAGAAATATAAGCTCTCCTTTGAAATCAAAAAGCAATTTAAAATTAAATTACATCACCATGCTGGATGGGCTTTTTGATTTCCTGTGTTTTTAAAGGCACGCTTATTTCAAATTGCTATTTGCAAACAACATTTTTCATAGTTAGAAAAAATTAAGATGGATCCTGCAATATTTAGACGTAAAGGAGATTTTTAAATTCTTTCTTTCTGCCACATTCTGCACCACAGAGAGCACTGTGAAATTGCAGCCGAGGTCAAAAAACACTGTACGCGTCCATATCATGTGAAACTTGGCATGGGATGTCTTGCACTAAAACAAGTTAACACGGCTTCAGAGCAAAAAATCAAAACAAATCCAGTGTTGTATTACAAATAATAAACCCCATATTCTGTGATGCAATCAGAATAAATCATACATATCTTSAGGATGTGGCCCCGCAAATCTTCACTTGCACTGAAGGCAATTTCACCCATAGTCCCCACGAAGTTCTGAAGTCTGTTCCTGAGCACAGATACACTCGCATGAATGGAAATCAACGGAGAGTATTTCTGTTTTATTTACTATATGTAGGTAATGCTAACTCTTCTGTTTCCTATTTTTATAATATACAGGATGTTCTGGGTTTGAAGTTGTCTGTTTCTAAAAGCTCACTTCCATTTTAACCCATCTCCAACACACAAAGTCAGTGGCTGGGAGAGAAAAAAAAAATCCCAAACTATTAAGCATCGCAACGCATTACACAATAATAAGTATACAGAATGAACCGCAAGGAGTGAAAACCAAGAAACAGAACAAAAAACTTGTATTACACAAAGGAGCAGGGCAATCCTTCACCTTTTTAGCAATGAGTGAGAAAAAAGTGAGAAAAAGACTTATCAACCAGCACCCCCTGCACCCACTAATCTAACAAATTGGAAACTTGATCTCTGCCTTGGCCTCCACTGTAATGTTTGGGAAAAAAAAACTGGCAAGACCCAAGTCGTGAATCTCCTGTTGTCTTTTCCAGCRCGATGTTTTTGAGCAGACAAAGAGCACAGTGATACTCTACACACTGTAAATTTAGATGATCTTTCTTTCACTCACCCCCCTCCTCYTCTTTCCTTTTTTTTTTTTTTTTTAATGTCGTTGTTCATATACAATTTCTTCGGCTTCTAAYGTAAGTGTCATCTAAGTCTTTGATACTAGACAAGATTTTCAGCTCCTATTTCAAGTATGTTTCAAATTTTGCATTATGGAGGAACTGGAAAGTTAAGATTTGAAACATTTTTTCCTCTAGAAACTTGAGATCAGCAGTTAAACCTCTTTTCACAGTTTTAATACTAAGCACTGAATTTAACAAATTTTTGAGTGATTATTATCTGAATAATGCCTAAATTGGGGATTTTTTTTTTTATGTTTTAAAACTGGAATCAAATTATACCAACACTTAGCTATCACTTTTAGTAATACACAGCAATCTTTTAGCTGCAGTTTTGTGTGGCTCGTCACCCTGTATCCATATTTTTTTTTCCACTTCATTTTTGCACTTTCTGTRTGCTTCTTTTTGCATTCTCTTTAACTTTCACACCATTCAGCTYTGGGAAAACTGACAGTGAAAGAATGAAAGTGTTGTGAACCGTACCTAAAAACACCTGGTAGAGTTTTATTTTATAGCATCAAATAAAATGCTGAAAAATACCTGTCAAACTATATTTTTTAAAACCAGAAAACCAGAAGCTTGAAATACAGCTAAGTGAAAAAAAAGAAAAAAAAAGGAAAAAAAAAGGTGTAAATTTACAAGGAACTAGGTAGTGGGTGATAAAAAGCAATGCTGCAAAAGTTAAAAAGGGGGAAAAAAGAAGATTAAATGACATTAAAAAATATCTAAGTCTTCATTTGATTATCTTTAATCTAATTATAAAAAGGAGCTGCTTGGTTCCCTGCAAAACAAGGAGACCTTAGACGGTTTAAGTAGAAAAAACAGAGGTTAGAGAAGCAAAAATAGTGCTAAATTAAAGCACTTGGAGGCCAAGGGCTTTGAACCTGGGTTTAACCAGTCATTCCAACCTTGTGAGGCAGGGGCTACAGAAGTTTGGGCTCCCGGTAACAGAGCCTTCATTGTTTCCACAGGCAGCTAGAAAAATGCTGCTTTATATCTCCTCACACCACAGGCCCAGAGCACAGAGCCTAGGAGGAGAAGTAGTCCGAGGGCGTGCTAGCCATTGAAAAGCCATTTTTCCGCTATAAACTACCCAGTGCTCCAGTCCTGGCTCGCAAACTGTGGTAACGGGATGTTATGATGGTGCATAATTTATAACTGGAAATTTCTGATTTATGTGGGATTTGGGGCATTTCTCTGCCCTCCCTCCCAACCTTCCCTCCTTCCCTCTACCTTGGGCACAGCAAGGTGAAAGTTTTCAAACAGCAGASCCAACATATCCACCAAGCTGGTAGATAAACATTGCATAGTTGAAAGTTCAGTTATTCCACACCTGTTTAAAATGTTTATTCTGTAATTAAAGATTAATGCTTATTCCAGACCAGATAAATATATACTGTACACATGCACACATTCTGTAAGGAACAAAGATTTTACTGTATCAGGCTACTCAAGAGAACAGAAACTCACAATTTTAAAAAGCCGTGTCATTTAGGCTGTGTTATAAATTACATTACATGCATTTTTAAAAGATGTTAACAGTAGGTTGGTAGGGAGAATTAYTGAAGACCGTTTAGAGATAGGTCACTATTTATTTGGATGGCCCATAATTATGGCTGTTTGCAGAGACAGCTATGGTTCACTGCAATTTTGCAATAAGCTTAGTAGCAGACGCACGTGGTGATGCTTGCTGAACTTGTAGTGAAATACATTAGGCTGAAGTGCTCCAGAATGTTTTATGTATGTATATATACATACATATATGTTAATACTTTTGTATATGTAAGTATACACAAAAATCTTATTCCTATGTTTATACACACACACAAATYGAATCTATGTGTACACCCAGACTTGCACAAGTAAATGAAGAATTTTCACATAGCAGAAGCTTTCCATATGCAAATATATAAAGAATTAAAATGACAGATCCATTTCAATAATAAGAGTAGCAGGGCAAGAAAAGAGGACTTGGAGGGATGTCTAGTCAAAGGAATATTTTCAATGGATGATTGAGACAGGTTTTATTTTCCTTAACAACTACTCAGTTTAAAAATGTCCTGTTTGATTATGTTAATAAATAGACATAACTTAATGAATCTAGGCTAACTTCTTCTTTTTTTTTTTTTTTTTTTTTTTTT
>NW_028186529.1:56533-294060 GCF_003343005.1 Rhea americana | reverse complement strand
TAATGTGTAAGGGAAGGAGATACTTTACTCACACTAAGCTGTATCTTAAGGGAAGCTCTGCATATACATCCCTTAAAACTCTTCTAAAAGATCTCAGTTATCCTCAGTGTGTAAACTTGCTGCACTATGTACATGCAGATAGAAAACACCATCTGTAGAATCAGAATGAGCCATAGGAATAGCTGAATCATGACTATCCACTGAATTGTCAGCAATTATGACAATTCTATAAGTTCACTTAATTGAAGTAATGAAATACAATTCAATTAAGTTTGCGTCTTATAAAGTTCATAATTATATAATCAGAAGTATCTGAATACTATGAGTTTTTTTAACGGTATCATTTTGGATGTTATTGTGCTCAGTTAAATCTATRAAGCTGGTAARCTAGTACGCTTGCCATGTTATTGTGCTCAGTTAAATCTATAAAGCTGGTAAACTAGTACGCTTGCCATGTTGGAACTAGACTGCTGCTAAGGACATACTCTTGAAATATATTTTAGAAGGTTTTTTCTTTATAACTCCAAATCAGAACAGTAGCTAAGGATTTCCTTAAGTTTAAACCAACAGAACTTAGGCAAGACTTAAAGCATACACTTCAGTGGACCTAATCATCGACCTATTTATCCCATGCTCTGTGCTGGACTCTCTTTTGTATTAGTGGCATTCCCAATAGCTTTTAGGGAAAGGGGTTCGGCCAATACTGAGTTTCTTGATGCTGCTACTACCTGCCTGACTTGACCTTGCTCCCATTTAGTAAGTGCAGAAAGCTCTGTGGACTTGACTGGGGAGCAGGACAAGCCCTGTGTGGGATGGGGAGCAATTTCCAGCTAAGTGCTCTCAGCCCACGTACCAGCTGGCAGAACAGGCAAGGGTCAGGACAATTTGCATGTAGTAAAGATCTTTAAAGCTTGCTCCTTAATTACGCTTATATTTGGACATAACTGCTGATGCTGAACCAACTGAAGTGACTCTCACAAAAGTAGTATAAATCTTGCTTTATCTAGCCRTTTTCAGATTGCATTTTAAACAACTCACATTAGGGAGAGAAGGGCAGTAGGTATGAATCCACATACCCGAAAAAGAACAAGTTTGCTAAAGTGTTGCTTTAAATTTTCAAACCGTCTCTTGTGCGCAGTGGTACAGATTTCTGACCAACCATCACAGCTACCTTCTCAGAGAAGCAGAACTAGTCCTGGTTTTAAGACAATGCACCGAAATTTGCAGTAGCATATACTTTGCATGTAGGTGAAGTAGACACACATTTGTAGCAGTATGTACGTAATTTAGTATAGTAGTGCTTCTTAGGGTCATAAAAATAAATTTAAGACTAAAAATCCCTAAATCAAAGCTACATAATTACAAATTAAAATCCAAAATCCAAATACCAGGATTACTTAACAGACCAATGTTTATAAATGAGAAGGTTCATCMTATCAGTTCCACAATGCAGAGGGCAGAAAAGGAGGCAAACAGAAAAGAATTGCTTATCACAATAGTTCGGTCCCATTTTTGGTTTTCACAATACCTTCAGAGCCACACAGAACATCAGTAACTATATCCAAACAGAAAGTGTTGCAGATCCAAGTCTCAAATCAAAGCATCAGTGCACAGAATCACAGAATAATTAAAGTAGGAAAGGACCTCTCAAGGTCATATAGTTCAAGATCCAGATCAAATCAGGCYAACTTCAAAGTTAATCCGATACCTTGATTAAAGCATTAGATCCAGAATAATCCAGCTATTCAAATATCATTTTGGTGATGCAGCAATGTATCTTTGCAGAAAATGGAACTGCAGAAGAACAGCATACTATGCATCCAGTTAGGAACATAATAGCACAGAACTTTAGCTTATTTTATCAAACATTAAACTTGTTAGCTCTCTCTTATGTGGTCTTTTTAGCTAACAGACAAAACTAAAGTATTGTTGGTATTCTTCAATGATGTATACTGCTAGCTTGTACTACCCCTATAACAAAAATTGTGTTTARTACATTTTTGTAATGTAATTTGTGTATAGTTGCTGGGAGCATCTATGAGGTTTTTTTGTGTGTGTTATTTTTTTTAACCTGTGCCTATAGTTGTAATAAGACCATGAAAATAAAATACATAAATAAAGAATGAGCTCTAGTGAGTTTTTCATTAGAATACCTTACATTACTACATGTGCATTGGATGCAGATCTAAATAGGAAAAGCACATGCAAAGATTTTCTAATGTTTTGACATTTGGATACATTTGGATACCAAATTTGAGCTTCCGTATTGCAGAACATTTAAAATAGAGATTTTATTTTTAGCTACGTAACAGATTAAATGTTAAAACCTTTTGTTTAAGTCATAAAGACATACACGTGAAGTCTACGTGCGCACATATCTTACAGTATGATATGTGATCAGCAACCAATCTTTGTCAAATTCACAAACTTTTGTAAATGCAGAAAAGTGAGTTGTGGAACACACAGCTCAAAACAGAAACATATTAGGTATTATTATTATTTAATTGAATGTCGTAAAAATATCTCTACYTATCAAACTACTGGTGTTTAATAAAGGGAACGCAATGATATGTAGCATAAGGGACACCAAAATCGTCCCCATGCTAAATCACAAAAGAAAATGCATTTGGTGCTGTGTTCCATGTCACAGAGGGCAGGACGGGACTAAACTGGTTTTGTTAAGCTAACAAATATGACAGCATACATTAAACCAAATACAGATCTCTGGATTAATYGTCATACTCCTCTTCTCCATCCTGGGCAAATACCTCCCCCCTGCTCCCCCCCCCCACTTGATGCCTCATCTGAAGTCACCTACACCGGATTAAATAAAACCTTAAAGTTTAAACAGAGAGATCACTCTTCACACAGGAGAGGTAATTAACAGGCACTTAATTGCTGCAGCCATCCAAACGCAGGGAGGTAAAAATGCAACCTTAAGGTGGGGAGACACCCCCCAAAATCCCCAAACACATGARTAAGTCAAGTCAATAACAGTTGGGAGCTGTTTGTGACTTCTCTGTTACGCTCCTTTAGACTTCCTGGCATTTTTATTGCCTATTGTCCCAGTGCTAACACGTAAACATGCAGATATATTAAACTGAGAGGGGTGAAAAAATGAGGGCCACATAGAAAGTGKTAGACTTGCAGTAACTGATAAACATCATTCATTTTCTAATGAATTCCCTATCCCATCCTGGTCATTTAAAAAAGTAAATATACGTTATGTTCTTTTTGCTTTTCTTTTGGTTTTTGCACTTTCAGGTTTTGCTCCATAGCCTTTAGTGGCAGTAATCCTCCCCTATTTCTTTTTTCCAAGGGGCAACTGAGATTTTCATGAAATCACTCAGCTTCAGTGCTGAGGCCTTAAGAAAAACAACAACAACAACAACAAAAAAAAAAGTACACACTTAATGAATGAGAAAAATGACAAAATCTGGAAATGCTAGGGGACTGGTTAAAAATGTCTCTCTCATCTAGAACCAGATCCTAGATCTCATCAAAGTCTATGAAGGAAGGATGGACAAATTTTGGACAAAATTACAGAATTTAAACATACAGTTTTGCAAATATGACCCAGCTAGAATATTCAACATGGTTATGTTTGTTTACTTGCTCAACAAATTAAATTACAGAAAATTCTCTTTCATAAAAGTGGCTTTTTTTTTTTCAAAGTAAAAGATAAAATAAAAGCAAAGCCTTAAAAAACCCAGGCCACATAGAAAGAAACTTTGTTGTCACTGACGTCAGGGGGCCCAGCATTTCACTCATATAAGCCTAGGTATTTACAATGAGAAAAAAGCCACCTTCATTATTCTGCTCAAATCTCATATGCAAACTCAGTTTACCTGTCTCAGCAGAGTTAATTAGAAGCATCTTTAATGGGAAGAAGGCATGTATCTCTAATTCAAATAATTGAAGTCCAGAGGAAAAATCAAGAGTGAGGCATTTGTCATCAGCGCTGCAGGGTTGCCTAGAGCCTTATCTCAAAATAACACTAAGCTTTTAACGCCCTTAAAAATTAGATAAAATTCCAGCCTAGCAGAAGAGATCCCTCACAAGATATTCAAATTAACTCTTCTTTCCTTTCCTCTCCATGCACTTGCAAATCAAAATAAACACAACACCTTTCACAGTTTTCTATGGGAAAAAGATAAAAGCCACAGCAAAATAGGCAACAGCCCAGTGGGCTCAGAGGCCTCCCTGTGAGTGCCAAAGGCAGTGGTTCAATCCCTGTGGCATTTGATTTAGACTACAGTCTTGAACCTGTCTCTCTAGGACCTGCAGTAAGTAGCACAAAACATCAGATCACTGACAAAGCCTGAAGCTGGAAAGCACCAGCCCCTTTTATATATTGACCCGTAATTCTCATCCTTGTCAAAAAYAGTTATGCACAATCCAAGAGCAACTTTTCTTTTTGATGAACTGACATATCAAAGCAACTTCTGCCCTATCTGACTTGGCAGAAAACATCAGTGCTATTAGAAAAGATAAAGGATTAAGGAGTGTGAGCAAGCTGCTAGCTTGGAAGCCTTTCACTGGTTTAACCTGTTTGCTGGTAGGCTTTGGAAAAATGGACAACACATTTAGAAAGAGCTGTTAGCACTAGTCAACTGTTCAGCTCAGGCAGTCAAAGAGGAGTCTTCTGTCATGTGAAGCATCTGTTGTGGGACCTGCTGAATTAACTCCACTGAAAGCAAGGCGACTGCTGGTTTGGGAACCAGGTTAGCAGCATATGCACCTCAAAGTTCAAATAACAGGAATGCAATAGCAAGGGTCACTACAGGAATGGGCTTGAAAGAGACTGCTAAGGTTTATTTACCACCACTCATCACTCTTCTTTTTCAGCACAATGGTGGGAAAAGGAGATTTTATAGCCTAGTGATCCAGTCTATAAGGCGACTCAAACGTGCAAGAAAATTCCTGTCCCTTGGGAAGAAATCACCCTTCAGCTGTGAAAGAAACCACATTTTTTTTTTTCTCGAGTAAAATGCTGGGGACTCTCCTCTCATGCACAAATCAGACAWGACTCCTATTTAACTGAAGATGCCAAGAGTGTATTAATACATATGTCACTGCTCTACCATATTCTTTCTAAAGCCATCTTTAATATTACACATGCAAAACTTCTTGCAAGAGTGCYATATTTGTGTTTGCAAAGCAGCCGAGTTCCGTGGGAACGTGCCACCTGAAGCACGCAGTCGGAACCAGAGYGAGGCTCAGAAAAATCTGCCCTCTGTGCCTAAACAGGTGTTGAGAAAGTGCTGAGAATTACTTTTTAAACTTATTTCAGAAACTATTTACAATTCACCTAAAGGATACTCACTTTAGACTGTTTATCACATGGTGCAGGATTCTTTCAGTAACTAGTTGCTAGGAAACAGTTATCTCTTTCTCTCTTTCACAATTATTCCTACCTAAGTTAAAATAAATACATTCTGCTATAAAAGCATACCTTCATTTTATTGGCTACTAGAAAGTAAAATGATAACCACCTTTTATTGAAAACCTGAAGAATACATTAATGCAATTTTCATTATATCTCAGAGGTTGGGTAGGTTCTTTTTATTTTAACCTGCTGCCCTGTCAGGCCTTATTATTTTCACAAAACTCTGACAATCACAGGGTCATATTTGTTAGCTGCTTGTGACAACATTCGAAAAGGGCACTATATATCACAAAAACAGCTCACAAACTGGCTAGTCACATTATTTATTATGAGCCACACATGTGACAAATTATTTAACTCAGTGACTCCTAATAAGTCAAAGAGCAAGCAATTAGCTAACGCAGTATGAGGGCTGTTTGTGGCAATTTATAGATGCTCTCAAGCTGTCACAGCACTTCAAAGTACCATTAGGGGGGAACCTCTTAATGACTCACTTGAGATGACAAGCATTACACAGCACACATGGCAGCGATGAATTTGGCAGCCTATTCTGTTACATGAGGCTTCCTCCCCTTCCCCCAGCAGCTGTTTACATGTTTGCAGTTTGCATTTCTCGCCTGCAAGCTGCATGCTGCTGGGAACACTGGGAACGAGGCACTGTATTGCTTTACAGTGGAGCAAGTGCAGTTCAAGGCTGCTGCATGGGTAAGTCCTTAGGACTACAAGAAATGCCTCTGAGAGCTGTGTGGTTGTTAACCAGGAGAGGATACCACAGCTAAAAGCTACTAGTTGCATATACARCTGCTTCTTCGAGTATATGACTGGAATGGACCTGAAGTGGGGTCCTCTTTCATTTAGCTGGGATTACCTTTATAGTGATTATTCTGATTATTCCTTACAAGGAAACCAACCCCAAAATTACCATGTTGAATCCACTGARGATCTGCGGAAGTCCAGGGCCAGATCCATGCTTTGAGGCTCAGACCAGATTCTAATGCTCAGTCCCTGGTTTTCTGAAATGAATTATAGAAGATGGTAGCTATTTTGCATTTACCTCTTCACACCCTATTGAGAAATTAAGTGTATCCCTTTCTCCTGCCGAGTCCTCTCTTCCATGGCTGGCGGCAWCCAGTTAAAAGACCTCCTTGTGGTATCAGAACCAGGCACCTCTGCAAATTGTGGACCAGTGTTCAAGCAAAGATTGTGTGGGGGCAAGATGCTAGTCTGGGGGCTACTCATTCATTCAAATGTAGTGACAGTGAATGATGACTGTAGAAATAAGGAATAATCAAACGGCATCAGGTTAAAAAAAGCTGGCGATGCTTAGCAGATGCTCTGTGTTGGAGAGTGGGAGGTAAGGAGAGGTGAAAAAGGGAACTTAAGAAAGGGATAATTAAAGGATTATTTCCTAGAAATGCCAGGAGATAAGGCAGAGATCAGATAGAATAAGAGAAAGATACAGTGTAGTTAAAAAGCCACCATTCCCCTAGTCCTTGTATCTGGAGTTATGATAGCATGACATAGTTTTGTCTGGTGAAAGACAAAATTAATCAACGGGAATGAATGGGTGACAGTGAGAAAACACAATACGCTGCCACAGTTGGACATGACTGTATTAGTTCAGGAGAGGAGGAGAGGGTAAAAAAGCACATGTCAGACTTGCATTCAAAATTGTCACACCAAACCATCCATGCAAAGTCTCCCCCACACTGTAAGACATGTAGCAGGAGCAATTAAACCTCTCTCTGCTACACACATTCTTTTTTAAAATAAAAACTCATTGATTATGCCTTAACATTCCTCAGCAGCCACWGCTGTAGCAACTCTGCTATTTCAGATAGCTTGAGGGGAAAGTACCTGCATATAAGAGTGTTAACCTCTGTCTTTACTTGCACAGTGACACCATCCACTAGATTTACCTTGTGCTTTTGATATAACATCAGTCTTCCTATGAAAAAGCTTAATTTTGTATGCTATACAAAAGTCTTGGAATCCTCTTCAGTATAAAATCAATAAACTAAAATCTTTTAGCAGGGACAATGCAGGTCTAAAAACGTAATGAGATCTTTAKTCCATGAGAACAGGCTTCTGTTTCCTAGCCTGAATTTGCATATTGGGGTTGCTTTAAAATGTGGGATGCAAAATCTAGAAATTATTTTAAGATGTGGACCTCAAATGACAGAAATACCTTTATGTATAGTGATATGATGCACTTAACAAAAGTACTTTATCGTAGTTCCCAGTTTGGGAAAGAAAAAGCAACACACAGATCAGAAAACCTTCTAATCTCCATATAATAATTTAACAGTCTTCAAATAATAGAGCTCTTTTCCAGTCAATTTTCATTGCAGACCTTAACTACCTGGTATTTCATTAGTCTTTTGGTACTTTGTTCTTTTTTTTYYTTTTYCYYCCCCCCCCMCTTCTGGTATCACTTCATCTTTGTTAAGGTTTGCCTTTCTTCCCAAGCATTTAGGCCATGCTTCTGAGCTTTTCAGAAGTTACGAAGTACAGCTATATGAACAGTGCACCAAAGATCATTTTACTGCATTAATATAACAAATAACTCATCTATCAAATTTTGTCTATTGATGARTAACTTATCCTACACTCTGAGGGAAAAGCATTTCTAGACAAGCCAGGTTTGGGGAGGGGGAGGTGGGGGAGGCTCTAGCTTGTGTTAGGTAGAAGAATGGCTAAGAAGAAAAAAGAAGGGGTCAGGGTTTTTCTTTAAGAGGCGCTTTTAAAACTAACCACTTATCAGCTCAACTGTCTGACAAGAAGCCACAAGTGGCAGAATATTCATGTACTGCAGTGTAAACAGAGTTGTGATTTTTGTTGCTAAACTCAGGGTCTTTGTTGTTTTCCTTACAGCTCTTCCTCCCAGAGTCCTGAGATTGCAGAAGGCTC
This sequence comes from Rhea americana, assembly GCF_003343005.1. Classification (NCBI taxonomy): domain Eukaryota; kingdom Metazoa; phylum Chordata; class Aves; order Rheiformes; family Rheidae; genus Rhea; species Rhea americana. The sequence continues at coordinate 285,761 of NW_028186529.1, read as the reverse complement.
TCAGGTTTCTTTTTTTTTTTTTGGGGGGGGGGGGRGAGAAAAAAAAAAAAGAAGAAATTACAGCCTCTCTACTTTCAAGGGAAAGTCTGAAAGCAAAATGGGAGTATTCCCTGAAAGCTCAGAAAACCAAGAAAGCAAACAAATCAACACTTACTCTTTTTAGCTTACATAAATGATGAGGTTTTCTAAATCTGCCAGTTTTGAAGATCCACTTTGCTTATTTATTTATTTATTTTAACACTGAGGATGAATCCACTGTGAATGTAGTGAATCATAGTAATATGCATAACCTCATATTCCTCACAGGTACTTTTCATCAAGATAACAATTTCCAGTGAGACTCATAAAATTTAGTCAGCTTTTTAAATACCTTTTTTGCAACCATGCCTGGATCTTCCCAACATCAAATCTCCTAGTAATCAAGGCAAACAAACAAAGAGCCCTCTTCTGCATCTTCTTCTAATTTGGGGAGAAAAGGACTAACAGTACAATAGCACCGATTCAGTGACAGTCAAAATACTATTTGAATGCTATATACTCATGCAGAAACCCTTCAAGTTCTACTATTTTCTGATAGATAGCTATAACCACAACAAATACATTTACATACATATGTAAAATAAATTTCTGAGGTAAGCAAAACTTATATAAGAACTTCGTCACTGAGCTGCTCATACTTTGAAAGCAGAATATACCAACCATGTACAGAAAAGTGAGATGAAAAACCTAAGATTCTGGGGGGAGGGTAAAAGACCATGTCTGGATAGAAGGGATGATATGTGAAATAGATAATTACTCCATTCTCAATTTATGCGTTATATTTTGCCACCTCTATTTAGCAGTTATGTGATTGTGTGCATGGCTGTTAGCAACTGCAGGAGTCACTCATTATTATCCTGTGGACTAAGACTTAGTGGATTAAGGTTTAGTGTGCAGATTAAAATCTGTCATATAATTAGACTATGGCTGAAGCCTTTTAGTCAATGTACAGGGGCAAGTAATCAGTAATAACTACTTGGACTGTAGAATTTACAGTTCATAGCAGAAAACAGTTCAAAATATACAAAAATGATCCCAATCTTCTGAAATGAGCTTTGATTATTCCAAACCAATATCTACAGCACTATGAGGATTCCTGATTAATACATGGGTTAATTAAACAAGAACAGACTAAGGTCTCTTCCCTGCAAGTGAGATGTCCCTTCTTGYCATTAGTCCTCTAAGGAGAATCTCTAGCCATAGTCAGTGGGCTATCTATTATGGTCTAAGTGTCTACATTGGCGGTGTCTTCTACTTTGTGAGTTGAGCAAAGAACAAGCTCTTCACAAATCCGTGTCTATCGCTTTTCTCCAACCTCAAAATTGGTCATCTTTATTTGAATGCAATCAGCTTTTCATCACTTATATCTTACTGTTTTTCTTTTTGTCTGACCAGACTTAAAAAAAAATTGCAAAGTCCTGACTATTAGCAACAGCCCACACATCGTTATATGTTCCCAGCTACATTATTCTGATCAAATTGAGTCTTCATCTTTCAGTAACACTCTGGATGTTTTTCACTCCACACGTTCCTAAAGTGCAATGTCTTTATCTAATGCCTACTGATCCCTCTTCCATGCTGCAATGTTTCTTAGCTCACCTGTTTCAAATTACCAGACTGGTATGCTCAGTGGATATTTGACATAGCAGGATGTTACGTGCACATAAAATGCATTTCCCTGAAAATTGGGRGAAGGAGATACAAAAGCTATGTGAAAAGGATTGTTAAACGCTGTTAAGAACAGTATCTAGTAAAAGTCGTACCACTATGAGTGAATTCTGAGAACCTGAAAATCCTTAGAGACATGTAAGAAGTATTTCCCCTGTACTGCTGTGGTGGAAGACAATTTAGCAAACTGAAARGACAAATTAATTGTCACTCCGCTTAACACAGATAACATTTAGACCAAACAAGGTCTCTGGTTTGCCTGCTGGCTCAATGTTTGAATGGGTCAACTAGCTTTTGGCTAGATGTATCACAGATGCATGTTCCTTTCTCTTTCCCATCAGTTATGACTTCTCTATTACYTTCTTCCAAATATTTCAGGTCAGTCAGCCACAGAAAACACTAGCTTTCCTAACTAAATGCTGTGGAGATACCAGTTAGGTTACTGAGGTACGGTAGTGAAATTTACTGTGGCTGAATAAAAGTTTATTCCTGTCTTAATCGGCCAAGTAGGGCAGAATTCATGCATCTCATTTGTGAGAAGAACTGCTGAATGCAGCTGTCAGTCATCAGAGCTGGACCCCATAGGCAAGAAATCATCACTGAAATTAAACATTGCACAAAGTAATCCTGTGTTTAAACGGGCAGGTCAGACAGGCTTGCAGAGGTCTGAGGAGAAAGTTGTTGAAGATACTTCTGTAGGTTTTGAACACTGCTCAGAGATAATGCTTCAATATGTAGCTAGAGTTTTGGATATTATTAGGTTAAGCACCCCAGCTAGAACAATGACAGTCTGAAGTCATAACACTGAAATCACCGACAGAAATTTAAAAATCAAACACAAGCCTATAGACAACACTTCTTTTTTTTTTTTTTTTCCTCCCTTCTGCTTCTTCAGCAGTTCCGGGTAGAATAGAGACTATCTTCATAAGAAATCCTGCCAGGTCAAATTGAAATCTGAGGACTCAGATTACACCATATGATCAGGAGCATCTGCTTTCATCTCAGACACAGCAGGGACAAGGCGAGAGTCATCATTCAAGATTTGAAAAATGAATCAGTGGCTAGCGTGGCACAGCGAGCACTCTAGTGGGAACGGAGACAGAAGAGAATCAGCAAATTTTGTTTTGCTTGTTCGCTTTCCTGCTTGCTCTTTCTTAATAAAAGAATATGTAACGTATATGTGTATGTGGGTGCACATAAAGGTAAACACAGCTTATTGCAGCTCCATATACAGAAGAGCACATAAGAAAGTAAAAAAAAAAAGTGTTAATTTATAATAATTCTTAATAGTTCATATCTTAATAATTCGTCTCAAAAAAGTGTAATTCCTCATCCACTGCACGATTATTTGCAACCTAGTTATAAGGAAGAATTATTATGCATTATAAAAAATGACTTTGTCAGAAAGGGACTTTACAGTCTGAATGCCCACAGTGTGCAGACATACTAACATTCTCAATTATACAACTACTGGTCTAATTCCTAAGTTACTTACTCAATTTTAATTCAAACAGATTTCCATACCTTTACTTATTTTTCTTAATGTATGGCAGTACATTGACAAGCAAAGGACATAAAAGCTGCAAACAAACCCCAAAACAAAATAAAGTGGATTCAACTACTAACCAGCACTGCTTGAAAACAGAAATCTGAAAGATCTCAATTTGCTGGAGAATTACAGCATTCATTTTACAACAAGACAACGTTCCTTTTCTATTTTAACACATTTATACTGATACTGCATTGGACCTTCAAAGGTTAATGATAACCATTTTGTTCTCATTATGAATATCAAAGTACTGCTTGAGCAGTGATCCAACAAACGGCACATGRTATTTTTTAGGTGATGACAATTGTGACATTCTGGCAGGATCTTTGCAGTAGCAGCAAAAAGCCATCACTTGTGTGAGGATTCACTTAAAAAAGTAAAAAAGGTGATTTCAAAACACCACCTTTTTCCCATATTACTGAGGATTTTACATCATCAGAGGTCCTAAGAGAGTTCAAGACATCTCTCAAATGATTGTGAGTGGAATTTCAATTCTGAAAATTCACAAACATTTAGCCAAACCTCTGAACCCACATGGAATAACCACAGAAACAGCACCTGATGTTTGCAAGTGCAATGATAATGGACTACACTCTCAAATATTCTTAAATATTAGGTTTTTTAATCCTCCTTGTACATATGAAACTCAGTTCCTCATACTTCCTAAAGAAAAAGAGATTTAGGTTATTTTCTCTATTGCATCAACATTATGTAAACCTAGGCTTTATCCATGTAATTTTTTTGTATATAGTAAATGTGCCAATACACAACAGATAACTTCCCTTATAAGTTCTGATCAGCATTAGCTGTATTTAAAAACACACAATTAACAAAAAAAYTCACAAAAGCTTGGAATGGACATCGTATGCTTCAGGGCATAAATCAAACTGAATGAGAGAAAGCGGAAGAAATTTCCCCCATGACACATTTATTCCACAACTGCCCACTTAATGTTTCTGGTCCTTTCTCCATAAGCACAATGAGCTGGCTGCCGTCAGAAATGAACACTGGACTACAATGACCACTAGACCTATAGTCTATATCTAAATGTATAAGAACTTGTCCCTTCAAAAATCAGGGTCAGATGTGCTGTACTCAGCAATGCAAAGGAACTTTTAATTTTGCTTCATTTTTAAAGAACGTGAATGCATACATGCAGGTCAGAAGGATTTGTACAACAACTTGCAACAGTTTGCAGAAGAGATTAACTAGATCCTCTGCTGCTGAAAGGATAATATAAAGATTAAAATATTCAAAGTAAAGAAAAGCATGTAATACATAGGGGTAATTTACCCTAAATCCATTATTAAGGAGATGAACGCATTTAATTAAAAGAAAAAAAACCTCAAAACCTGAATCATGATGAAGTGAGATGATACCCCTTTAAATGAGGACGGCCTTCAAATAAAGCTGTGGTAGAAGTTATTTCTTCACCAAAGTGGCATTTTTGCCAACAAGACTCTTGGCAGCCTTCAAGGGTCGACACTAGCACAATTTACCAAATATGGTTGGGAATTTGAAAACACTGAAGATATTAGCATTTGTTCCTGAATCTAACATAACACAGTCCAGTCTTGCCACCAGAGCCTATAACTATTAAGTGATAACTTAAGCACTGGAATGCAAATAATCCATTGGTTCACATTAGTGTCATTTCCATTTGTTGATGTTCCCAGTCCCCTTCAAATCCTGGCAGTACCTTACTTGACTTCTGAGGAAAACAATCTACAGGAAATGTACTAAAAAAAGTTAAATTACGAGAGCAGAAGTCAGCAGCGATTTACTTGTAAAGAAAGAAAAAGAAAAAAGACGATGCATTAAACTACACTGTCCAGAGTTACTTGACCTCCAACTGATTGCTGTTAAATTGCTTGAATTGAAGTTAGTCATTTACCTACTGGCAGCTACTCAAGATTTATCTTTGCAGGCTACAAGGTTTCATTATTTATCTATAAACTCCCCACCAAATGTTAACTTTCAAAATATTCATTTAACTGTGAAGTGTGGGGAAGCTTTGTTGAAGTAAATGAAAAATTATCACAATTGCATGATAAAACATCAAATACTTAAATAATTTGGCACCTTCCCTCTGTGAAGTTAAAAGGATGCTCTGAATATTTCATGGATAAAAAAGGATAGAATAATAATTTTTAAAGAACAGCCTGAGATTTGAAGTCATCTGACCTAGAAACGTCATAATGGGCATCTGTGTTGGAAAAATAATAAGGGGCTATAATTTATTTGAATACGCTAGACAAAAATTAAATTATGGTGAAGATAAGCTTTATGCCGCAGTGATAAGTGCAATTACTTCTCATTTTAAAGACAAATAAGAAAAGTTACCCTGGGAAAAATGAAGTCCTCCCGCACTTTTAACTACACCTTTATCTAGCACATATATCAGTTTAATGTGTCCACACGTCCCAGAGAAGAACTACAACTTTTAATTTAAACCTGTGTTCAAACGGATATAAGAAACAGGAAGATAAAGGGGTAAAAAAAMCCCTCTCATAAACAAAATTCAAAACCTGGATTTCAACAAACTCTGAAGTTGTCATCAGAGTATTTTTAGGAAGATGTGAAAAAGACAATGAAAGAATGTAAAAAATGACAGCGAACTTAAAGAAAACCTGTTGTGCTTTCTTGAACACTGCGTTTTTATGGAGAGAGAGAGAGCAGCTGCAGGAAAACTCCAGCACTTTGCTGGACTGGATCCTGGAGCTATGCTCCAGAGACCATCAAATTATTCCCCTAATACTCTTCACAACTGACTTTGTTCCCTTCTTATCGAGGCCGATCAGCGATGCAGACAAGGGTAAAATGCAAGTAAAATGAAGACGCTGAACTCTGGAGAAACAGCCTGCACGCGGGCCCAAACTCTCCCTCGCGTAATCCGGCCAAGTCGAGCATTAGCAGGACAGAGTGCATTAGAGCCCAGCCCACAGCAGACAGCCTTAGCTTAACTACCGCCTCTCAGCCCTAATGCTCAAAGAGCACGAGTTATAAAAACCTGCACAGATATTTATATTTCATGAGCCAGTGCTCCCTCCAGAGCCTACCAGGTCTGGCAGAACTCAACACCTGAAGCCACAAGGGAACTGAAAGAGGTAGCGCACACTTCCAGACAGCAGGCCCACTGCAAAACGTCCTCGCAAACTGGCAAGCAACAATTTTTGCAGGTACATACCATATTGCTACACGCAATTATTTATTATGCCATTCCCCAAGGCACCACGACCAAAGAAAACTCAGCAGCACCTTCTGAAGCCAACAATTAAGTCATCAGATTCACCAGCCCCTTCAGAGACGTTATTCTGCCTGTCAGAAAGCCATTGGCTGCTTTGGAAATGTTTTTTTATTTTCAGGTTTTCCCTTTTTTTTTTTCCATATGAGCAGGAAGGTAATGAAACAGACAGTATCTCTGCAGTTGCAAAAGCAGCTGGTTATTCTAGCTATCTCAGTTCCTGAGTGCTCAACTTCGGATACCATAAAGGGCCTTAATTTCCTGAATTTAAGAGTCCTCACCTTTTCAACAGGCTGAGTGAGTTTGCACACCAAAACAGAAGCATCTAAAATCAAGAGCAATAATCTCTTTGCAGACTAAAATAAAATCAAAAATATTGTTAGATTTCTGTTCTGAACACAGGTAGCTAAATGCATTGCATCTCTTTAAAAAATGCATTGCATCTCTTTAAAACAGAGACCACTAAACAGCAGCATCTGTGTTTCCAAGATGTATCCCGTTCCAAGCTCAGGAAAGTGATTTTCACAATTTCTATGGGCATATAGTAAATTTTAAAAAAATACAGTTATGTCTAGATATCTCTAAAGACAACAGAACTGTTCACAGCTCAACTACTTTGTTCTTGTAYGTCAGACGGATATACACCTGACTCTTTGCTGCTGCCTCTACAGGTTTATCATTCACTTCTGACTAGCAATCAAAATAGCCTCACTGAATGAGTTGCTCAATGAAAAAATGAAAATGTGGAAGATGCCTAGAAACTACTGTTACTCCACTTTCCCACAAGAAAAAATTCATTTAATTTCAATACAGTTTTAAAATAAGTTGCAAATACAGCCTAAGATTTGGATTCAAATATATCAGCTAGTTCCGTCAGATGGCACTATGTAGATGAAACAGTGCCTTTTGGTGTGGAAATATTTTTTCAACATAACGCCTAGATAGTTCATTTTTAATTTTTAAAAAAGATTTGTTAGAAAACTAAGTTGGATACATCTTCACACTTAATAAACGATATCTTAATAATAACATAAAAATTCAGTTTGTTGTAAATCTATAGTTTCTGAAAAAATCTTAAGAGTCCTCAGATTAGGTGAACAGTTTATCTTACCTATTAGGAGAAAAACCCTCTGGTTTTACACTATTTACTCAAATAGTACTCACCCAAGAGTAACTACTTCCTTTTCCTTCTCCTCTCCTTCTCATATTCTTAGTATTCTTTTTCAATACAGTATCAACATATTAAACTAAAAAAGCAGAAAATAACATTCTCATGGAAAAGGTAACTGTCTGATTTCTGAAATGAGAGATACTGATTCGAATGCCTCAATACTGTACAGAAACTTAGCTGTGACAGTCTAAACCAGGCTTTAATTTTAATAAATGATTATTTACATAACATATCACTTTCTTTTTTGGCGTAAAATCAAGTATATTAATTAATTTCCCATCAAATAAGCCAATTGCCCTTTTCATAGTTATCTTCTTAATCTATGTTAGCAATTATTTGTAAGAAGGTTTGCTGAATGCTTAAGAAATTAAATTAAATGATCACATACATTTTGAATATAGACTTGTAAAATGCTTTTTTTCATTTCTTTTAGACTCCAGGACACTATTCAAAACATTTCTAGAGTAACATAACCATATTACACAGATAAGAAGAAAGGGTATGTGTGCCTAAGGAGAGACAGAAAAAAAAATGTATAACAGTGTTGTAATGCCAATGTTTTGACATTCTCTGAGGAAGACAGGAAAGGATATTTGCCCACAGAATTCAACAACTCTTGCATTTCTACCTCCCTCATTTTCCTGTCACATATCACAGCTAAAGCAAAATGTTAACTTCGAAAAAAAGAAGGCAAAAGGTAGAACAGGCATGAACAGGAAGGAACAGGAAGACCAGATGCTCTTTCATTCTGGTGCATTTAGATGTAGAAACAGAGTCTGGAGTTTTATGCAGTTTTAAGATGCAGATCTTAAAAAAAAAGAAACGAAAAGTATTAAAACAATATTTTGTATAGAATTTCTGAAATATGTATGCAGCCAACATCTTTTGTCACAGGCAAGTTACGGGACCCATAATAAAGACTGTAAGGCATTGAATGATGAAAACATTATGAATAATGAATTATTAACAATACTAAACGAGTACTCAGAGACAACCATCATTGTGGCAACGACAATGCCTTTGCTATACAAAGCAAAGAACTTGTAATTCTTAAATAAAGTATTTAGCTACACCTCTGCTCAGAACACAATCTTTAGAAAATCAGTTTAAAATCTTCCTCTTGCACTTAGATTTTGAAATAAGGTGAGTTTGCAGTTTAATGCTATTTCGCCCTATCCTCACAATGTCTCTTTTAGAGTCATGTTTTCTAGTGTGCAATATGCTTCTTTAACTAAAAAGCAAACCCAAATATTTTTTGTTGTCACTTTCCTGTTTCTGATTGAAACATCACTAGTACACAAGGAAACATTACGCAAGGCTTCTTATGCTGAGAAAAGTTGTTTGGAAATCCCATTTCAGAAGCACCAGAAGTGGAGCAGCCTCCTTGTTTCCTCTAGCCACGTGAACCTGAGGAAGAAATGCTGCTGAGAGAAAGAAGCCAAAAACCGAGCTGGCAAGATCCACGACAAGCAGCTGAAAGAGGGACCTTGGGACAACAACATCGTCATCAGTGTCCAACTTTGCCTTTTTTTTTTTTCTTAAAAAAAAACTCCTCACATTCTTTCTCCATGACAAATAGCTGTTTCCAGAGGTTCCCTCCCATTCCTCCCTCAGTCTCTACGCAGCAGCCTAACTCCACGTGTCCTCCATATTCTACTTTTCTATGTAGAATTTTCTTGCCCTCTTCTCTTGGCACTCTCTCCCATTTCCTATGTCTATTTAAATGCCTCATGCTGTTCACGCTGCTCAGTCTGCCTACTTAAAAGTGTAAATTCTTTCCAGAAAGGACTTCCCATAGTATCCTCGTACTGTACCTACAGAACTGGGGCTGAGATCTTGGTCTGGGTCCCAAGAAACTGGGTAGCGCATAAAATAAACAAACAGCCTACTTCACGATCTGAAATGTTTGCACCATCAGTAATTGCTTCCCACACACAGTCATTCTTCAGAAACAACTCAGTAGTAGGTGGCTTGCACTGAGAGCTTGCTGAGTGACGAGGAGATCTTTAAAACATCTGGGGACATAATTGGATGATGAGCACTTTTGAAAATCTGTCCTCAGTACTTTCCCCTCCCTGAAAAAGTGCAGACTATCTGCAAATAATTTGAAAGACGTCGATTCCCACAGTGTAGTTGTACGGGTCAACTTTTCAAAGAGGACACTGAAGTTAACAACTAGTATGAGTCAGCTGTTCCAAAGTGTCAGTCGCCCCAGCACTTTTGCAGCAATGCACTGCATGTCCATATAATTGAGATTACATGGAAAAAAGCTCAGTGATGACCGTACTAGACATTTCTGCAAAATTACATTTCACTGACGGGAGAACTTATCAAGCCCCTTTAAACTGTAACAAAACCATGCATGCACATAACAAAATAACCAGAGTCTCTTTTTTTTCCAAAGTGCAATAATCAAAATAAACCTCACCTAACTACGTAACAACTACTTATAAAATACTAAAGAAGTAAAACTACAGAAATATTTAAAGTTATCCTGCTACAGCGTATCATACATTCCTAAGCTATTTTGTTTAAACCTCATCACAGGGGACAAGGAAATCTTTTATAAATCTTGTTTTATTTTAGAAATGGCTATTTTAAGCAATCTATTATCATCTTCTAAGTCGTATAACTATGACAAACATAACTTAGCTTTGATTAAGAAAGAAATTTAAGCAAGTGCTTAACTTCAGGCAAAAATATAAATGTACTTCTTTGGAAACACTCATGTACTTAACACTACCTGATGGTCATATTTTTTTTTCTAATTACTTTTCTGCCCTTATATACATGCTGCTGTGTAATTGTCATGACCCTGAACTTCAGTCTGTGCACAAGTGCCTTCTAAAATGCTGGCACCCTACATTTGAGAGGGAAAGTAAGTTTTAGAAGAGAAAAGACAGAAACGTGCGTGTGGTGAAGGTAGTGAGGTATTCAGACATACATTTGAAGCTATTAGTTACATTGCCAGCAGCAGGACTCAGGAATTTACTTTCTCTTCCTTAGGAAGTCAAATGACACTTGCTAACTAAAAATGTCCAATGGACCAGATTTTCCCTTCAGAACTGCATTCTATTCTTACCAATACGTACAAACTGTCAGGGAAAAAACTCCACAAACATAAAAATGCATGAATATATCTGAGGATGCTAACAAGAAAGCCTGTGGTTTTCCTCCTTTCCTTCCTTTAGCATCTTTTTGACATCTATTAACCTCGAAAGATACATGCCTCTCCTTACCTTTACTGAGTTGTAAATTAGTTATGTACAACTAATAACAAATTTTAAAGGACTACATAATTTTTTAAAGGATTCTACTGTAACAAAAAAAAATCCTTTTTCTAAAAAACCAAAATGGTCCTTGGGACAAACAAAGTTTTACATGGGCAAATAACTTGTGCACTCTGCTCCCTAACTGTTGTGATCCATATACAGAATCAAAGAGTATTTACATAATCACACTGYATAGGCTTACTTTTCTTCTTAGCTGCAAGATCAGACTTTCTAAGTGCTACCTATTCTGGAATTCTGGGCCTGCCAAAAGGCTTTCATTAACATGTCTGTCTCTATAAACTTCAAGACAAGCTAAGGTTTTCTATAAAAGTGCAACAATAAATCCAGGCTTAATCAACCCTTTGTTGAGCTGCACACACATGGACACTGTAAAATACAACTCGGATCTAGTGGCAAGACCTCTATGCTGTGCATAGCTTCAAGTTCAATGGTGTGTAAGACATGTAAGTGTTACTATTTTTTACTCCTAGCCATTTAAATATGAACATTTGATGCCTTGGATTTCTTTGATTAGACATGCATTCTCACTACACAGCTGCAAACCTTTTTTTCCTTCCTACTATTGCTCCCAGATAAAACCAGGCTATTTTGCCTCAGTRCTAAACTCAATCCTGGTCTTCACTGCCAGTTCACCTCCAGCTGCCTGTACAGAGTTTCACACTAAGCCCCTTGTTTATATCAGTGCTGCAATTAAGCCCAGGCCAAGAAGAGAAGTCCCTCAGAGGGTAGCAGAAGTGCAAGCCTAAGAATTGATTTTCAACTTCTGCTGCACAGCCCATATACATCCTTTCGCCCTAGGAAAAAATCCCCAATCAGTTCTCCTTATGCTCACCTTTCTTTGTGCTTTTTTTTTTTTTTTTTTTTTTTTTTTTTTTTTTTTTTTTTTTTTTTTTCAGTGGCCATTTTGGGACATTTTTCACAAGTTGAATCCTGCTTCCAAATTAGCCAGTGAGTTTTAGCCATGCTGAAATCATTTCCAGGGCTAAATTGGGAAACCTGAGGCAGCTGGGCAATCTTACAGCTGGCTGAACTGTGGCTTGCAATAAAAGGCAGTGTGAATAAGGTATATTGAAGCTAAATTGGATTCGTGTGAAGGGCCGTTTATTCTGAGGGGCGGTGTGGGGGGAAGAATTAATGAACAGAAATTAAATTAGCTCAACCAAGCTTTTAAAAATATACTGAAAAAATACCTGACCTGCTATGAACCTTTTAACAAACCAGGAACTTGGGGCTAGCTGGATCAGCTCAGCTCAGTTTMGTTCCCTGCCAAAGGTAGAGATTTCAGAGGATGTACACTACTCAGCCTGATAAGAAACCAAGTTTAAAATGGATGGGACAGACTTTATTTCTGTAACCTGAAAGTCAACACAACACAAAGTCATTGCTATGGGAAATCCACTGTAAAACCAATATGCAGCCCAAATACAGAGGTCATTCTGACTGATGAAAATATTTAATTAACTAATCAGCAGATACCTTGAGAAAAAATAAACATGCACTTTCATCCTTGTTGCCAAAATTCTCTCCACTGAAATAAAAAGGTATCACAGTGTGCCCTGTTTTGGTAAGACTATTGATCAACCTTATAAATATTAATATTGTAAGTAATTAGAATAATATAATTTCTAACCTAATCTATGACCTGCTCCAATGAAAGAAATGTTACGTGACTTTATATGAAGTAAAGGACCTTTAAGTGGCTGAATGCAGAGCTGGAAGACAGAAGTTCCTTGGGAGGATTTTTCTTTTTTCTTTTTTTTCCTTTCTTTTTTTGTTCCTCCAATAACGTAATGAAGTAGTTGAAGCTCATATTCTTGAAGAGTTGAAGCCAATTCGTTATTATAGACCACAAAATCTACCTGGTTGTCATGAAGTTTCCCTCTGTCTTGTAACCAATATTACATCTAACTTTTGTATCTATTACAACAGCAAATCCTTTTGTTGAAATCCTGCAAACCTTTGCATGTACCCCTGGAATAACAATATTTGTAATTAATTATAATAGTACTTACTGATGTGGCAATTTACAGCTGAACTACAATTCTTAGTGAACTTGACTTCATAACTCTTTCTGTGAGGCACRGACGTAAAAACAGAGAAAGAAGACTCAGTGAAAGTTTGGGATAATCAGACTATCAGTCTCACCCCACTACGATAACGAACTGCAAGCACAAAGGCAGCAGCTGCTCTGAGAAGAAGGATATACAATATGWATAAAAACTTGCTCACACACTTCTGACATCTTATCTGCAGCACTTCCTTTGGTGTTCACAGCATCTGAAAAATAGACAACTCTGCTGAAGAATAAGCTTAGGAATCAGATGTTCTAGGACAAATCCGTTGAAGTAAACTTCCAGAGCCATGGCTGGCTTGTGCCATATTTTTCCCAAGTGTTGGAGCTTTTTAGGGTGGAGTGATGGTTTGCTGTTTCTCCTCTCTTTCTGCCAAGAGATGCCACCTTCCCCCCCACCCTCCCTGTCTAACTGTGAGTCATCACATTAGGAACTCGGTGACGGGAGAAATCAGATTTTCCATCACTCCACTGTGATCTTGACCTTGGTATTATTCATCATCCTCCCAGCCCCAATTTTAGCCCCAAGAGAGTCAATTCCTCCAAAGCAGTCGCCATGGAGGTACCAAGAATATATCTGGGAATAAAAAATACTTCATGTAGCTGTTCAGTGACATCTTTTCTAATATACATGCTGATGATTTGCTGGGGGTGGAAGGAAACGAGAGAGCTGCAGGCATCATAGGCCATATCAGTGGCCACGCAGCCTCTCTGCCCACTGCGGTCACATTACTCCCTCTACGAACAGCTGCCAAAACACATCCCACGTGCCTGTTTGGCATTACCAAGACAAGACAAGCAAAAATTCATTCTTTATCGTCTGGTTCTTGAGAGGTGTCTGGTAACTGTAATATTCCCCCAAGCTGACCCCTAGGAATTCTAGTAGGGCTCTTTCTGAAAAATGTAATGTACTGTTTATTGCCCTTAAAATGTATCTCTTTACCTGACRTAAGCTGGGTGAAAACTGGGTTCTGCCTCAGTGCATTTTTACATTTTTATCAGTCACCTTGTAGACATCATGATAGGGTGGAAAAACAAAGATTGAGAAAAACAAACAGTAGGAATAATCTGCTTAAACAGGTGATTATCTTCACCATTACTCATTCTCAACTAAATTAGAGGCACAAATTTTTACTGAAGCTTGTGCAGGACCTTCACTTACCTGAACCTGAGCACGCCAGTAATGAGTGGATACATATGCGAATTTGCTTTCACAGCTCTAAGAAAAGAGGCCTTATATTTGTGGGTACATTTTAGGATTATTCAGGCACAAATGTAAACTTTCCCACTTGCCAGCACTACATATAGTYTGCATGTATGTATACATTCACCCAGGAAAAGGACCAGGAAATGAAAAATTAGGTATTACAGTGCTCATGTCAAAGAATGTGTAATCTTTAGATATTAATGCATGCTGAAATCTGAAATCCTAAACTAATCAAATCAATTGTCTCATACTGAATATGTAAAATATACTGCAAGTTAGAATTAGTAAAACTTAAAAACTTCTTTATTTTGTTTCTCTGTGGAAATGTATCCTTTGTGCTTTAAGTTATTGCTTGGTTTTTAATGATGGTTGAGGRGGAAAAGAAGATGGTTTTCTAGGTGACTTCACCCTAACTTGTGTTTATGCTATTGATTGTTTCCTGTGGCCACTGTTAGCCAGCTGTAGCAGAMAACAAATGCCTTACCCCTTCCCTGCCTCAAATTCATTTCTAGCTTTTCATACAAGGTTCTAAGAATAATGGAAAACTGTAGGCRTTCATGGATTTGAGGATCCCCTGATTTAATCTCTTCTATAACTGATACTCTCTCCAGCACTCCTAGGAAAAGCCGAAGACAACAGGCATTTTATGTGAAGGCTACAGACCTAGACTTTGAGATGAGAAGGATGCAGCACAAAACAAAGCCTGTTATCAACCCAGCTGTACGTGAGGCTYCAGATTTTTTGGCTGGAATCCTAAACAACCCCTAAACAGTTTAAATTCACCCAAATGAAGAAGTCTCAAATGGAGCTACTGCATATTTATTTCAATYAGGCATTCAGCATTGATTATCTATTGTGGGGGCTGAGGGACTGAAATCTGTGGAGCTCTCTTGCAGGACTGCATGAACTTGCACTCAGAGCTTGCACTAACCACAGATGAAGTTTCTCAATATTTTTACATTGTGAATTTCAAATTTCCTTCCCCTGAGTAAATTCCAGTTAAAAGAGCTAGAGTTCATAATCTCTTGAGTCAAATGCATAAAATTTCCCAGAACTAGAACATGTTAGACCCTCAATGAGTACCAAAAGCAGGTATGTGTGAGGCCCTCAAGAGCACCGCATAAACGTTCAGCTTGGCCTACCTCTCTGTTTTTTTGGAAAGGGCTGCACTACTTCCCAAGAGTGAACAGTTTGGCCAGTCTGCCTAGACTTTATTCAACAAGGAACTTCTATCTTATTGATAGGCTTATTGACTGAACTAACCGCCAGATCTTCCTTGCCAACAGTAAATTAGTATTTAATTCAAACTACTTTTCATCAGTAAATAAAAAATTACTACATGACAATAGTTAATAGGAGGCCAACTTATAGGCTCTCTACAGCATTACAAACCAGACAGAAAAACTGCGTACCTGAACAGAAAGAAGGGGAATCTCCTGACAGTCCAGAGCCCTTTGAAAAGCCCAGCATACTCCCCAGCTTTGGGAAGAGACCAGATGTCTGGCCGTGAGGGAGCAACCTGCTGTCCACACCTCCCGTACCACCTAGCTAGTGGAACAAGTCCTAAGGGCCTCTGCAAGCCCTTCAGTTCTGCTGCAAAGAACAGAAAGATGCTTTTGCCATCTACTTAAGACAAAGCTGAGTAAAATCAGGGGGCACAGCCAAAGATCTTGACTGCATATTGAACAATAGCTATTCATAATAATAATTTGTATCCTGAAAAATCACAGAACACATTACAAACAGAAAATGAACTCAAATTAAATTCAGTATAAAACTTTATATCTCGGTTCACACATCATATGTTGAAACATGACCTGGGAATTTTTTTTTCTATTTTTAATGTTAGGTTAAAAACTCAAGAAAACATTCTCTTGTAATGGAAATATCAAGAGACCCTTAATTATAATGACATGAACAGGCAGCACAGTGTAAAATTTCTGAAATACACTTAAAAAGCCAAGTTACTAAATCTAAACAAAATTAACAGATCTATTTATAAAATTTTCTAATCCCTACATGTTTCATTATTCCACCCATGATAATTTTCATTACCTATTCTCTATTCTGAAAGAGATTGTTTTTATAAAATGCATTACACTCAAATAAAATGCAGTGACATGTTCCTCTTTTTCCATCTGAATTACCTTCCTTACACTGTTGCAAAACTTCTATTTGTGTAACATTATTAGAAGGAAGGGACTCCTCACCACCCACTCAGCTCTCAGAAGCCAAGAGAACAAACTCAAATACATTGTTTTTCTAATTTTACACTGATACTCTTTGGCCCTAAAAAAAATGTTCCAAGTCTAGTGTGCATTTTAAAGGGATTTGTAAAGAATTAGCTCAAGCAATGCCAAGAGCTAACCTCAAGCTTGTATTAATTTTTCAAAACATGGCATATAGAACAAATAATTCTCTAACTACTTACTTTCTTCCCTCCCAGCTTCTTTGTTTAAAATGCACTGTCCTTCCTCTTGGATAGACATATTCAGGGACTGTTGAGTGTCCTCATTTCTACAGCTTTCAACACACATCATCCACACTGCAGCATTCTGATGTTAGATATATGAACAACCAACCAAACAGATATATGAACAACCAAAAGATCCTAGTCAACTTGATCAACTTGATCTGAAGTAGGAATGTGYTTTTTTTCTTCTTCACTCTACCTAATGATAAATTATTATATTAAAAAAACATACTCCAACTTCAAAGAAGAATTAGGTTGTTATAAAYTGCAGGCATTCGGAATTAAGTTCGAAAAGATTTGACCTTTTGCACATAAGAACTAACACCTACATGAATGAAGTACTGTAGTAAGTGATGATATATGATGGATCATTTAAAATGTGTGTATGGAACCATGTAAATTTTTTAAGGCAGGGGCAGATGGTGGTAATAGCAGATCCGACATTTTCCAATTACTTTATTTTTTCAAACTATATCCAGCCCATAAAAATATTAGCAGAATCCTTGTACTTGCATAGAAGCAATATTTTTCAMATATAAAACTTATAAAAATATACATAAATTCAAAAAATATCTTCAGACAATTCCCTTCTTCTCTCCCCTCTCTTCCACATTTTAATATGTTTCAAAGGAAGAAAAAGTTACAGGAGGCCAGACCCAGAATTTTATCCTAACAACTTCTTAAATGGAAATTCATCCTGCCTTCTTAAATAGGAGATAGGAACTAGCCACAAAGATCTGATCCACCCTGAATTGCTTCAACGATGGGACTAGTCAGATGCCGGGTTTTGGTGGTGTCCAAATTCCAAAGAAAGATAAGTAACTTAAGACCAAAGAAAACATGAAATCTTCTACATGGATGAAGAGATTAAAAGCAAAACGGTGGAAATAAACATGACACTACCAACATTTTTGTGTTAATAAAGTGAATATTTCTTTCAATCTGTACTCAGTTATAAAAAACGCTAGGCAGATATTTCAGCAAAATGTTCACTGGATTGACAGGGAGCACAAACATTTTCAAAACAAAATCAAATAAGAAATATGTTGGAAATGAACCTCGCTGTGCAGGGAAACAAAGGTTCACAAAAACAGCTCCCTCCCAAGCTAGGCTGCAAACCAGGAACACATGGGGAGAAGAAAAGGCTGCTTGTATCACTCCAGGAAACTGGACTGAGGATTATGCCATAATTGTATTAAGCAAGTACAGTATAACGTCTTACATGGTGAAAAGTTCAGAGGCATTATAGGCTAAGTGTTTGTTTGATCACAATACACTGAAGCCCTTTAAGCTATTAATTCCTTCATTATTAAAGTTACAAGCATTTCACACCAATATTGTTGTGCTCCATAGAAAGCAAATGGCAAAATAGTACTGTAAGAGACTTTCACTTTAAGTTCAACTTTCTATACATTCCTTTTCAATTTAAGGGCACATCCTGCCTATGCTGAGATCGGTCAAGAGTTGGTGACTTAGCGACATTCTGAAGCAAAGACATAAACAGCCTTTAAAAACCGTTACCAAACTGATGGGAGGCGAGAGCCTCACACTGTTGTTTCAAGGTGACTGTGAGTTATTACATAAAGCAACTTCCATACTGTAGGCATGCCCTAGGCCGTCCAAAAATCACATAACTGCTATTTTAACCATTAAGTAAACTCAGGCAATCCCTTTCTCTAGGTTTCGAGTCAACAGGAACTGCTGGGCAAGATGTGAGCAAGGCTCTGAAAAAAGACTAAGGTAAATCTGTTTCTGCCTGAAGGTCTGCAAAATATTTCCTTGGTGACTGAGGACATTTCGCTTGCCTATAACAAATGACTTAAGTCAATAATGTATCTCCCATGAAACCTGGCCTGTGCATACCCATTATCGCATAGGGCAAGATTTGCTACCATACTTTTACAGTGATCTAACTGCCTCCAAGCTCCAGGGGAGAACAAAGAAATATCGTATCACTGAAATTACGTGGTTAAAACAAATATCATTTAAGTGATACAGAGCAGAGAGAGCTTCATCAAAGCTTCAACTGCTTTTAAAGACCCTCTTTCTTTAAAGAAAGGGTATATCTGCTGCACAGTGCATACAACTTCCCTGACTGCTCTCAGCCTCTCTCATAGAGAGGCACCTTCCAGAATAATAAACTTCTTGCTATCCAAAAAGGGTATCAAAAAAACCAACTTACAACTTAATACTTTATAGTGTCCATGGAATTACACCATACCCTAGACAGTTATCCAGCCATCATAAATTAGCATTATACTTTTGTTCTGAACAGGATCCCCTGACTTGCATCAGCTGAATAGCCAGTTCTCTAAAGAATGAAGGAAAGATTTGTTTCCAAAACTGCCCAGAACAAACAGCCCAGCATCCCAACAGCCAGGACATACTCTTCGTGCTATTCACCTGGGCTCAGCCTTGAGAGGTTCAAGATTCAGCATTATTTTCCACACTAAAACACTGTCTTCTTATCTTCTCTACCTCTCATCTCTTTTTGGTTCTGCAAGTATAAAATAAAGAACATCGCTGGCTGGCTCCCAAAGGAGTCTTTGCCTTCCTCAGCAGGAAGGATGATGACTGTGAAGAGAGGGCCTCCTATCTAGGGAGGGTGAAGAAGTAGAAATGGGGGTTGGTAAGGACCACCCAGGAGATAAAAACATGGACAGGGGAAAGCTGGGGAGTTTCTGAGTATGTACAGTAGCTAATTGTTACATTTTAACTACTTTTAATTTTTTTTTACCGTTACACACACACATGCACACACAGCAAAGGCTTAGTTCACATTCAGAAGTAACAGCTTGCAAAGGCATTCAACACTAAAGAGATTTTTAAATTTAGCACAGCCTTCCCAGTGTTCTCCAGTCTTGACTCAAAGGCTGAACTTTGTTAAAATTTGGTATGAACAAAAATGTTAAAGAGTTCCCAGACTTTGATGGGCTTTTCTAAATTTAAACTCACGGTGAAATTTTTATGGCAAATTATAGACTGAAAATGATACAGCCATAAAGAAGGACCTTAGCCATGAAGAAGCAGACCTCTATAAGAGAGGTGCTGCTGTATGCGCTTCTCTGTTACGACGCTCTGAAGTATTATCCACGTGATAAGCTGCATTGCATGTTACAACACCTAGTTCAAAAAGCAAATTTCTTTCCTCCAGTGCTCTTTTGTCTAGGCTTTCCACCCCATAATAACATGCTCCCAAATCTGACTCTATAGCAGCCTCCGAAACGAGGGGCGAGTTGYAGCCCTTTGGCAAGGCCTGCCGCCTGACAGCCGCGTGCTGTTCCAGCAGGCGAGTTACGCTCCAGTGATGCAAGGCACGCCGACTCCTTTTCTCCACGGGGAACACTATGTGGGACTTTTTCTCCACTGCCCAATATTCTGGGGCACAGAAACACTGTAATCCAGTGCTAATTAGTCAAATCCCCTACTTCAATCAAAAAGAAACTCCAGACTCTTCCCTTTCTACCTCCAATTATGTTTTATAATTATTTCGCTAAAGCAAACGTACTCTGATAGTGGCTCCTTCCCTTCACTGCACAAGTGCTCCACAAGACATCTCCTCTTATCCCCCTGCCTCTCCCTCCCTGCACATGAGCACACGCTGTGCCCCAATGGGACTCCTGTGCCCAGGGCAGCCTCTCCTGGGACCCCCATCCATGCACCCTCTGCCCATGGGCTCCATTTCAGTTTAGCCTCAGGCACCCGAATCTTGCCTGAGCTATGTTGCAGGCCTAACTCAGCCCAGCCCTGTCCCCTGCAGTCCTGGATTACTCACTGGTTTTCCTAGAAAGACACCAGACCTGTGTCATAGCCTTGCCTCCAGCTCTGTCTCCTCTTCCTCCTGACTGGARTCCCTGGATGGACCCTGAACCTGATTCATCATCTCACCTTGTCTGGGGCTGTCAGTGGGACCCTTTTACCAGCACCCAGCTCTCTTCACCAAGCTCAGATGCTGTGGGAAGGAGCCCTGGTTCGTGAGGGCATTGCCTATGCTGTGGTTGCCCTCAGCTCTCAGCAAATCTCCCATCATGGAGCAGCCCCATTCCTCCTGCTCTCTGACACTAACACCCACTGCAGCAAGATGAGGACCTTCTCCTCAGTTTTCCCTGGCATCTGTGAAGAAGCCAGGTAGAAGTCCTCCTTGGCACATTTAGCCTTTTAGCACTTGTAATTAGTGACAGTTASAGAAACAAGAGCAGTGAAATGCATGAAACTTTTTATGAACACTTGGTAATCACCGTTTTTGCTTTGGAGGGTCTGTTGTCCAAAACAGACAGGATAAACACATGGAAGACATGAAGTAACAGTCCTCTGGGAGCACAAGGAGAGATGAGAACTAAAAAGATATTACTACAAGAAGCAGGGTATGAGGAAGACAGTGTCGGTGAAGTCTGATGAAAAAAATGGAAAGAGAGTCTCACTATCAAGTTTGGCTGCCAAAAGACTAAGATGTGAGCAGGGAGCACGAAGGTGGTTGGAATAATGTTGAAGGACTCCTATGAAGACAGGAACACAAATGAGCTAACCTGATGTAGGCAATCCTTGGGTGATCTACAGAAGAGTTTGGTCAGCACACCAGTGTTGTAAATTTCTCTGAAGCGCCTTGATTTTCAAGTGAAAAGGTATCAGAATCACTGGCCTTCCTCTTACTGCATAGAAACAGATACTGTCTAAGAGTAAAACCTATTACTTGCCAGCCATGTGACATGCGTGTTAGTCACACAAAGGTGCACATTTACCACACGAAATGCGGACAAGTCACAGAGCCAGCAGTATTGTGAAGCCTGCCACTGAACTTCCACATCGAACTCAGGCTTTCTTCAATCCTTCTTTGGGCATTAACAAAGACTGTTATATTTTTGGCCMATATTTTGCAGAAATATGGCCCCTCTCTGGCTTCTTATCTCCATATTTTGTGCCAATGTTGCAAGATGGCACTCATTTATTCTGGGCAGAGGAGAGATTAGAAAAGCTATCACAAGGGGATATACATTGAGTCACCGGCAACTAACAGCTTGGCCTTGCTAAAAATATACATATATGTACACACACATATACACATATTTATGCACAGAAACATCTCACTGCTAGGAATATTCAGAGTAACTCAACCTACTGCAATATGAATAGTGACTCACAGCACATCTGTCATTACACCAGATTCAAGAGTCTTGAGCTGCTCAGCCTGCTTGGTAGATCATTCCTACCATCCCAGAACACTTGCTTCAGTTCTATGAAATTTTAACACCACATTTCACCAGAGCACATAAGCTTATCGATCACTTAGATGTACCAAACTCAAAGAAACTGAAAACTCTTATGAAAAAATTGTTGGGTCAATCTTATTCAGGCAAATTATTTAATTTCAATACTAAACAATTAGACACTATTATTTTGCATTTTTTCCCCAAAGAACTTCTATTTTTACGACTGCACAAGAGAGTAAGCCCAGCTATATAGTGTGTCATGGATCACATTCTTTCACTGTTCATCACTTTTTTAAAAGGGGTCATTTTTTTGCCCACTGTTTAATTAAATAGTTATATCTCTGGAACTGAAGTTGGAGATCTACAAATGCTGTACTGCAAGCAGTATGTAATTTAAGTGTATTTTATATATTTATATTAAAATGTATTGAATTCAGATACATATACATTTCCATATCTATCTGTAGCAGAACCTCAGGAATCTTCAGCTAAACTATTTTAGTCAAGATGACTTTCAGGAATTTAATGTAAAACAGGCACTGAGMAAATTCAGTCATTGGACATGCCACATATATACTTTTTTAAAACCATAAAAAGTGCAAAAGTTCACTCACTGTGCTAGTTTTCTCCCCCCCCATTAATGTCGAACATTTTAACAATTACGTTCTCTGCTGCTGTTAGAATTCTACACATGCATGCTTTGTATTTTTTCAGAGGTGCCCTAGCATAGAGCTTGTCTTGTTTTCYGCCAACACAGATGCTATAAAATCATGCTTGATTCAGTTTACTTCTCTCCTCCCTTCCCCTCCCTTCTTCCCTTTCCCTCAGCCTTATCCTCCTCCATGTTCTTGGGTGGGCAGATTCATGGGGAGACTTGGTTTTCAGTACAGCCACCACCAGGCAGTTTGCTACTCTCCTGAAGCACATCTGGGCTTTATATCAGGCCTTTAATTAATCCTCAGTGAAAGCCAAGCTATGACATTTTGACTGGGCAGGCTCCAGTTTTGGACAGGTCTTGATTTATTGCGACTGAGTCTCAACCTACTTTGATTTATTTCAGCTTTGGGGAGGAGGGCAAGCACTGAACAGAAAAAGCACTGTTGGATGCAGAACATGTGATGCATGCAAAGGACCTCCAGACTTCTGTGGCCCAAATGACAAACAGCTCAGAAAATTTGCAGTAAAAATAAAATAAAAAAAAAGTGCCCAAGTGTTGAAAAGTTTTTGGTAAAAAAAAAAAATCACTTAAAGCAACAACAACCACCACTACTGAAAAAAGCAACAAATAAGAAAAGGCTTAGTGAACTAGGATCAAACTATTTGGTAGAAAGTGCCAACGAAGGAAGCCCATGTCTTATCTCTAAGTAAACAATAAATCCCTGGTCGCTCATTAGTGTTAATCACGCCTCTCATCTGCATTCAGCTAAATACAGARAGGCAGCACCAATGCTTTCCTGATGAGTTACTTTCAATGAAAAGGATGTTCTGCTATTGTCTGCCAATCCGCCTTGGGTGGATGTCCTTTTGCAGGTCTCCCTCTTAAACTCTACCGGCAACACATGGAATGTGCCAAGTCTTCTGCACACAGAGAACAAAAGCAGCCTGAGCCAAACTGTTCATCTAAATAAAGCAACAAACACAATAATATGAGCCACTGAGTAACAAATGCAATCTGCTGACGAATAAAGGTTTATTATTTCTAAGGGCAGGCTTAATCTCTTAGCCCCTTTTCACTTTTTGGTTTTGTTTTTTTCCAAATTCTGTTGGTCAGCTGACCTGGCAATTTTATTCTGAATACAGCTACAGCTACTTCTGATTAAGTAATGTTGTGGGTATAGATAAAGAAACCCAATTTCTCGAAAATACTAATGAAAATAAAGAATTTTATTCAGTTTTGCTTTAATTATTTTTGTTAAAAATTCAAATACTTTGATTTCTCCCTCCCTTTACTTGCCTTTTACCAACTGAAATTCAGATTTTTTTTGCTGTTTCCCCCTGAAACTATGGGAACTAGAGGATTTATGGTAGTATCAAAGGGGGAGGGGGGAAAGGAAGTTTAAGCAACTGAAAAGCAAAAGATTTTTAGTCTAAACAAACTGGCACTTTTTATTTGTTGACACTTATTAGGCTCCAGTGCCCAGTGAACCTCTGGCAAAAAGGATGTTTTTGTTAAAAAACAGCACTTGTTCCTATTAAAATCTCAGTAATACCTCAGATGCTACCTCAACAGTTCCGCACAAACTCAGGGAGGACAAATCTTTGCACCCCTGTTATTTTCCATAATACAGAACAGAATGACAACTTTGCAATTCATACATGTCTATGCAGGCTTGCTCCAAGGCTTCTGCACGTGTCATAAAGCAGAAGAGGACACAAATCACATGTTAGAGTATTATGTGGGCCATTTTAAAAAAAATGTTAACACTGAATGACTCCAGATGTCAGTAAAAAGACATCTATGTGCCCATTTTTAAGTTTCAGGGTGATGTCCATTAGAAATGTCTTCCAAAGATCRTTGATGTCATGCCTTTGTAAACGAAAGCCACAGCCCAGCTATGCAATGCATCACCAAGCAGGTAAGCATGACTGGCTGGCTTAAAAGTGCTTGGAGTCCTCATGTCGCGTACTGCGTCCATTTCTGGGYTCCCCAGGACTAGAGAGACATGGAGCTACTGCAGAGAGTCCAGTGTAGGCCTACAAGGATGATCAGAGGACTGGAGCATCTGCCCTATGAGGAATGGCTGTGAGAGCTGGGCCTCTTCAGCCTGGGGAAGACTGAGGGGGGATCTTATCAATGTGTATAAGTAAGTACCTGAAGGGAGGGTGTCAAGGGGATGGGGATAAACTCTTTTTGGTTGTCCCATCTGACAGGACAAGAGACAATGGGCAGAAATTGAACCACAGGAAGTTCTGCTGGAACATGAGGAGGAATTTCTTCACTGTGAGAGTGACGGAGCACTGGAACAGGCTGCCCAGAGAGGTTGTGGAGTCTCCTTCTCTGGAGATCTTCAAGGCCCGCCTGGATGCAACCCTGTCTAACATGCTCTAGGTGACCCTGCTGAGCAGGGGGGTTGGACTAGATGATTTCCAGAGGTCCCTTCCAACCTTCTATGATTCTATGATTCTGCTAATGTAGAAACTCATTACATGGATGTTTTCAGTCTAATCCATGTCAATGGTTAGTTTTTATCACCTATATAAAAGCTGCATTATTTTCAAAAGTGACGCATCTGGGAGACTACACTGGGAACCTGTGTTCCTTCTCTCATCTCCTTATTGGGTGGATGCACAGAGAATGCCTGAGCTGTCTGTGACCAATACAAAATTACTAATTCTGCAGAACTGCAGAACATTTATACTCCAGTAAATGGGCTTTTGCAGAGCTAGTCCTTGTAGTTTTGGGGGTATAAGTTACATTATTGTTAAGAGCAATTCTCAAGTCAAAATGTTCTACTGAACACATCCTTTCCTCACATCTCTTTACTCCTTAAGAAAACAAATAGTCAAAATCTAATGTAAATGTTTTCTGTGTTTATGCATGTTTTCATTTTGTGCCCCATTCATTTCAGCCTCATTTCCTAGGCAGAATCAAACACGACAGCAAGTGATGGTTCACTCTGCCTTACAACTGTGCAAGAGCAGATGATAAGACCACTGCATTCCCTTCTCAACTGGGGTCTTAATCATCACCCTGTATTTTTCCCCCACCCCATAAGAGGATGCAGAATATCAGCACCAGCTAAGCTCCTCCTGAGTATATGAATTGCTTTGTTTGCAGTCTCTGCAAGGCATCTCCAGCAGACAGTGCTCTTTCTAGCTGCCGCAGAGTTGGTTCTGGGTGGGATTCCAGATTCCAGCTTTCATCCTGTGCCCGAACAG
The DNA here is from genome assembly GCF_003343005.1 of Rhea americana. Lineage (NCBI taxonomy): Eukaryota > Metazoa > Chordata > Aves > Rheiformes > Rheidae > Rhea > Rhea americana. The sequence goes on along the minus strand of NW_028186529.1, from coordinate 259,960 downwards.
TGCAATTTTACTCTTGTTTGCAGGCAGTTTTATTTTCTAGCTTTTATCTCGTTCATGAAATATAAAAGACTGTTATTTTTCCCTCCAAGAAAGTGTAATAATACTGTAAGCTCGAGTAGTACTTTTTAATACCAAAACAGTCCAAAATTTGCAGTGACAAATTAATGGATTATTTCAGTGAAAGAGACTTCATATGACTCAAAAACCTCATGAAAATCAACATCTAGGCAAAAAGGATTGCTTTAAGATACTAATAAAACTAGCAGTTTAGTTAGGAGTTACCTATTTTACAAGTAACTGCAGAGCATATACAACTACTCAAGACATTGCTAAGATAGTATTTTCAGAATTTAGAATTTTTCCCTAATTTGAAATACTTATGACACGTGGTAGTCACACATTCAAACTGCTACAAATCAGTGAAAGTAAATGCCTATCATCAGTGTGCAATTTCATTATACAGTTTGTTTAAAAACTTCATATGAGTAAATAAAACCAAGGAAACTGAGGGTCATTTCTTGCATGATACAGTGAGTTTTAAAGGCAAATGCCGTAAGTGCATATTTCTGTTATTATTTAACTCTGTTTTCTGTAATCTCTTCCAAATGAATGTGTTAATAACGATGATTAACATACTTCAGTTTTGCATGCACTTTTTATTCAAATTTGATTTTCTGCCAGCTGAAGTTTTACATGTGTGCCTTCTGGTTTTATGATGCCCTTCTCTAGATGTGACCTTATGAAAATCAGCAAAAAAAAAGCTTCTTTGAGGAATACATAATTTACTTAATTACAAGGAGTAGGCAGTCATGCACCAATTTCATCATTCTGTCATACTTGAGGCTGAAAACTGTCACAGAGTGGGCGAGGTGAAAACTCTTTATTACACTTCCTGCTTATACTGGTAAATTGTTATACAGAATTTTAATGTCTCCTGAGGCCACTTTTACAGCCAAATTGTGGCTGTCCCTATCACAGGTGTACTGGGTAACTCTGCAAGGGCACAGAGCTTCTTTTTCTTCYGCCAGCCTCTGCCTCCCTATGTATAAATAAATATAGGACACAATGGATGATGTAAAGTCCTACTGAAGTTAACAATCATAGCAGAACATGATTTCACTGCAAGCCAGCTCCTGTGGTTGCTTTGCAGCATGTTCAGTTTGCCAGGAAGTAAGGCAAGGAATGCGCAGCCCTTAGAGTCCTCTGGGAACTTACCCCCAATAAACAAGGCTCCTTAATGGCAAAGCAGCCCTTGAAGCATGTGCTCTTGCCCTTTAGTGCTATCTGGATGGATTAGCCTATTTTAAAAAATTGTTTTTTTATCACCCATTAAAGACTCTATTAAAAAGCTATGCATTATATTAAGTGTCAGTGTGCTTGGACCATTTGAACTTGCACAAACTTCCAACCCCTCCAACCAACACCAGTTTTTAGGTGAGATTCACCTCTTGAATTGCTTTAAAAAGAAGAAGATTCGCCTAGATACTGGGCACTAGACAGTAATGGTAGTTTGGAAAAACTCAGAATGTAAGCTGCTTCATGTCCACATTTGCATCTCAGGAACAGAGCACAGCAGGGCCAGCAGTGCCTTCATGACAAACTCCCCCTTGCAAATCAGTTTTACTTCTGCTACTAGTATTACAGATTCAGCAAGTCACATTCCAGTGGTGTATGGCATGGTTGTAGCACAGAAGTCATTGAACAGGTTTATGAGGTATTATGTGCTGAAATAAAACATCAAAGAAATATATATATGGAACATTCATAGATAGGAGCAGTGGCAATTCCCCAGCTGCAGTCTGAATAAGACACTTAGAACACAGTCTATCTTCGGCATGTATGGTTTAGAGCTGGGCTGCCAGCAACCAGAAGATCACGTTGTTAGAAAGCACCRTGTCTAGCAGTAGCCAAGGACCTTTTGGGCTTTCCCTTGTCAGGAGACAGACCTATCACATAACCTTACCCTCAAGCACATCTGTCCCATAGCCTAATGCCCATCCTATCATAGGTCTCCTGACACATTTTCGACAGGATTCACTTGTAATCAGGGAGATGAAAAGTTTTAAATTGGTAATGTTTTTAATATATACCTACTCTGGCTATCAATAATAATACTGGCAATAACATGAAAAGGAAACTTAATTTTTTTCCCTTGTCAACTATTCCCCCTTTAAAATAATATATAAAAAACTCTATGATTGTTGAATTAAAGACACCTCAGAGGAAGAAAGAAATTGCTACCTGATACAGAAGAGTAAAGTTTATCTGGAAATAAGTGCAGGAAAAATAAATTAATGATGCAGGGGAAAAATCTGCCTATATTATATAAGGAGAAAATAGTGCATTAGCAATACAAAGTATTACTACTTCTTGAAAATGAGTCACTGCAGCAAGATTGCACAATTTGTAACAGTTTTTCATTATGTCACAAGGAATGTGTAAGAGGTATTATAGAATTAAGGTTGTCTTGATAAGCAAGCACAGTTTAGAGTAACACCTCACATGTAAAAAGGTAAGGCACAAGTAAGTTAACGCTCTATTAATACAACTCACCATAACTTAAATCTGTGAAGTGTGTATTGACAAAATAAAAGCTAATTTGATAGATATATATAAAAAAATCCCATTTGCAGACCAAGAAATACTAATGCACAACTTCGGCTCAAAATATCAGCTTCTAAAAAGTACAAAGCTTGTTACTAAAAGCAGACTTAGAGACTGAATATATTTTTCATAACGATGCCTGCTCTTTTTATAGGAGAACAACGTGAATGTAACTAGAATTCAGCTTAGTATTTCCAGCATTCCTACGGACACAACAATACATACAATGCTTACAGCAGGAGTTCCTAATTGGAGGTCATGGTCTTTGAGGTTTCAAATGATTGAGTTTGCCCTGCTTTTCTCAGGCTATTAAACAAGAAAGAATTTATATAAAAAAGCTACTGATTTGTCCTTGCAGGCAGCCACCATTTCAAATTAATATTACGGAGTAGCATCTCCCCTAATCTTGTTTCCTCAAATCCCATATCAGAGATTCTTTAATCCTACTGTACATCAGGAAACAGAAAATGTAGATACTTGGACCACTTAAGCAAAGAAATCAGAATCCTGATTTCATTAAAACCAATGCAATTACCATCAAATACTAGCACCAGGAGCTGCTCTTTATGTTAACACAGCTTGCTGGGAAGAACAGCTCTTGGACCTCCACTGCATCAGGGAACCTAACTATGCMTGCAAGAGGAACTCTTAAGTTTGAGTGAATCACTGTTTTACACAGTSTCACCTAAGGTACAGGACACATGGCACAGGCACAGGACAATACAGAGAGTCACTGTTTTCTTCATTCTCCTCTTCCACGGCTGCAGGCAAATCAGTTTCAGCCACAATACTGAGCTGAATTGGGACAGGGAGAAAGAAAATGCAAATGCTGCTCATCTAGCTTGCAAACATACCGTTCTTTATACTCCTGAGAAAGCAAACAGCTGTTTTTGCCGAAAGAAACGACACAAATTTTGAGAGGAAGAGAGAATGGAGTCAAGCACGTGACAGCAATAAGATTTCTTCACATACTTAACCTGGTAACCAAGTTAACCGTCCCCAGAGAAAGTTTAATGTCAGACAGAGAAGGCCAACTGGAAAGTTCAGCTGCTCTATCTTTGGACCATTAATGTTGCTTGTTAGGTCAAGGCTTCATCCAAAAACACCTACAGCTAAAATTCAAGTATTTCTGCTAAAACTAAAAGTGGCATATTAAGTGCACCCTGTGGGTTTGGGGAATGTTTCCCACTCAAAAAAAAAAAAAAAAAAAAAAAAAAAAAATCACATTTCTTCCATATCCAGTCAAGGAAAGAACAGTCACTCTGCTGATAACCAATCTTCTTCTTAATAATATACAGAATATTAGCAGGTAGAGTACTATAAAAGTGTGTCCTGACATCCCCTGATATACTTTTACTTTTAGTGGAATGACCTAAAATTGTTGGAGGGCTAAAATCCTCAGGTTTGGCAATGCACTGCCCACAATGTTTTACTGGCTTCTTTTCAAACGAAAAGCATTACAGTACAGTGAGGATGTTACCACACAGACATAACAATACCATGAACTATTTTGACTTCTAGTGTAAATTGAACCATTATGGGGTTTTTAAAACGTCCTCATTAAATTTTAATAACCTGTTTTAAAGGATTCCCCCCCCACCAAAATTAAAACCAAGTATGTTACACAGCTTTCTCCAGAATGTGGTGCACTACTTTAAAATTCACATAAAYTTGCAAATTACAGATGATTAGTTAATGAAGAGAAACTATCTGGGTTATTGCATGTGGGGTTGGTAAAAGTACTTGTTGTTAAGGTTGCCTGACACTTTGCAATACAAGATGCTGTTTTCAGTTCCTTAAAATGTTGCCAAGTATTATCCGACTGAATTAAAAATTTCTAAGTTCAAAGGTATACACACTTGGGGTATTTTTGCTTTTTCTCCCCCCACTTTCTTTCCACTCAGGACAGTAGAAAGAGGAGAGAAAAAAAGGAAAAACCTCAACTGAAGTGATTCAGCTGAAAAAGTATATGTTTTGTATGTATGTACATAAAACTCCCYCAAACCCGTAAAATTTTTTTTCATGGACCCTAGGATGTCTATATTTTACAGTAAATATTTGAAATTTTGCAAGCAGAGAGTGAGAGAACTGTAATGGTAACATTTCCATGAAAATTGCCCAATTCATAAACTTTCYACGGGATAAGAAAAAAAAATGACAGTTTGCACATACTCCAGAAAGACTGGTAAGAGCTTTGCTATGTAAATTCCCTGAAACTTCAGTTTCCAGTGAACAYGCTCTATCCCCTGATGGGGCAGTGGTTTCCTTCTAGTCGCAGCTCTGGCCCTGGGCGGGCTGTGCCCCRTCCTCCCTCCCCTGCTGCAGCCAGCCCATCTCCCTCATTTCTCTATCATAGTCTCATCTGCAGTTGCCCCAAGTTAAAACCACCACAAGACTATCTGGAAGGTGGAGCAGACCCTTTTTTGGAAAGTCAGGTTTGTTTTCACACCAGTGTTATATTACTAGCTGCTAAGAAATTATTCTATTGTATTATATTGTTCTATACTGTCTCTTGGTTGATGTCAGTAGATTTTCTTCCAAGTTCCATCACAACTGTAGGTATAACTCCTAAACACGGGCCCATCTCACAATTTCACTGGTTCTTCTACAGATTGCCAAACATAGTTGAAAATTAAAAACACAGGACCACAGCATGCATTTAAAGTTACTTCTGAAAGTGTCTTGATTTGGTAGTCTAAAAGAAGAGCATGCTGCAAAAGCAGAGTTTTGCAGGAGGACTCCTTTGTTTCTGTTTTTTAAAGAGATAACTGCATTCAAGTAAACAACGACATAATTGGTCAGTCTCAAAAATATGACAACAATACATAATTTATCAATCCGGAAACCTTATACTTGAAAGAAGCCTTAGTCTAACCTTTCCATCACTGCAATTGAATTGCAAGACCACCACTGTAACAAGACCACTTAGAAAACCACAGGGGTGGCCTTGATAATAATACACATATCATTGTTGAGGCACAGGAAACTAAACCAGATGGTTCTGCTGAGGAAAGCACTTTTTGGCTCTATAAAACCTAAAAATACTAACAGGTCAAACACAAAAGTGGTGGAAAAAGAAAGCTAAAATAAAATTGCTGTAAATAAGGAAAATCTTTTTGCAATTATATTTCCCTTGCACAAACAACAGCTAAAAGAAAATTAAAAAGGGGAAAAAGGTACTGTAGTTATGAAATAGATCAGTACAGTTTTCTGAAAGGAAAAATGTAACAGTAACATTTACAGTAGGCACTGATGCTGGAAATCAATACCATATGATGTATATTAGACAGAACACCTACATATTCTAATTAAAACCCTATTCTTTCCTCATTATTATGTTTTAAAGTACACACGCCATTGACACCATTTATGTTTATAGTAACTATGARCCACATTCTTCCTTGTTCAATCTCCTAGTAACAGTCATACCAAACCTAAAGGGAAAACATCACATACCTGTGACTTTTACAATACATTAAATGGAAAACAATTTCCACAAAGTTATCCATACACAAACAAAAACATACATACATACACATACACACACACATATATGTATACATACGGGTTGCATGTGTATGCGTGCACATGTGTAAAGCATGTTTTAATTTTCTCACGCTGTAGTTATTTAGAAACACATTTTTTATAGACACCAGTATTTTTGGAGNTTTTTTTTTTTTTTTTTTTTTTTTTTTTTTTTTTTAAGCAAACACCATCTACATAAGTGAAATTAAAATGATAGTGTCTTACTCTGCGGGGAATTGCAACTACTCCCAATAGTCATGAAATATAACCACCCTACATGTGTTAAAAGAATGTATTCTAAGCTCTTTTATTACGCAGCCTTAGTTACCAAAACTGTATTCTTTTATTTTGCATTAAAAAAGTAGAACTTTCATAATCATAGTTGTTAAAAGACACAATTTTATTTTCTTAAAGGGGGGCTTTGCCCGTCTTTGCAAAATATGAAAGAAGATGTTTGAGAATTACAGACTACATTCATATTTTGCTTGTATCAAATTAAATGAAAACAACATTGTTACTAAAACATCAACTTTTCTTCTGCCTGCACAAGACTATGGAGAAGAAACGCACACTTCACTATCTGCTTATTGCTTGTGGCAATTTCTTTTTGGTACTTCTCAGGAATGACCTTTGATAAAACGTTCTGAAGTCTGCGGTTCATTGCTAAAGTCTAAAACTAAACCCAAAGAACTGAGAAAGTCTAGTAGTGGTATATGAAACCAGGAGTCAAGTGGGACCACAGGAGCCTTAGGGAACTCAGGGAGCCCAACAGAATATATCTGGTCAACAGTTCAGCAGAAAAAATTCAAAACAGGGTCCCATAAGATGCTGTTTTGATTCTGTATGATTGGTATGACATGACGGTAAAGCCTATTTYGTGGCCAGCAACAATAATCTGTTAAAATATTGGCATGATGAATTGATTCTGGCAGTTCTCCTACCTGTAACTTTTCCTTAGAGACTCAACCAGAGGGGAAGGCTGTCTTTATCTGTTGCTGGAACTGGTGTTACAGCATTCTTGTTGTGTCGCTAACAAGTGGCTATACTGCATCCATCAGCGTCCACAGTTCAGTACTGGGTGAAACYCACTAAGCAATTCAGCATCCTTCATTGGAGACCCATTATCATCACTATGGTCACTAACATCAGCCATACTGTATCCTGAGATCATTATTTCCATGAAGGATTTAACATACTCCTGCAATCAAATATGAATCCCTTTATCCTGGACACACTGTATCTCCACATGTCCAAAATATTTATATGAAGAAACCAAAGAATATTCTGTCATTAGTAAGTATGTACTTCCTTTGGAAAGATGTTTCATTCTAAAAAAAAAAGAAAATTCAGCACAAGGCTTAGTTCTACATCTTCTAAAAAGGACAAGAGGTTTTAAAACTATTAGTAAAACCCAAGGCAGAACAGTTATCATCTCTGTTACATCTGCCTCTAGAAAAGATATTGCTTCAGCAAGTAACTGACAAGAATTTTATGAATGTTCACTATCCATGATAGAGGAGCACAACCTATCGAACCTTTCTACTAAAGGTTCATACAAGCCCTACTCTCACAGCTACTCTCAACTAGATGGCAGTGACAAGATCATTAGTGCAGTAGATCATCATATCAATCAGAGCAGACTGAATATGATTTCAAGATCAATTAAGCTTAACAGAGCCACCAATTATCCCAGCTTAAGCAASGTGATAGGAAAAAAAAGTTTTTGTTTTGAAATATATAAAATATACTTGAGTACCTGGAAATCTCAAAAATTTTTACTCTCACACTCAAAAACCTCCAGCATTGAAAAACAAATGCAGTTTTAAAATTATTTCTTAACTTTTGTTATAATTCGTTAGCTTTGAATGCAAAAGCTCAGCAGTAAGAAGGAAAAACTTTTTTAACTTCAGTCCATAACAACGAGAGTAAAAATATGCTCTTCTAAAAGCCTATCTTTCAGTCCATGAGCCGATCTCATAGGCATACATATAAGATACTGACAGTAACGTGGACAGCCATAATTGACTTTCCTTTTACAACCAACAACCCTCAACAAAGCGAGACTCTTGCAACTATTCTGCTGGGCTTGTATAAGGATCTGCCAAAAAAGACTTCTGATCATGTAAGACTAAGGTAAAATACCTCTCAAAGGATGACACATCCTTAATACTTCAAGGAAGAGACAAAACAGAAATAGAATTAGCTGGCTGAATCTTTTTCTATCACCAGACAGCCTTATTTGAAGTTTCACTTTACTATGTGTAAGTTTTTATATTTAAATGTACACACAAGCAGACAAGAAGAGATTTCCTACAATAGAAATGCTAGCTATGAACAGCTGTCTCCAAGGGTCAGTCTCTACCTATTACGATGCTATACAGAAGAATCATCRATAAAAGACCAGGCAATGCTGACTGGACTTATAAACACAGAATCCATGCTAAAAAGAGACATCACAGTGCAGGTGATTAAGATTTTACTAACTCAAATTTCAACATGTGCAAAATGACTTAAGACAATAAAACTGACTATTTACACTCTCATGTACACTTTAATCACAACCAAAAGCACCAATCTACACCAGTATCATTAAAAATATGTAAGTAAGATGGAAAGGTTGTGTTTAAATTGTTTCTTAATACGCTTAGTTGGACTGTACAACAATAACTTACTTATAAGTTAGTTATATATTTACAAACTGTTCTGTTAAAGCTTTGGGGTTTTTACATTATTTAAATATAAATGAACAGAAGTTGATTGCTGTATATTCAGATTATTAAATTGGCCCTGATTTTCCTATGAATTTAAGCACGTGATTAATTTTCAGCATTTGGGTAACTTGTAATTAATTGAATTGGAGCCAATTATGAATAAGCCAATTATGCGTTCTCTACAATTATTGCTTAAAACACTGCCAGATTTCTATTGAAGGCAAAATAAAATATTTTTGATCTCTAGAAATACCTATAGGCTATTATAGCTATTACATCTGACTTTTTTTTTTTTTTACTTTTATAAAATGTTTATTAATAGGCTTTTCCCTAGCACTCATTAATGCTATTCCTATGGTGTACCATAATTATTAACAATCATATATTATGCCAATATATGGATAATTTGTTGGGAGCAGACACAGCTAAAACGATAATGGAGGAGTTGCTCTCTGCACAACCTGAGGTGTGAGCAGTGCAACTGCAGAAGGCAATTTGAACATCAATGGGTGATAAAGATAGGACTAAAGGAGAGGAGGAAAAAATCTCAGCTGCTGAAATTTAGAAAAGACAAACTTGTTATTTCCCAGAGCTGCTTTACAACAAGTCTGTGTCCTGTTTGTGGGCTATCCCATTACAGTTTTACAAATAAACATCTATGTGACTTCCCCAGCAATGACACTTTACGGTTTCAGTTGCAGGTGTACCTCCCCGAGTGTTGCAACAACAGTATTTAGCTGCTAGGAAAGAAAAACTGGTGATAGATTGATGGGTGTTTTTCAATGATCCAAGTTGAATGTTTGTGAGAATCTGTATTTATTTGAAGTAAGACTCTCTTGGGTGAGTGTCTGAAGAAATTTGTATGATGACATGTATTTTATGAATGGCATAGATATGAGTCAGACTATTAAAGGCTTACTATTGTACTAATATTTGAAAATATCTAGCAGATGGTTTATTGTAACTTTCTGCAACAAATAAAAGGTATAAACTACCCTCACAAAACAAAACAGCATACAAAAGATTCATATATCAATAGTTTTGATATACTGTTTTTCCTTTCCCAACTCAGCAGTGTCGATCRTCATCTGTAATACCACCCCATGAGACTTGTGCTGGATCACATTTAAGCAAAACTGGAGGAAGAGGGAGTAAGATGTAGCAGTGATTTCTTCAAAAATGTTAACAGTTACTAATATAATTTTAGGATAAAACTAATAACCCTCCATAATTTTCACTGTCTACTTGATTCTATTTTGCTCTTCTCAAATGTTGAAGAGAAGCCAAGAGTAAAACCTTTCTTTCGAGTGAGTCACACTTTCAGGTTTCTTCTGCAAAAAAACACCACCATATCTGAGTTTTGGTTATTGCAGATGGCAATTTAAATCCTAGTTGAAGAACCTAATCAAATGCATATTCCAACTGTTCTCTGCTAATATGAACCTATGTTTAAACATTAAACTCCTGAATCATCTGCTATTACAGCTAAATTCACCCCATAGCTAACGCTGAGCATGCTAACAGTCCCCTCTTTAGTAGGCACCTACGTGTTCAGATTAAGTATGTGCTTAGAAGATTTAGTGAGTACAGAAGTACTTGCCCAAAATCACAGTGGCAGTAAAATTAACGCATGTGGTCAGAACTGGAGAGTCCTGATTTCTCCTTTTATTTTTCTAACCACTAGACTTTCTTCATTCCAATACATACAGGATAAAAACTCTCTGCACTGAAGTCAATGGGAGTTTGGCCATTGGCTTTCATGGGATCAAGAATTCACCCATAGTGTTTTATAAAACAACAAAAGGGAAGGTATTTATGGTTTTATTATTATCCCTAATACGGAAATAAGGAGGAAGAGGAGACAGTGCGTGGTATAGTCTATATGCACACATGTTACTCATATTAATATCAATGGGATTTAAAAGTACATATGGAGAGAATAAGATATATCCCTATGTGTTCAGCCATATGCTCAAGGAAGCTCCCAAAATGCTTGTAAATATGATCATGCTTTCTAACATACTGTGTATTTATTTGAACAACGTTAAATCTCTAAGCCCTACTTTCCAGTTCATTAAAGCCTCAAATAATTGTTTATTTCCAGTTTAAGGTTACTCTTCTTTTTTACCCCTTAGAAGGTTGTCTGTAACCACATTTCCACTGTATTTGGAGAATTAGAGAATTGATAATAATTCTACCATTAACTGAAGGGGTACTTCTCTGGGAAGAGAAATACTCAAGTTGAACTATATCTTAGTGAGGAAATATTTCCAGAGGATTTTGGGACAGGTCCAAAACATGTAACTGAGAGATCTGGAATGCTACTTACACAACCAAAGAGTGTTCTCATTGTAGACCTCAGATGACTACATTCCTTCTGGAGGCCAAAGGCTTTGAAAACTTGTCATTTTTCTGAATAGACTGTGTTCTCATTTCCTTTTTGGTTTGTTTTTAAAGTCTGAATGAACACAGGATTGACCCACTATGCATTAGAAGTATATTGGATTTCTATTATGAGTGAAGACATCAGAATTCATCCCAAACTTTTCCTTTAGAGTTTGGTGCAAGCTGTCTTTAAATGAAGTAACAAGTATTTATGGAATATCCTATGCATTTTAACTAATTATGTTCATGTGGTTGCAACTTATCATTTAATTTAGCTTATGTATTACTGCATTTCAGCTGAGCTTTGGTAACTGATTTCATGAATGCTTCTGACCACAGTTTCATCCACTAAAAATAAAAGAAGATTGGGATGGTTTATGGGGTTTACTGGATGAACAGCTTCAACTAATACTGAAGTCCCAAAACTAAAGCAACATTCATGGAGGTATAGTCATATAAGGCCTTGCTGACATCCGTGGTTCTCTTGGCAAGCATATGTACCTCCTTACATGCAAATGCAGTGTAGAAGCAAGRGCCAACTTTTTGGCCAACTGCCAAAAATCACCTTCTCATTTACTTCATTTAACACTTTTGATGCCAAGGCAATATGGCTATGTACAATTTTTTAGTATCATCCAAAACAAAAATTTGTATCTTGGTGTTACAATTTAGTTTTCTTGCTGTTTCTTATTGATGGTAAACAAAGTTTGAGAGTTCAACTTTTATTTTACCTTTTAAATAAGTCTCTCAAATTATGATAAAATCTCAAATCAGATTTTTCCTACTGAAATACTTTCTACTTTGTAATATGGAAAAGCAAAACAAACAGTCATCATCTTTTTAAATGACATCAATGAATAGTGAAGCCAAATCCGGTTTCCCAGCAAGGAATTATTAAAAGACAGAAATAGTCCAATCACCACAGGAAATCTTTAAGCACCAAAATGGGGACAAAAGTCTCCTGGGGAAAAGACAATATTTCCTACATGGTCATTCATGTCTCCCTGTAATACAATACGGGGGTATTGTTTGTTTGTTTGCTAAAATAGATGCATAGAACAAAATTAGAAACAAATCCTGACTAACAAAACATTTCAAACACTAGATGCACACATGTACATTGCAATACTTGCCATCACAATTATGCTGTGACACTTCCTTCTTACGTGTAACCACCCAATCTGTGATCATTAAGGTAAGGAGCATTCTTGTCTCCTTATAATAAAGGTCACCAGCCTCTAGCAGGTCTTTGAATTCAGTTCAAATCGCATCTTGCTGCAATTTTAATATTGGTCATAAAATTTGTCAAAACAATAGGAGAAATACTCTTTAAAATAGACCCAGTTTACAGTCTGCTCCCCCCTCCCAAAGAATTCAGTAAAGGAAAGTAAGCCTGAAGATTTATTTTTCTGTTCAGGTCATGCCTGGGGTAGACTGCTATGTTACTAAATTCCCTAGACTGAAATTAAGAGCAACACAAGGTTAACAGGCCTCTGTAGGCAAAAAGAGCCTGAGATAGCCCTCCATGGATCATGCATTTTCACTAAAGTGTAGCAGTAAGTATTATCCTCAACATAAAGACGTTTCAGGTATTTGTCCCACAGCTTACCTCAACGTAGTCCCTGGCATGGCCCCAGTCTCTCTTAGCGTCCAGATTGCCCAGGCTGAAACATTCCAGCTGTCCAAGGTGAATCTTAGCTACGGATCGGCTAATTTTTCGAGTAACAAAATTAGCTCCTGGAATAGGAATAAAAAAGTAGTATCAGCATAGTCACAGTGGCAGAAAACTGGCCACCAGGAACACCAGTACATGGTATTTTCTTTTCAGTCCTCTTTCATTCCCCTCACAGCACCTAGACCATGCCATCATTTATCAACTGAATAGGTTAAGGAGCTTCAAATGCAAGTGTCATATTAGCTTCACTTTCACAGCAAACATCTTTCTTTGTGGGACTTCATAAGCATTCCTAATTTGCTGCCTCAGTATTCAGTCCAGGCATAAAGCCAAAGAAAATCATTTGGAATGTCAGTTCTTAAACACAAAATGCAAAAGGTTACATAAAGAAGACAGACATCTTAGACCACCCTCAAGTCTTTTGTTGTCATTTCTTTTTGTTTTTTGTTTTTAAAGAATGCATATATCTAAATAAATTAGTTTATTAATAAAAAACATCTAGACTATCCAAATACTGATGTTTTCCAAAGGGYTGCAATGGTTAAATGAATTCTATTTTTCTAGATATTTGGGATTATTTTTTCCCCAGGTTCACTGAGATCATGAAATTGTGATTCCAACTTTATCATTTGGAGGATTTTGTACATTATTTTGTATTTCATTCACTGTATTTCATTGCAAAATTCATGTATCTTCTCCCTGTAGAGCTGCTTTAAATAGTACTTGGTTTTAGTTATTTTCGTATTTTGGTTTTTAGATTATAAGTACYGGGGTTTCTAAAACCTAGCGAACACTTTCATCAGAAGCACAGTGATTTGAATTTGGATCATGAGTTCAGGCTAAACAAGCTCAATGGCATTTGCACACTAGCAGGCACACTAAAACTAAAATTACATGCCTTTTTAATAGACAAACATAGAATAGAATAGAATCCAAATGGAAAGCAGTAAAATTAGTGAAAATGAATGTACATGTAAAATGTTTTTCTCAAATTCAGAAAGTTATCGAGCACTTCAGCTTGTACATTAAATGTGGGTATATATATATTCATAATGCAATTCTGCTCTTGGAATATGTACCTGAATATTTTCTGTTTTCTGCTCAACCAGTGACTGATCCCATAGAATTAATAAATAATGTAAAGTGTATGTTTCAGTTTACAAACTTTTGCTGTAAAGCCAAGAGCACTACGGTACCTGTTTGTATCATCTGGCTCTGCCAAAAGTCAAAAGTCAAAAAAAAAAAAAAAAAAAAAAGAGTAAAAAAGAGTAACCCCGTGAGTACCATTTGGAATGAAGCAATGAAATAATTCAGAATTCAGAGCTTATCACAGGATTAAGATATAATTTTATTTTTCTGTCAACTGCTAGAACTAATTGGAATTGTGGCTATCAGGCATTTAGAATATATCATCACTTTTGTGTTTGTTTTCTAAAGGATTAAAATCATGTAATTTCCACATTCCCTGAAAAAAAGTGTTCATACAAAAGGGAATCTTGAGAAACAGCCCAATTTGCAGAAGTTCACAAATGAAAGTGATCTTAGAGGTCTTTTTTGCATCAGCATTGCACACAACAGTTACATAAATAAGAGCCAACTACAGGATCAAACCCCAATCCATTCTTCCAGACTATGTCCTGCATATTCAGCAGGAGAAATATGTTTACCCTAAAGAAAAAACAGTGCAAATTACAGGACCAATACTGTGACTCTGCTAATGCAATTTCTGGTAGCAAAGTACTGTGGTTCCTCATCACTGGYTGAATAGGATTGCAGAGGGAGTGAAATTCTGGCTTAACAGAAACCAATGAGTTTCTCTGACTTACTTAGTAGGACTGCCATTTCTCCAAAGATTTTTTGCATTTTTTATGTTATCGATGTGCTTTGAGCTCTTTATACAAATTATTAGTAACTAATTAAAAACAGATTCAACCTATTAGACAAATCTATTAAGACTAATGCTGAAGTTTCCTAACCTTTTGCACTGAAATAAGGCTATATTTCCTGAATGAAGAGTTGAAGCAGAAACTTTTTTTCATGGATAAAGTATATGGTCTTAAGTTCCAGATTGCAACTGGGTAACAAGTTAAACTAGCAGCTTTCAACACTACATTCCCATTTGCAGTAAAAGCTATGAGAGTTCTAATCATCATCTGCATTATCACAAATTTTACTGTCAACCTATGAGACTAATGAATGCCAGCTCCCATTTTGGACCAACCACTTCTTGAATATAAAAAAGAAATATATGAGGTACAGTGTATGTGTGAACTTCTATGCAATCAACCAAAAATGTATGAAAATATGAATGATACTTCACAGCAAAAAGTATATTCATCTAGCGCAGCACACCAAATACTGAGCAAATAATACTAGCAGCTGCTGTCTTCTTCCAGAATTACTMGTAACTGGAGAGAAACTGTCTTCTAAGATCTTCTCCAAGTAAAATCAAAGTATACCTCAAAAGGCAGAAATGAAAAGAGCAGCACAATGAAAAATAAAGTAAAACTTAGTTTTCCAAGAATATTCCAGTAAAGGTTCAGCAAAATACTTCCATGTCTCTTCTTTGAAGTGCCTCATCATTAAAGCCAGGGAAGAAAACAAAGCTACTGTACCTTTTGAGAAATGTGATCAGAATTCTTTTCATGCAACCAAGGACTGAATCCACATTTCAAAAGCATTTAAATTATATAGTTCACAAATAATGTATAAATACTGATGCTGTTCAAATACAATATCTTAAAATATCCTCTTACACTTCATATTTGATCCCTTGCTATTAAATGAACATCATAACCAGAACTTAAACTGATGCCCACTGGAGCCACAGAAAATACTTAAGGTTATGCCAGCATTTCCATTATATTTCCATATATTCTAGGGGGTTTTAATTTGGCTATAAAATTTTGCTTTGGCCTGAAACTTGGCAGACATAATGTCTCTTTGCTTTGGAATGATTCTATCTAAAGATCTATATGGAGCTCTACAGATACCTTTATATAACTAAATACAAAGTACCTTCTGATATATAAAAATGGTTAGCTTCCTACTTCCTCAGGAGGTATTGAGGATGGGTTAATGTACCTGCAGGAGCATTTTTCTCCATAGAATAGTCAATTGGTAGCAGCAGTGGTACAGATAGAGCACATCAGGTAGCTGCTGATGCRTTAACCACCTACATCAATTTTCATTGAGTCTAGATGATACAGTCATTAGCTATCCCAGCTGAATGATGTCTACGTTACTATGCTACTAACACTATTACTGTGCGTGGAAAGGTGGTAGTGGTATCAACAGAAACTAACTTAGATTGATGGGAGAGAGAGATCAGAATTCTGCATTTGTCTCCTGGCTTTGTACTGCTTCATCAGTTCAGGGAGGTCATATAAAATGCCTCACTGCTCAGACCTAGCAGGAATGAACTTGGGTGTGTTCAAATCTCTATTGGCCAACAGTGCTGCTATTAAATGCTTCCTGTCTTATGTATTCTGATTTATTTGGACATTTATTCAAACTGTGTGAGGGTGACGCGGTTCCACATAAACTAAGAGCAGAGTCATTCTTGCTCCCTCAGCAGAGCTGAGCATGCTGGACTGACTGCCTTGCACAGTTATTCTAGCTAGCTCTGCACGAAATACATTGAAAATATGATGGGCCAAATTATGCTCTCTTTTGGGTTGTTACTGACAGCACTGGAATTACTTTATTACATCAGCATAGATTTGGCCCAGATGTTTCAATGGATTCTTTGGTGTGTCGCCACATTTCAGCAGTTCCAAACAGTCTTAGCCGAGGCATGCATTACAATTTTTTTACGTTTTACAACAGGCCTTAAACATGAGTTTTCATGATATTAACAGGTCTTTCAGGGACCTGGGTCCCTGAAAGCTTAGATTCTTTTTTCAAGACCCAAGCCATCCCTCTGAGATCATTAGCATTYTAATAGGAACCATAAGGTATGATTTGCAAAATCAGTTTACCCCGGGTATCATCTTAAAAAGGACTCTTCATTAAGCAAACATGATCCGTAAAACATATACTTCATGAGCAACTATTATAGGAACAACACTACAATAAAAAGAAATAGCAAAGGTATAATACAATAGCTTCTACTCTCCAGCCTGGGCCTGCTGCATGCTGAACAGCATGGCTCAGGTTGGATCCCGGCTCGTCTGTCTGAAAAGGATACTGTCTATATCTAGCACAGTTTTGAAATCTGCATATGTCTATGATTAACACATTTTTAAAAATAATGCTTTTGGGAACACGCTTTTGCTGGTGTGCACCTATTACTCTGAGGCTGAACACCATCAGAGAGAGAAGAAAAAATGAGCCTCTGCATAGTTAATGTCAGTATCCATTCCTTTTATCAGCACTTGGATTTCATCCTTTGTGTATTATCACGAAACTAACTGTTTGAATTAGGTGTTTTTGTCTAGGATCTGTGGTTTATGASCAGCAGCCAAATGGATTAAGCAACTCCAGGAGCTGCTGTTACAGTAACTATTTCTTTTCAAGAACCATCATTTTCCAGTCTCTCAAATCTAGATACCAAAATTCTACAGACTACAAAACTGTGGCCTTAGAAAGACTCCCATCCCTGTATAACACTAGCTGCATCATGTCTAAGAAAAATCTAGTTACAAACAGTCTAATAKCATTTAGTAGCAATATTTATCAGTTGAGATGCAGAATTAGCACAGTCTATCAAGTTTCCATTACATCTTTTTTTTCTTTTCGCATAAAATATGACAAAAAGTACTCTAAAGACGTTTGCAGAAGAAAAAGGGGATTTTTTTTTTCTCCAAGTTTCTAAGGTTCTGGCAAAGATTCTAGTAGAAGCCCAACGTGTTCAAACACGTGTACCCAGTGCTTCTCCTAACTAAAAGGAATATATTTATTTTAACATATGTGTGTTGTAAATGATACATTTAATGAGATCATTAAAATGTTTTGACTGCCTGAAAGTCCAAACTGCTCACAATTTCCATTCTATTAGAAGTCTTTTCATTTTTGTGGCACATTTAAATTAAAAAAAATAACACCCAGTTCTTCGAAGGAAAGAAATTCAAGAGTGTCCTTTAACTTTACTGATGGAAATCACTAACAACTATTCTGAAGTTAATGGAGTTATGGAACAGAGTAATGGAGTAAATCAGAGGAAAAATCAAGTTCCAAGTCTTTAAATTAACCTTTTTTTCAGTTTTAAATGGGATTTTCAATTGTATATTAATCAAAACAACAAATACAGTATTGCATTTAGGTGATATTTGCAAAGCAGTGACTTAGTACCTGTTAAACATCAGCTGATGTATTTTAATTGTGAATCCCCTCTACGTAAAATAACAAATGATTCTTAATTACATGGAGTACAAACATCACTGTTTGGAAACAGAAGAAACATGGTTAAAGTTAATTTTTCCCTTCTCAYCTCTTTATTACATTCTAATGCTAATTTTAAGTAGCAAATACAGCTCTGAATGATCTTACCAGGAAGTCCACAATCGAATTTTTGCAAAATGAAACAAATATGAAATAAAGGTGAAATGATTCATAAGCAACTCAGTGTAAAGTTATGTACTGCATGAGAAACATCTTCCTGACCTGAGCAATGTATTATTTCCTGAAATGTGAGATATAATGCCCTCACCTTTACATTTCAATCCTGTGTAGCACAGCTGAAAATCCTTTAATTCATATGTAAAGAGCAGTGCTTCTCAAACAATTTGAGTTTGCATACCCCTGCCTATTTTCCAATGGACATAAGGGACCTCTAAGCAGTGAAGATAGAGCTAGCAAAGATAGAGCTAGTAAATGTTTCTCAAAGTTATTCTTCATCAAACCATCTTGAAAATATCATATAACACTAAAATCCACAGATCACAGATTGAAAGTCACTATCCAATAACATGGGGAAAAAAAAATTCTCTCCTTATCAACTGACTCCCATTTTGTATTACTTTAAAATGTTTAATTTCAATAAAATGAAGCAGTACTGCTCCATTAAATATTGGTAACAAAGACATGAACTTATGCATGTGCTTATGAATTAAAAATTTAATTTTAACAATTTAATTCTTTAGGTTTATCCTAAAATACATTGTGATAACCATTTTGAACTTTCCTACTCAAAAGCCAAATGTGCTAATACAGGAAAAAGGCTGCCTGGCCCTATTTCCCATTGGCACCGCACTTTTCCACTGGCATTCCTTGGGAAATGGTAGCTATAATATCCCTCTTTTTAAAATCAGGCAGAGGCAGAGAGGTAAATATCTGCATGGGAGGCAGGGGGAGCCTCTGCAGCAGGTGGGCAGCGTGCAGGAGGCTGGGGCTTATGGCCCAACTCTTTGACGTCCCCAGCACATCTGGCAGGAGGCCTGTGTGCTGAGGACACCTGGATGGCAGCGGGCAGTTATTTGCCTTTGGATGCTTTTCATCACCTGAGGGGGAAGTAAGAGTGGGAGACACCTATCTCATGAGGAGTGACAGGGGACACAGATTGGGAGGGCCACGCAGAGAGAAATTTCCTTTTCCCAGTAGGCTGAAAGGTATATGAAGCTCACCCGGAGGGACACCTACCCGTAGGCCCTAGAAGAGAGGGGCATGAAAGTGGGGCTTGAGATCTACCATCTACAGGGAGAGGAGAAGAATCAGAGCTGCTGCTGGTCAGTGGGTACCAGCATAGCAGGCTACATTCCTCAGCAATTTAGCCCAGTAAACCGTCAACATGGGCATCTGTCATCAGAGCTTCAAACTCTTCGCAACTGCTTGCACATAGATACGAGTTTCCACCACTGCAAAGAGCAATGACAGAATGACTTCTATGACTACTGAACAGTCCCTCTCTAAAGCAACTGTGAAAAACTGACATGTAATTAGCAGGCAATCCAAGTGTGTAATGCCAAACACAGAGCTATTAGATTTCATATTCAAAGTGACCTTATTCAGGACTAATTACACACATCAAAGCTATCACATAGGTTTGTTAAAAGGATATGGTAACATACMAGCAATAATTGCTGGCCACAAAAGCATTATTTTAGTATATTTCCTCTAAATAATTTTTCTTAAATTAAAATACGTTCCCCTCAGGAACTATACATTGGATAGGAAAAGGTGAGGCATCAAAAACTCTTATAGAGAAAATCCAAACATTAATACTGAAAACAATATGTAAAAGTATTATTCCTGTTTATGCTGTTAATGGTACTTACCCAAATAGAGCAGTTTTGCTTACAGAAAACTTAGTCTTTTGCTCCAAACTATTCACTTTGATTTCTTAATCACAATTCATACRCAATATATGTTAAAACAAATTCAAATGTATTTAATCACCACAATTTGTTCAACACTCATTTAAGCTGTTACATAATTAGACATGCCCCTGCATGTATAAGCTATGTGCAAGGGCAAGTGTGCTTGCCCATTAACACAGTCTCTTTGTATTGTTTAAATGCATGTAAACAAATGAAGTTAAGCACATGTTTTCCTGAATCGGGAATAAAACGTCTGGAAATGTTTGCAGCCGAAAGGAAAACCCAGTACTTGTAGAAAATGAAAACACAATGCACTCTATGGCATCTTATACATAAAACTGAGTTCACCTTAACTTGCTAAAGACCTAACAAATTTCAGACATCTGTGCCTTTAAACTTAACACCCCTTTCTTGCCTCTCTGTCTTTCCCTACCTCCTTCCTCCCAGCAACCAGCAGCACATCAAAAAAGATGTGGTTTGAAGGTTCAAGCTGAGACACTCAGCCTCTACCCTAGCACTCCCTTGAGATGAAGCAGGCAAGGCTTTTTATCTTACCTGGTGACACATGACTGACTCATACAGCTTCTTGGACCTTATGACCTCTGAAGACCTAAGTCTGGTTGATCCCTCAGCCTCTCCAGGTGGCTGGGACAACAGCTTGTATAATCACTGTATAATCAAGGTTTGCACAAGTCTTCCCTGTCTTGCTGTGCACTCACTTTATTGCCAACTTCTAACGTGCAAAAATGTGTCATTTCACTTCAAGTCAGGATAAAAAGAACTTTCTTTTACTTCCACTAAAGACAAATGAGTGTGTAGCAATAGCTAGCTTTAAAATCAATCACAGGGGCATATAACTTTGCTGAGCCAATGCTTAAATCTTTTATTGGAGTAGGAAAATGGTCTAGTCACAGCTAAACAACTTGCCTCTTTTACAATTTAATAAAGTAGTCCTGGACAGGCTTGACACCCATACAAACTGAAGATATTCCTAAATACATGTACTTTCTGAGCTTTGTTGCACAACCCTTTTTCTTTTGGGACTTTCTGACTTGCTCTGTGACAATGGTAGTCCTGAAGGCATCCTTTAAGAGTGTGTTTCTATTCTCATAAACTACCTTTCACCTGCAGGAGTCCTGGAGCAGCTGCAGCCAAACTGGGGGATCCCGAAACATGGTTAAACCGTATTGGCAGGGAAGTGAGCAAATCCTGGTCCTGTACAAAGCATATTTAACTGAATGAGTCTTTCTAGATTACATATTAATATGTAAATTTTGCATGCCCACCTAATGCGAAGGACCGAATGGCACCAGTTAGGAAATACCCTCAACCAGCAACGGCGTGGAGCTACACATACACTGTTGCAGCTAAAGCTCAGATGATTTTTTTCCCCAGACTTCTAGCATGAGGGCAGTAGCAATGGCAAGGAGGCTGGATCATACCCAGTTTCTATAGGACTGTGTATCAAAGTAAGGTTTACGTCCTTTGGAACGGAGCACAGTGCTCCTGAAGACATAACAAGGTAGGGACTAAGAAAGCTGGAGGGGAGGAGAGAAAAAAACCTATGCTCATCCTAACACAGAAAGCACAATTTTCTCTGATACTTGAATAAAGCACATAAAATTCAAGGTACGACATTTCCTTCTGTCTTCTATGTAGGCAAATAATTAGGTTATCAGCTAGGATGTGTGAAAAGTACATCAATGACAATCCCAAGAATTCAGTGTACAAATCATCAGTTGCAATGGTCTGCAATTACCATTGTGAGGATGAGTTGTTTGTTCCAAATACAGATACCCCTTCAAATTCACAGCAGATTACTCAATTCCACATATTTCTCTGCGACATAAGAGTAACAAAAATTGTCATACTTTGTGCTGTAGAACGCAATAATTGATGTGGTACCAGGAATATCAGAATGGCTTACAATGCTTTCCGGTTCACGCTGCATCCCCTAGCTCTGCCAACTTCCTGAGCTCTTTTTCTAGAGAGGCATATGAGGCTGCTGAGAATAGAACAAGGTAACACTGAAAGTGATTACCTTGGATAAAACCAAAGCAACACCCCTCAAATGTAGTATTTTAACAACGAATCCTCTTGAAATGAGTGTCAAAGTAATTATGCAGGGGGAGAAAAAACACCAGGAGTTTATGAAAAGAGTAGGAGGGAAACGCAGAGACAAGCTGACAATACATCAGGAAAGTGAAAGCCAACGAAGACAGCATGTCTCTTCTGCTCCTGAAAAATTCGGACGTGTTTGGCCTAGCTGTGCTGACCTCCTGTATCCACACAGCCAATAATAACATTATTTCACCTAGTTATCGTTACTGCTGGTTGCCTAGACTTTCCCTAAAAAGTTGTGTCCTTATTTCAGAACAGGCCATGATCACACTTGTGGGATAATGGAGTTAAGTAGGGGTGCTATGGTTTCTACACCCGGACTCTGAACTGAAAACACAAGGAGACAGAGAATGGCAGCTCTCTCACGTGCAGAAGATACACTAGGAGACTGCATAACAACCATTGCGGAGTGAAAACTCCCTTGGACAAATCCAGGCCAGGGTATGTTGTTAATCTTCACTACAAAAACAAAAAGGCATCAATGCAAAGAAATGGACACTGCATTTACTGAAAAAAATCAGATGAACACAGAAAAACAGTAAAGTTATAGAAGCTTTCAAAACGCACATGCTTTTCAAAGAATWTTCCATTTTTCTAACATTGTCACTGAAACTAAGCCACGTTTTTGTATTCTTTCTGTGTGGGAATGTTTCCTTAGCATACTTAATGCTTAAATTACATAAAAGTAAGTAACCAGTTATATACCTGAAGAACCCAGTTTTCTACTAATAAAGTGGTGCAGTGTCACTGAAGTTAGATTACTTAAATTTACAAAGAAGAATCTATATTCAGAAATTCCATCATTAAGAAGTCCAACTATAACAATAATTTTGCATAAGAAAATGTGAAACAGAGCAGAAATAAACTGTACAGAACATTTAGAAAGTGATTAAATGACAAAAACTAGAGCATCTGAATACTCACCTTCTACAGTTGAACTTTTCATGCCTATTACTGTTTTAAGATCAGTATTTTTAAGAACATTTCTTCCTTTGTGGACTTCTGAAATTCATTGTTATCCTGTTTTTGTGATATTTCCCATTTAAGTTTAGTTTATACTTCCTCTAGGAACAGAAGAGGCAGTCTGATCACCTGCTGTTCTGAGATGCCTACAATACTTAAGCACAATGGGGTGAAACCAGGACAGAAGGTTAGCCCAATTCTGCATTTCCTGGCTTTGTATTTTTAGTGAGTCCTTCCACATAACTTTAATATCTACATAGGTAGCTGTGCATGCTTTCAGAAACATGCACACACGTAGTCTGTACATATTCACAAAAAAGCTGTAAATTCTAGCATTAGAAGTTAGCGCTACATGTGCCAGTGTTATTTGTGAATGTRGAATGATTGTTTCATGAAACACTCTTAAATCAATTACATACTATAATTTTCTTCCTAATAGGATTGCTCCCTGCGCAGAGCAGTGACTTGCTCTGGGAGCAGAGACTACTGTCTTGTGAGGAATGAAGCTAGAGTCCTACAGAGTCTGAAGTTCAGCAAAAAAAGAAATGATGGATTCATAGTTTGGTCTGACTAACACTAAAGAAAAATGAATAATACTCCAGCTGCTTCTGAAAAGTCTAAAGTGGTGCTTAGAAAGTCACTCAAATCAAGGTACTTATTTAGCCACTGCCTCAYATTCCTCTGTGTGCTTTATTACTATGCACTCAGCTGCAAAACGAAGCTATATTCTGAACATCGACCAATGAATCAATCAATAAATTCAGACTTTAATTTTTCATGCCTGAAATTTCAGTTTCTCACATGAAAAAACAGGAACAAAATTTCTGTATTTTACAGGAATCTCACAAAGCTAAAAAACTTGGTATTTGTGAAACTCAGAGGAGCACTCTGGAAGAGTCAAAAAGGGGGTGAAATCATTCTGTTCAGCGCAAGAGCTGAAGAGTGGTCATGCATGGGGCACAGAATCAGTATACTTTCAGAGAACTCCTTTCCTGCCTTCTGTCCCCCAAATATTGACCATCGAGTTGTTCAGGTGAGAACTATCTGTCCTGTGCAAGGAATAAGGACCTGTGGGGTCCTTATTAGGGTGGGGTACTTACAAGCAGTACGAGTATGGACTTTCTAAGATTGCACARGCAAAAGTTTGAATTAAGTTTGTGGAGGAACTTTTAGTTCAATTGTTACACAATTTTTGACCTAACAAGCTTGCAATGTGCCTTTTTTTCCCTCTCATGCTTTTCAGGGTGTAATAACATTTACCTCATCTCCTACGCTCACACTAATGACTTAGGATGGTCAGAAAAGCTGTAACTTCTCTGGCCACAGAGCATAGCCTTCTTAAATTTCCAGTTGCAGTCTAGAACCCACTCTCAAAACTGAACAAAACTGAATGTAAATAGTTTTAAAGCTTGCATTGAGGAGTCATCTCTCAATAAGCAGTTTACAGAGGTGCCTGAGGAGCTGGGAGAGAAATCACTGAAATTTAACCCTGAACCCCATGTGAACCCAGGGACTGGGACTGCATATTTTCCACTGTCCTGCCATCTGCTGCTTCACTGCACGTGGTAATCTTTGGCAACCCCACTGAGAGCTGCCTGGACTATGGCTCTGTTCAGACAGGGTGTAGAAAGAAAAGACACTGAGAATGTCATGGCTGGCTGACCAGACTACTGAGATCAGAGAGATTATGCCTCATTTGCTCACCAAGCCCTGCCAAAAGCAACACCATTTAACTGCAGGTACTCAAAACCCAACAGGCGTGTTTAAAGGAATTCTAGGCTTAAAAAGAGGACCATTCATAATGTGCATTTGTTGGGGATACTGTAGCTACCACCTTTTGGCAATTACTCACGAGAGTTTTTAAAGAGAGTTTACACTGCCTACCATTTCATGTACAAATGATATCTGACAGAAAGTATCATACCTGATTTAAAGGACAGACGGACCTAGAAGATGACTCCGGCAGAAATAAACAAATAGATTTAATAGCCCAGCAAATGGAGGTAAACAGCAGAAATCCATAGTTATTTTAAAACAGCTACAGTCTGTTTATCTCTATGCTCTGAAATGCTGCACAGTATGGGAGTGTGAGGGTCTGGTACTCTTCTGCATAACCCTCATATGTCATCTCATGACAAGGGACCTCCCTTGAGTCACAGCCAAATCGACATTTGTTCCCCCAACACTCCCGTAAGTTCTGAATGAAGTAGGCTAAGAATCAACTCTCAGAAACTCTTTCTCTGACTACCCTCTTTTACATATGGGTCTCAGTCCTTTCAGTGTTAATGTACTAAACATTTACCAATGGAATTTACTGGCTATTTCCAAATGAGAACTGTAGATGCTAAAGAGTATTTCTAAAAGCATCTTAAAACTGCAGGAACATTATTATTGAGTACAAAATTACTGTAGGCACTGGAATCAAATAACCCTGAYTCCAACCTCATGTTATTAAGATGTTTCCCCTGTCCCCTTAGCGTCCTTTGTTCCTACCAGCAGCACTATAAATGAATATGTAATTATATATGTGTCTACAACAACATCCTGCCCTGTTTCGTCACTGAAATATTGATCTTGGAAAAGACAGTGCCTCTCCTATATCTGTTTGGGAAAACAGTCATAGACACTTCAGTAAGATAAGCTTCTTCTAGAGGCTGTAGAACAACGGTTGGCAGATGTCAGGGTTGACAAATGCTCTTCTAATTGCCAAAGGACACTCCAAAATTGTCCTCTGGCTTGGAACAGGCAGCTGCTGTCAGCCTTTCTTCTTCCCTGCTGCTCTGCTGCCTCCACTCTGTCTGCCTCTCAGGGAAATCAGAAAAAAGACAGAATAAACCACATAAGAGAGGAGGAACAGACATCTCTTTCTCAGCTCCAGCTGTGTTGGAGCCAACAGGCTTCATTGTTTTGATGATTCCAGGACCCTTAAGTCTCATTTCATCCCTGCTTGACAGAAGTGCAAAGCAGAGGTGAGAATGGCCCGCAGGCTTACAAAATTAACTTCTGAAATCCTTAAGCCATTCTTTCCTAGAAATGGCCTTTCTCTCTTAGAGTTTGAACCAAATACCCTCGACTCCAACCTCTCAATAGTATGTTCTGCACCTGTGTAACCCCCATTGGCAGCAATGGAATTTTGCTAGTGCTTTTTGTAAATAAAAGGCAAGACAGGCACAATTTGTTAAAATTGGTAAGGCACAGAGACCAAACCCATGTTGCACAGTATTTTCTTTTGATACAAATGCACACCTTGAAAAGAATATGTTTGAAGTAAAAAGYTACCCATTAACATTCTCAGCTGAAACCACTTCTTAGCTAAGCTCCACTGAATCAGAGCTCCAGTCCTGCTCTCCTTCTTGACTCATAACTTCAATGACAGTCCAGAAGCCAGGCAGAGCCACTTCATAAAATGTACTAAATGAAGCAACTTTTAAGAAAAACATGAACTGGCAGGTAGCCATGTTAAAGAAGGAAAGACCTAGTAAGAATGTCCTACAGCATAAAAGTCTCTGTTGTTCTCATTACTGTAAAGCAGGAAAATCTCTTTATATGCTTTTGATTCAAGTGATCTTTTGACAGAAACAACGGACAAGACAAATGGCTGTAAAACAAGGCAATTGGATTTCCTACTGCTACAATATCTTACTTGGCTCCCATGACACAATTTCTCTGTTATTCTCCCTTGCCATGGTAAAGTAAACTTACAGGCTACCCAGAAAACAGATGAGTATAATCAGTCCTTTATAAATTATATCCTTTCACTCAAGGAAAGCAAATAACTTTGCCTCCTCTATAATAACTGTTTCTAATACTTCATTTATTCTTTAAATTGTTTATAAAACACTTCAAGAAAGGTCAAGACAAAAGGGCAACAATAATTGGAGATTAAGGAGACTCTAAGTATTTTGCGCCTGTGAGTAAACACTTTGGTAACTGTTATGATACAAGATAGATTTACTAGAAAGAATCAGTTATATTTATGAATTTCTTGAACACATGTTATTTCATCTGAGAGAGATTCTTTCTACTCTTAATTTCAGTTCAAATTTAAGCAGCTGCAACGTTTCATGTCACATGACTCAGGCAAATAACAATAGATTTAACTATGGTCTCATATGGAAGAAACGTAAAAGAGCGATAAAGGGAGAGGAATGGAAGATCTTCTCTTGAAGTTTTCTACAAATCACTCGAGGAAGCAGGAGCTCTTCTCCTCAGAGATGGACGTGTTTCCCTTAAAGTTCATGGAGTCACAAATGGGCAGAACAGAACCATGACAGCAGGGCCACAAGGGAGACTCACATTCTCACATCTACATACAAAAGTGTGAAGGGAAGTGATTCTTCCCCCCTATTGGGCACCGGTGAGACCACATCTGGAGTACTATGTTCATTTTTGGCCCCCCCAGCACAATAAACACATGAAAATGCTGCCGAGAGTGTGGCAGAGGGCCACCGGCATGGTCAGGGAGCTGGTGCACYAGGCATTCGAGGAGGGACTGAAGAAACTGCCTTGTTCGTCCTTAGGTAGCCGGGGATTGTGGTCTACAATTAGCTCATGGGATGGAGCCAGTCCCTTCTGAGGTGGACAGTGCACATACGTACTAAAGCTGCAAGATGAGAAATTCTTTTTAAATGTAGCGATCTTCCTTGCCCACCACTACCAGTGAAGATGGTTAAGCATTAGAACAGGTGCCCCAAAAAGCTGGGCAGTCTCCTTCTGAAGATATTCAAAAATTATTAGACAAGGACCTGAGCAACCTGATTCAACTTTGAAGGTGGCCCTGCTTTGAGTGGGGAGAGTAGAGCCGGATAAAGTCAGAGGTACCTTTCAACCTAAATTATTTCACGATTCTCATATCCACACACCCAAAGAACATCAGCATCTTCTAAAAGAAATAAGCCACAGTTGCCACTGCTTTTTTAAGAGGAAAGTCAGCACAATGAGTTCACCTTACCCCTGCTGAGAAAACTACATTCTTACTCTTCCTAAGATTTAAGTAAGTAGAAAAAGTATTTGAGACCAGGCAAGAAAGGACTTATATTCACAGCAAATACTAAACTTAAATTTATATTTCACATATACTAAAAATGAGAAGGCAAACAAAGGGGAAACTAGGGTAAAAAAAATATGTTTAAGAAGACTGAAATAACAGAAATAAAAGCAGGACAGATGGTGCTAAACCAGAAAAGAAAGCGTATGTTTACGACTATTTTAAACAATGGAGCAAAAAAGCACTAAGAATTTTTTTTTTTACCTCCTGACTATTTTTATTTTCTTAAAACGGTGTGCAAGAACAGTAAGAACAGCTGTACGAGGCCAACAAAACTCCACACAGTCCAGTATCCTGTCCTCAGAGTGGGCTACAACAGATTCTTAGGGAAGGAATATACATACAAACTCCCCAGACCCTACAGAGAAACACTTCACTGGTATTCTCTACCAGTTTTAAGAGACTTGAGTATGCCTGTGTATAGTTTTGGATGGGCTCCCACAAATATCATCAATTGCTTTTTGAACCCATGCAAAGTTTTGTCATATGCAAAATCCTGTGGCAATAAACTATTATTAACTTCGCACAAACACACGCTGTAAAGGCAAATCCTTTACTGTTATTTGTTCTGAACCTTCATTTTGGCAAGTTGAGAACTTCATGAAATTCACGAAATGAAAAGATGAGAACAAGCAATCACATCCCATCCACCTTCTCCCAGACATTTAGGACTGCACATACTCTTACAATAACATCTCCTACTTGTCTAACCCACACCGAAGTAAATGTGTTCTTCACAGAGAAACTGTTTCATCTCTTTTGTCAGCCCTGTGGCCTTGCTTCACTTTCCACATTAGACAGGGTGGAGAGTAAAAGCCCACCCCTGTATACCACTGAGCGTGCTGGCCTCACCATGAAACATTTATGCTCTCATTTGTTAGAAGTACATGGAGGTGAGTACAAGCATCTTAAAAACTCCAGACTTCAGATTTATCTCTTACTACAAACGTCCTCTCTGCTGTCAAGAGGACTCCCCTTAAGGGAACGTGTCAAACTTGTTCATGTGTTTCTGGATTGAGCCCACTGAGCTCCATTCAGTGCTCTGAATTTAGATGCAGATTTGGGTCTTGGTGGGGGGGGGGTTCAAAAAGGGATTGCAAGCAAAAAGGACAATTATGTCCTCTTGCACGTGACATGGTTCAACCCTCTTTTTATTGTTTGGTTTTTATTGTTCTTCCTATGTCCATTCACAGAATTAATAGTGATCATGACATAATTCTGGAAAAGGGTAAAATATAAACCCTTTACAACCTAATCTTTTGAGTTCCTTAGTGTCACAACTGTGCAGATTCCTAATGAAGCCAATGAATTAAAAAAGACCCAAGACACTGAAAAAGAAAAAAAAAACAATCAAATGCTGAATAATTTTATAGAAATAATAAACTTAAACATGATAAAGATATTTGTTGAGGGATTTAAAAGTAGCCAGCACTATAGGCATATCAGCTTACTAAAATGAAGCTAAATTCTTAACTTATTCTCAAGAGTTTCAGCGGCACTTAGTAAACAGTATTTTACTCATGATAAAGTACTTTCTTTAACCAGCCTATATGGTGACAAAATTATAAAAAAGGTAGAGTCAAGATTCAGATTTTGTATTGTTACACTGCATACTCACTGCCATCCTTCTCTCCCTTTTTTATTTTTAATATCCATGTTTCTCTGATCTTCTAAAATTACATCATCATGTTGACCTAGACACAAAGATAAGCTCTCTCTAAACTATTTCAACTTAATATCRAATCGATAGAGATTACTGCCACAATTTATTTTAATCCCAGTAAGAACTTTTTCCTTGGATCACCATATTCCCTGACATTATTTGTTAGTTAAACATTGTACTGCTGTGTTCTTGCATGCCAGCCAGGTAGTACAACAGAAATAAAGCAGCTTATCCAAGGAATGTAAAAAGCAAAATGTAACTAACACCATCAAATTATGAAAAAGGTTTTTGATTTTTTCCCATAGAGTCAGACTGAACTATAACTGAAAATTGTTTGAATTGTTCTTTTTTCTCAAATGAGAAGTGAATCTGAACAGTTACGTTTAAGTCTTTGTTGAACCTAATCCAGAATTTAATAAAAAAGAAAATACTTCCAATTATCAGATCAGAATAATTATTTAACAGAAAATTTCCCAGAGGAAGCCTCCTTATCATGACCTTTACATTTCAAAACAGTTTATTTTTCAGCTTGAACAGAATCAGACACACTGAGGCAGTTAAATCATTATTGGTCTGACCCAGATGTATGCAYTTGAGTGAGAGTCAAATACAAATCAGATCTGAACCAAGTCGCTTACAGATTCTTCATATTGTTTTACTTTTTTTCAGATATTGACATTTTTAAGTATCACAACCCCATGTTCTTGTACTTCAGGAAACAGAATTTTATTCCATTTTTAAATGAATTATATTTAACTTAAAAGTTTTCCCATAAACACGTATTTTAGAGTAAAAGAAAATAAGGTTAAACAAGCATTTCCAGGTAACTACTGTTACATGGATGTGCCTCCATCATTACATAGTTGACAAGTTCTGCTTTTAGGACTAGGGAAGTATCACGGTATCTTTAAACAATTTCTTAATGTTACATTTCTTTCTTTAAAGAATTCTGTAAAGTGTCAGTCCGTTTATTATGTATGCCTCACAGCGCTTTGAAAAATCTGAATGTTCCAGTGTAATAAAAGGCAGAAGAATTCAGCAAGTACTCACTGAGGCATGTGGCTGCATAAATACTTCTTTTTAGATACTCTATTAAAAAAGGGGCATTTGCCTGAATCCATTTCAAGCAACAGATAATGAAAAGAAAAAGATGAAGTTAGTGCGGAAAGCATAAGGAAATGGCAATTACACAGAGGAATACTGGATTCAGAGGAGCTTGGTTCAAATATTGTCAAGAAACAAACTTTGGATTCTGGGGAAGAAGTGTTCCTGGGGGGGAAGTGTTCTGGAAAACAAGTTTTTATTTTAACCTGGATTACTCTGAAAAAGCAGCAAACTAAATAAAATGACAGTGCTTCAAATGACATAAAAACTTACTTTTGTGGGTCCAATAAAATTAAGAGGTAAATTTAGATCTGGTATTGTGGATAAATTAGCAGATGTTCATGAAATCTTTCACTTRAAACAAAAATATATTAAAATAAAACTCACACAAATGTGAATAGAAGAATATAAATGTGATCTACAAATGGAAATCTGGTATGTGATGTTAAATATTGTATCTGAAAATAGTTTTAAGGATAATAGTAGAGATGTGAAAAAAAGATATGCAGTGAAATCCAAAGGAATAAGACTGTAATAGAGACTGCCATTCTATATGATCCCTGGTAATTCTACAGTAAGTGTGTGCAATAGCTTGGAAAGAAAATGACAGCATTACTTAGAAAATATACTTGCTAAAAACATGAAATAGGCAAATAAAACCCTTTAAAATACTTAGATTGATGCTGAATGGTTTGTTAATATCTCTCCAGGCATTACAATTGCATTTTTATACCTTTATTTAGTTTAATTTCACAGTTTTGTAATTAAATTTGCACAGTTTACTAGAGTATTTTTTTTTAAAGGATTTGTTCATAACTTGCTTATGAGGTGAAACTGTTCCATATCTTCTCCAACAACCATAAAACAGGAAAACCATCAAGGTAAAAATGCCATATGCTGCATCAAGCCAGAAAAACAATGAACTGTATAGAAGGTGCAGTTAAAGAATTCTACATATCCAAAATTATTTTGTTTCCAGCTTTAACCAAGGTTAAATAAACAATATCCAAGTTGMTATTGATATTCTAAATGTTTCCTTAGCATTCTAGAAGAAAAGCATATTTTAAAATGTGTTAAATCTTTCAGAGTTTTCKTCTTCAATACCAAGACTTATATTAATAAATATTAAATTACTTGACTTTAACCAGTWAAAGCAACGCCAAGTTTTAATGACCCCTCAGATACATGATCAAGGTGGACAATACATACACACAACCATGATTTATTCCAGTTTTGCAGCAAATTTTACCAAATGTATTAATTCCTTCATCAGACTTTCATGTACAGGCAACCATTTTCAAGCATAAGACACATACTCACACACATACATAATTTTGGAAAAAATGATGAAAAATGCCCAGATGACTCTGTGGGTTCCTCTGTGGGTGCTGATGCCTAGTTATCATTGTCTACAAATGTGACTGAAAACCAGATGATGTCACTACAGCACCAAACCCACAAGGAACCTGTAGTACCAAAGTGACAACAAACACTTCACTTACTTGCAAGTAGACCAAAGTTGAGCAATAACTGCAGCACATTGATTAATTTAAACCCAGAATTGCTTCATCCCATGATTTCACAACAAAGAACTTACTCTTCCTTTAAACACAGTTTAAAGTTATGATGCTTTTCTTAAAATGACACAGCATCTTTATGAGACATAAGTATAAATTTAAAAATGACCTATTACTTGTTGGTTTTTTAGCTTCCTGACACTATTTTGCCAATGGATTTTAGATTCACCAGCATGATGAAAACTGGTCCTGGTTCTCCAGTAACACCAGCACGACCACTTACTGAACTGGACAGCAAAGACAGCAAYTGCCTACTGTTGTTATATGAAATCAAGCTTTCAACTTCACAATCTGAGTTATTCTTACACCAATCTTGCTCTGAATGTTTTCATTAAATATTGCATGGTCTGTGGGGAGAAAAAAAACCCTTGTCATTAAATCTGGTAACACTAAAAAGGAATGTAATAATACGTGCTGCATTTTTTTTCATGTGAAACTTGAACAGGTTTAAGGAGAAATGAGTGTTATTCGTACCATATGCRCACGTTCTGGTTATTGGATTCATTCAGAAGCATCCTCACCTAAAGAAGTCAACTAAACACCAGTTAGCTGGTATCCACTGAGCATAACCTAAAGGAACTGGCCTGAGACTGTTAAAATTGTTTTAGAAAACAGTGCTGAAACTTGAAGAGTCCTGTGGAAGCCATGAATCTGAATGCAGCAAGAACTGTGATACTGCAGTATGCTGAGCTCAACGGAGAGATACTCTTTTAAGTGTTGGAACACTGGCATTTCTGTGAGGACACATCAAATACAAAGAGGAGGCATGAAGCAACTTTCTACACCAAAAAACAGAACAAGCATAGCATTTTCACCAGAAGTCAGAGTGCCTTCTACTACTAACTCCTTGTAAAATTCATGATGGATACGTTCAAGATTCAAGTGCTACTGGAGCAGGTTTAGGAGGGAAATAACTGAAGACTTTGAATTAATATAGATTAAGCAATAAAAACCCAACCTTCCYCGAGCTTGGGTGATTCAAATCCCTTGAAGATCTCAGCATATTTGAGCAGGTTTATGGCCCAGGATGCATAGCTGCACATTCTGCGACTCAAAAACAGAGAAGCACATCTACTATCTACTTGTAGACACCACAGAGACAGAGCTTGATAGCAAATCACACTGCTAGCACTAGTCTATCCCCCAAAGCCTATTAAATATGTGACAGAAGAATACTCCAGCCGTCACTTGCTTTCCTTATGATATATCTACAGGTTATCAAAGAAAATCAATGCAAGAATTTTGAAAAAAGAAGGTCAGCTTCCTGCTGAAAAACAGGTATTAAAGCTAGCAGTTATTAGCCTGA
Source organism: Rhea americana (assembly GCF_003343005.1). Taxonomy (NCBI): domain Eukaryota; kingdom Metazoa; phylum Chordata; class Aves; order Rheiformes; family Rheidae; genus Rhea; species Rhea americana. Next base: position 226,023 of record NW_028186529.1, on the reverse strand, counting down.
TTTTCAATGACAGATCTATGCAATAGTCCACACCTAATTTGTACAAGCAAATAGAAGCAAAAAAAYGAGTGTGTGCAAGCTCTAATAGCTAGTTTAGTCACATGATTAGCTTTACTCTAAATTCAATGGCACTTCAGTTAAGTGCTTGAAACTAAGTATGTTACTACTATCTGATCAACAAAGCACTGAAGTGCAGAATTATTTTTAACTTACTCCGTTTTCCATAATTACATAAATACTGGAAAGCCTAAGGACTGCTTCTGTCCTCAGAAAGCACACAACCTCTCCACTTATCTTCAAGAAGTACAATAAAGGTAACAGGAGACCTTGTATTACTTTTAAAGAAGGCAGTGAAGAAAAATTCAGTAGTATATCAGACAAYGCAAATGTCCCTGATGATAAATAAACACCTGCCTGCCAGTTACTGAGACTATGAGGGGCAGAGAAGGGTGTCAAAACAACAAAGAGGATTTATAACTGTAAAGTAGCTGTTAAAAACTTATTTTTWAAAAATAAAAGCTAAATATTTGTGCTTTCCCTAATGCAGTAAGAGCAATGAAAAGAAGTTTGCAAACTCTAAGTTTAAGATAACGTAACACTGACATCTGCCAATATAATTTGAGAAATGTTAAGAACTACATGGCAAGGTTTTCTAAACTTAGTAGATTTAACATTTTCTAAATTGTGCTWGTGCTTTGATTTTTCTTTGGTTAAAAAAAAAAAGTCAAACTCAATGATGGGAAATAGCAGAAACTGTAATCTACTTTCTTCTCAACATGGAATAAGCCATAAGGGAGCACATGATTTAATGACAAGAAGATGCATCTGATAAGATAATAATTCGCTCAAGGAGAAATCCGGATTGCAAATGCAGCTGTTCCAAAAATTCTTAACCCACAGGCAAGAAATTACTTAAGTATATCCATAACTATTTCGATAAACTGCTGATAGGCCCCAGAAAAACACATCAGATAGGTAAGTATAGAATCAGGGCTACTTCAAGATTGAGAAGAAAAACAAAAAATTTAAAAGATCAGAAGATTGAATCAAAAGGATTTCAGTAATTAGATTGTTCAACACAACACCTTCCTTTATCAGTGACTCACTCAAGAAACAAAATTAGATCCTGGTTCAGTTCATTTACATAATTGCTTATTTCCCATATGTGACAAGTTCGGTGGCACTGACCTGGACCATGTCTAYGCCCAAAGCTAAACACATGCAGAAATGTTCTTAGAATTCCGTTCTTATTTCAGAAGTCTGGTACTTTAAAACACAATGTCACAGAAGGCAAATGCACTCATATTTGGGCATGACTGCATTGTCTTCATATGTAAGTATTGGCCAGTCCTAGAAAAGTGATATTGGAACTCAAGATTGAGATGAATTATTAGCAACATAAATCAGAAAAAGCAACAAAAATCTCCTTCTTATATTGTGATTTGCTCTAATTAGTACTATGTAGTTAGTCAGTATCAGGTTCAACATTAGAAGAATTAACCAAATTCACTTATTTCATAAGGTCAAATCATTTTCACAGAAAATCACATGTACATAAGCAAAACAACTATTGCAATTCTCTTAYTACGACAGTCAATATTCCTGAAAATCCATCTGTACAAATAGACCCTAATGCCCATATTTATCCCCATTGACATTTGACTGCACGTACAGATAAGAAAACACCTGCATGGATCACTTAGCAGGATCAGTCTCACAGCAAGGAGAAAAAGCCAGTAAGAATGTATGTCTTCAGGACACTGCATGCTTTCTCTGTTCAAACATGCAAACTAAAAAGCATGAAATGATCTTGGCTGCTCCAGAGCACGCAACTGTCTGAGTAACTCCTTTTACATTGGCCATGGTACCTCGTCATTAAGTTTTCAATATGCTAGGCAGATGATCCCTGATAATACTAACCAGCTTGCATTTTTCTCATTCAGCAAGGAGTCAGCAAGACACAACACCCTGCTGACTTTTGCTATTCAGATATACTTGTGTGTTGGGAGACTTTATATTAAATGAGAGGTACCATAGCTCTGTTTGGCAAATTTTATACTTTTACATCCCTCATAGGCCTGAATTTATAAAAAGAGCTTGCATAAGCCCTTAGTATTTCCAATAGTATTAGGCTGATCAGCTCTTCTTGCATAGAATATATGTAAGGAGACTAGCAATTAGTCTCCTCGACCAAAGAAATGAGAAARGGAAATCTGGCAGATGTTGGCTACCTTTCTTTAGAGGAGATGTAGAAGAACAGCTGTCACATTGTAGGGATTTTTTGTGAAAGTTCCTAGCAGATGTCACCATCTGCTACTGCTCTCTCTATGAAAAAGAGAAAAAAGGGAGACTGAAAATTTGTCAGAATCAAAAAAAAAGGAACAATGAAATACATGAATTCAAAAGACACTGAAACACCTTTACAGCTAATGGAGGAATCCCCTACCCCCCACCTTCCCCACCCTCCCAGCAAAACAGTGATTCAGACGTACAGTAAAAGCAAAGAGCATGCCCCATTCTCTTCAAATTGTGATTTCTTTACATTTTACTCTTACTACTTCTACTTTGACAACCTTCAGCCTGCAATCTAACACCTAGCCATTTCCTTCCTGGCTGAGAGAGATCACAGAAATGAGCAGTTGTATCCTTTCCCTCTGGCTATACAGCAATGGTCTGATGACAACTGCTTTACTAGAGTTGATATCAGAAAAATAAAAATTCCMCACTGAATGATCTATACAACAACATCATATATGGAGACAAAGTATCTATTACTCAGGGGAAAAAAATAATAAAAAACAAAATTTCTTTGCATTGTGTCAGAAAACACGCTGTACATGTTTGTACATCTTGGTAGATAAAGATCAGATGAGGCAAGCAATGAAGTGGTTAACCTAATCGGAAAGTTGATCTCAGACATCCAAAGACACATCTTGTAAATCTGAGAAAACTTCTCACACAAAACTAAGGAGAAAAAAGTAAGGGCTTGCCTGGGAAGAAACAAATGTCATTGTCAACAAGTAGGTTGTTTTCTTACTCAGAAAAAAAGGGCATCAGTGAGATCCAGAGCCCAGCAAAAGAACAGGAATCTTTCCAATGGTGTCAAAAAAGCTTGGATCAAGCCTTAGCTTTCCTGAAAACTAGACCTGCTAATTGCCTCACTCTCCCACTGTCAAAACTGTTAACTCGCCRAACTGAAATACCTTTCCAATATTGCTATAGTGCAGACGTTCCACACTAGTAATACTGGGAGCCACATTCAACCACCAGTACGAACTCTCTAGGCACCAGCTTCCTACAATGCTGTCTTGCAAGGACAGTAATTGCTCACAAAAGAAAAAATATATYAGGCATTCATCACTCTGGTATTTTTTCCACACATAACTTATTTTATCAAYGTTTGAAAAAAGCGTTTGCTCCTTTTGTTCTTTCCCATAGTCATGTCTCCACCTCTGCTCCCAAGAATTAAAATCTAAAAATGCTGATATCACATGTCCAGCTAGCATTCTGTACAAGATCACCCACTCCAGCTTGGCAGGTCAGGACTTTCAAACTAGCTCTTCAATACCTTATAGTAAAGACATACTATGTTATAGCACACTACATTATCCGGCTGCACAAGACTGTTGTAGAGAGATAATCAACTTTGTACTAGTGACTACTGTACGCTTCCCTGCTTTTTGGATACGGCTTTCTATCACTGCAGCTTTCTACCACTGCAGAACACATTCTGTTTTTCAGGTAACATCATACTTTGATAATAAATAAACGTCAATAACGGAAGATCCCTTTCTCCTTTGGCCTTATCACAAATTAGGAAACAGTTGAACTATACCTGGATAAAAAGTGATTAAATTAACTGAAGAAACCAGCTTTAGCAAGGTATGTTGATAACTGGCCTTCTCCTCAAAATAAGCAAATTATGCTAACTTCTCTTTCATTACCAGATCATCACTTGAAAGACTATGYCAGACTTTAGCTGGCATAAATCAACATGACCACATCACTTCAGTGAATATTCAGCCATATTGAACTATGTAAGTAGAAAAGCTTATACTGGTCAAAAAGTGATTACTTAAGAATGAGAAGCAATAGGTAATATATAATAGAAAAAAATAGAAAGGAAATTACTACAAGAAGACTCAAAATAAGTAAATATATAAATATTAGTTTAGTCCAAAATAACCAGTTATTATACTCCATATAAGACTTCAGATAATATTCTCTGTTATTAAATACACATGCATTTCCTGAGCATGGGCCCAAGTACTTGTGCAATTTGATAATGCTGCACTATTCCCAAATTAAGATGTAAGGCACAGACAGTGTGTTCAATCAACCTGGAATTTATCGTCGATGTTTTTTCAAAGTCACTGTGGCTGTCAGAACAGGAAACATCGAAGTTAAAAACAGGCCCACACAGTGAGCTTAAGTGTTCAAATTTGCAGTACACTGTCACATCTTAAAAATTACTTCTGTTACAGTATTTCTATTATAGAGCAAAAGTGTAAGACAAAAGCAGAGAATCAAATGTGCTTCTCAAAGCAAGCACTTCTCTCAAGCCTCAGTAATTTCAGGAAATAAGAAACCTCTCATATTAGACTTAAGCATTTTTTACCCTTATGAACTCTGAGTAGTCTTGTCTATAGGCTACATGAGATTAACTACTGGTRTTCCTTTCCAAACTAAAACTAGGAAGCTAAAGAGAAAAATGAGTATTCTGTTATTTCTCTTTGATTTTTCCTTATATGGTCCCAAGGAGAACACAGGTTCAATAAAAACTTTCCCTGTATGTCTGAAAGGCAGGAAAAACATATTTTCTAAGAGTTCTATCAGCAGGGTTTTTTTCAGACATTCACACACTTAAACGTTAGGCAAATGGCACCAGGCTGCGGTTACTTCCATTTCCTGTATTCTTGCTAAGGCTAATGGAGCCAACTGAAACTATTCCTAAGACAAGGATCCTGCCCATGGCGAGAGTGGGTTAACCTCCACCTCAGTACATACACACAACTAAAAGCAAAGCCTGAGACTTTAAATCACAGACTTGGCTTCTCCACAGGGACATTAAATGTGTTGGAAAGGGACTTAGGATCGGAAGCTCTGTCACAGCAGTATCAAAACTGCAACAAATGTCAGAGGAGCCTACTGGATCAAAACAGCAAGGAGCACTGAAGCTTTTCTTCTCCAAAATGGCACAAGCCTATAGAGAAGCAGCACGAACGGTAAATGCATTCATATAATTTCTAACTCGCCCTACAGTTCTTTATTATTACTAGAAACCATGCCAGATTAATATTTGTCCTTACATTTTCCTCCCTTTTTATGTTGGTCATACTGTTTTAATTGCATCATTATAATCCAAAACAGATAGMGCTACTTGCACATCGGATCATATAGTGAGTACAGAATATACTGCAGTGAACTGTGTAAATAAGAGCAAAGTATTAAGGTTTCTAAATGAAACAATTTAATGAATTTAATTGTCTTTTAATTTTCAACTTCTGCTGTCATATGCTCCAATGAAAAGTGTTACACCATCTTCTACTACCAAGGATTTGATGCATCATTTAAAGTAAATACTGCCTACCCAAAGTACTACATAGTTTCACAGTTTTAACTCTCAAAGGCTTAAATCACTACTTAAACCCTACGGTATCAACTCATTTTTTCCCTTCTCTATTCTCTTCTCTTCTCTTTCCTCTTTTCTTCTTCCTTTCCCTTCTGTTCCCTTCCTCTTTTCTTTCCTTTTTCTTTCTTTCCCTTTCCTTTCCTTTCTTTTCTTTGACAGTTACAATTATGGTCCATTATATATTTGTATGTACAATTAGAATTATTATATTTTGCACAAAAGCTGTAACTTACATAATTACATTCCTGTAAAACTTGAATTTATTTTTCATTTATAGACAGATCAAAATAAAAGGCTGAGAATCCAGTTGGGTGTGTAAATTAAATTTAAAGCTCAATTTTAGAGTGTTTTCATAAAGTCCAAGTACTTTAAGGGCAGAGGAAACCTGTCATTGTATAAGAGATTTTCAATCAACTGCAGACTCTTACTCAAACTTAATACCAATATTAGTTGTTCTTAAAGTACTGTAGGAGGAAAAGGGATGATTAAGTGGAATTTAAGTTGCATTGTTTTTATGGGCTAAACAGAAAGGCATTCTAAAGCCATGTGTTGAAAGCCATCTTGTCAGAAGGTCGGGGTCACAGTCCACAAACTTCCAAACTACATCAGACTGCATTCATTAGTCTTACGAATTTAGAGGGTCTATTATATCTGCCTCTTAATTCAACACTTATATGCAGATAAAAATCTCAAACACAAATCATGTCTGAAATTGCATCTATTTTGCAGTTGCTCACCTAAATGTTTAGAAAACTTCATTTTAAAATGTCATTTTAAAATTTTAACCTCCACGTATTATCAAGAAGGAAAGAAAACTCAGAGATGTTGTTGTAGCCTCCTGAGAGCACTGATATACAAAATCAGACACAAGGGCTTCCCTTCAGAGCCAAAGGGCTAAGAAATGGAATAYAACGCTTGAAAGTGAAAGCTGGTACACGGCAGACTCTGAAACTACCACGGGCGCTGACCACACTGAGCAGGCAACACGTCAGATACCTTTGCTTCAGAATYCTGGCAATCTTAAATGAAACTTGTGATACGTTGTTTCATTTTTCCTGTCAGATGTACACAAAATTGGGAACAGTTTTATATTGATTTTCTAACCTCTCCTGGGACTTTCATGATTGAAGAGAATGCCGTTCACAGCAAAAAGATTGTAGGCCTCTCTGAAGTTCACCACAATCCAGTAGGCATACAATTTTGCCGCTCCTACCAAAAAAAAAAAAAAAATTGATGTTACGTATATCAACTCTGCTTGTACACAATCCTCAGAGACATATATGCACCTCTCATACATGCAGGGTGGTGTCTACCTTTCAATAACAGTGCATTAAAATTTGATTAATTCATTAATTCCCTAGATATGTCATGTTTCAGATGGAAATAATATCCAGCCCAATAAAAAGCAGCTGAATGGGAAAATACTCTTTTTCTGTACAACTTCAGAACCAGTCAGGAAGTGTTAAAATGCTCTCTCACTTATTTTCCTATGCACACCCAAGCATAGCACTTTTCCTTTTACAATATAATTAACACAGCCAGAGCGTGTGAAATATGCCACTGTGGTGACCTCTGCTAATAAAAAAAATTACTTTGGAGGAATAAAAGTGAAAATCTGGTTTCTTAACACTCAGATTGATTTGAAACTTTATCACCAAAGTCCTCCCTGCACATTGCTTTAATAAGTGTTTTGAATTTAATGCTCTTGGGAGTTTCTCTTTTAGGCAACAAAAAAATATGAAATATTATCACGTCAGTGCTATCTTACAAAGCTTTGTGAAGGAAGAGCCACCCTTCCCCCTCCTCTTTAAAAGAGCTCTCCATTTTTGATCTGAATGAACACAATCTTGTGAGGTGAAATGGTAATTTCCAACCCCCAGGCAATGGCAGCAAATAGTTTTTACATAGTAATTCAAAAAGGTATGTCTCTCAACATGTCTAGTCACTTTAGCTCTATCGTCATTCTGATCTCACACCCAGATGACTTCAGCCCTGAGACATGAGCAGGGAGAACAGACATACAGACACTGACACACATACCAGCAATCCTTACCATAAGGCGATCTTGGGTAGAAWGGGGTGGTTTCCTTCTGTGGGATTTCTTGCACTTTTCCAAAAAGTTCACTGGTAGAGGCTTGGTAGAACTTCACCGAGTTGATAAGGCCACAGGTCTTAATAGCATCTAAGAGCCGTAAAGTGCCAACCCCATCAACATCAGCAGTATATTCTGCTAAGTCGAAAGAAATCTTGGGGAGGAAGAGTAGAAAAAGAAATAGAAAAACACTGATTTACTATCAGCACCAGAATATGCAATGATCATGCACAACCAAAACAAGTAATAAATCACTTGTCATGAAGCCATCTAGACACTTTTGGATGAACTAGATGCTCAATTTACAGAAGTACCCTCAAAGGATTTCTAAGAATAAATAAGCATTTCCATAAATAGCCGAACCGAAGGAATGGTGTCCCASGAATCTCTCAGAATTTTTTTCTTATGTGAGGTAATGGGTGAGCTCTTGCACAGTGGGAGCATTATCAGGCTCTCTCTCATCTCCACAGCTGCCAATTTTCACAAGACTTGCTTGCGCTTAATATCTTTGACACATTTGAATATGGTAAAAAATAATGGCCAAAATATATTTTAAAATACAGGCCTCTTTGTGGAGGGCTTGATTGTGATATACACCACAAGATGATGTTTGAGTCATCATTGGCTTAGGCCTTCAGTGAAGTCTATCAGAATACATTAATTCTTGCCCTCACAATTACAGGAGAAAAATAAAAAACTGGAAAAAGTAAGCTGAGATATGTTATGACTGCTCCAATCTGCAGGCAGGAGAAAATCAGCTTAGAAGCACGTTCACAGTAGTTGTTCAGAGACTGTGGGCTGGGGGTTCAGATGAGCTAGCAGAGCTCCTGCACGCCAAAGAATCTTCTCGTGCTGATGCCCGGCCCAGGAACACATTCCTCTTCCATTCTAGGTCCTCCTTCCAACCCAGTATTTTGGTTCAGCATGCCAGTTTTTGAAAGAAAACGTTTCCTGGTTTTAGTGCCAAAATCATAAAAAATGAAGCTGCACTGGACCTTTAAAGTACTCTCCTGCATCACCTTGGCCCAAGGAAGAATGTGTCACCCAAAAATATCCCAGTGTCACCACTGACTGGTGTTTGACAGCTTCCAGCAACAAGCTCGAGAGAGATGGCAATGTCACAGCCTCTTTATACGACCTAGGCCAGAAGTTAGTGAGACACTACCAAAAGCAGACAATACAAATCTGTGATCCTCTCCCTCCTCAGTGTTCAGTGGTAGGATGACTACTAATGGAGAACAAAGTAAACAGCCGGGTAGTTCAGCTATTACAATGAAATCAGTGGGAAACTTGACACTTGTCAGGTATTTTTTCAGGCTTTCTGCAGATTCAGATAGATAACCGAATTAATTTCTCCTGTTAAACTACTTTCTCTATTCAATAATCGCTAGAGGTTTGAGGCTTATTTACACAGCAGATGAAATCAAAATAATTAGATTAATTTTGATTTGCACTTCTAGTTAATTTGACACAAGTATGAAATTATCTAAACTGTGTTACTGTACTCCACAATAAAAATGTTCTCACATAGTTTTCAACCAGAATAGCTAAAGGTACGAATTAAAACAAATTTAACTATTTTTTACTCCAACAAAAAAAAGAAACCTGATACTCTGCTTATTAACCTGGCACGRCCTAGCTGAAATAGAGCACTGGATCTACTGAAGCGTGCTGAACATTTTCTGTTTTAAGTCATTTGCCACAGAAACGAGGGCCACTCAAGGCCTCTCACCTTCGATGTTATAGTAACACTTGGGAAAACATCTTAATGAATAGGTGATACTGTCAACAGTGCACTAATGAACACAAATTAGTACATTTAGCATATGACTAGTGCCCTCAGAGTGACATCCCTGCTCTCTAAGTAAAGGYAAGACACTCACTGATCATAGCAGGAACAGGAATTCACCTATATAAAGGTATTGGTTCCAACAAGTAACTTGGTAAAAACATCTCCACAAATGTAAATCCTTGCTGACATACTCTGCTGCACAAATTAATCGTACACGCAGCTGAGGTGATCTTAAATTAGAAAAAATACCTTTCCAGAGATCTCAGATTATAAAATCTCTTAGCAAAGCGAACAATGAGGCCGCAGTGGCAATACCAGGGACTGCTCTTGGTGGCTGGTGCACAGGCCGGTCTCACAAAATGCACTTTTCCCTATTGCCTCATGAATGACCTCAATCTTCACCTAGAAAAATCACTCCCTGAGGTGTGAGGTAATTCTGCCTCCATGTCTGCCCGGGGCTGCGTGTCTCCGGAGCAGAAGCTGACAGCTTTGTGGGCGCTTGCTGTTTTTCTAACGCGGCCGACACTCCGCCGGGGACGGGGCTCAGAGCACTGAACTCACTCCATTCAGGACGGCAGGTCGGCCYACGACAGCAGTCACGAAGACAAAAAATGTTTTATCCGCTGAAACTTCCAACACCAAAAACACAGAACTCTTAACACACTTTGTGCTGTGTAGTGGCAGTAACAGTTACCACGTCAAACTTCATAAAGGATTTTAATTTGATTCTAATTCAAAGTTAACAACATAAAAGGGTTTTATAAAATGRCAATATCATGTAGATTAGATAGGTATCAGTGAAGTGGGACAGAGCAGGAAAAAGTGCTGAGTTACCATTACCACATTATTCCCTTTTCCTGGCGCCCATTCTGTGGTGYAAGACCAGCAGGAAGATTAAAGTTAAAGAAAGAGAAAAGAAAAATTAAAAAAGAAAATACAGGCACCTCTTGTAGAGGGACATGCAACAGAAAATTGATGTTGTTTGTACAAAACAAAAAAGGGCCGAATCATATTCTCTAAATGTTACCCATAGAAATAATCTTTGCTTGTGCACTGGGCTCAGTGGGACTACTKAAGAGAGAAAAAACTTTCATGGAAACGATTGTTTAGAAGAAAAGGCCTATAAAGGTTAAAAACCAACCACRCTTTCTGACAGATTAAAGATTCATCCACCCTCAGAACAAGGCTTAGGTAATGGGAGCTTTCACACAGCCTATGGCACCTACTTTAGGTACCTAAATCAGGAAGCTGGAGAGCTTTGGAGAAACTCTCCAAAGCCTATATACTGACTAGCTTTTTAACRTAGTTACCACCCAAGCACCAAAGCCCCCAAACTGCCACCTACTACCAACCTCTGTGTAAAGAAGCATTGCAMCTATGACAGTCTCCGTGCACAAACCTGACCCACCAGGTTTCTGCACAGTGACTGGAGTAGGGAAAAGAAACTTCTATGCCTCGCCTACACTTTAAAACTAAATCCTTCCCAACAAAGACTATTAACAGCACTGATCCAGTACCTCTTTGCTCTCTTTGGACAGGCTATTTGTGATTGAGTGGAAGTGTCACATGCCAACAAAACAGAGATTGTCCGTCTGGAATACCTTAGCTGAAGTGAGCTTGAAGCTGCCTTTCCACGTACAGTGCAGACCTGATGCTTCCGGACTTACCGTAGTTCACCTCTGGATGTGCTCTAAATATATACACTTAACACATGCCTATTTACTCCATTTAGAAAGTAGAGATAACAGTGTACTATTAAAAGTGGACAGATCAGTAGGGAGATCTTTAAATCCTTGGTTAAAAACACTTCAGTTCTGAGTTTTCAGGCCCTGAACACCTTGCAGAATTGGCTTAAAATATACTAAAAACAAATAAGACTTCTTGAGTATGAAGGAGTTTCATATAATGAGTATCATTAGCTCATAGACTTCACTGCTAACCCAAATCTGCTAAGTTTCAAATGCATTCTTTATCCATATAAAGCTTATCCGTAGCTTGATAAAATATTTGAGAAAAGCACAGATTTGTTGGTTAAAATAGTTCCTGGTATCACATGACAAATAGGAGGAATACACCATATCACATTATATTTCCTGCATCACACATCTCTAAAGATGACAATGAGTGTTCCATGAGCTTCATCTATTCCTGATTTTGAATTCATGCTCTGTTTTTTCTCATTTCTTTCTAATTGCCAGATTCAGTCCCTACACAAGATTCAAATTTAATAGAGTAATGTTTTAAATATGATGTTTCCCAATTGTTCATTCAAAACTGAGCTTAGCAAGGTCTTTAACAAGATTTAAAAGCTTACTGAAAGCTATCTAAATGAAAACATATGGGACTTTTACCTTCCACAAGAACACATTCCTATCATGTCGATGGGTACTATATACAAGCCCACAGACTTAGTAATACTTGCTTCTGACCACTGGGTTATCAGCAATGGCCAATATTCTGAAAATAAATACCAAACGAGCATCAAAATAGGTGTGACTGTGTGAGATACTTAGTTCTGGTTTGTTATTTAGAACAATCAAAAGGAGAGGCTGCAGCCATATTAACTATTAGCTTTCTAACAAAAATAATGTGTGCTAGAGGAATATGCTCTAATGCTCTATCTAAGGAATATAAATAATGATTGAAATTTCATCTCCTTTCTACAACTTTTTCAGCTTCATATATGGGATTTTTGGAAGGCTGGTGAAGCCTCAAGAGGAAATAGAATGATTAAAATGTAAGTTCTTCTCTTCTTTCACTGTAAAAGCRGAGGTGGCTAACCTAATTATAATATCAAATTAACGATCCTATACTCTTGAAAAATTTACAGTAGTTTTCTTTAGATTTATCAGAGTAGAAAATACTTATCAGGTCTCTCAAAGCTTTGAAAGAGGTTTACACCCAAGAAGAAAATCACACAGAACAGAAAACTGCTCAGAAATGTTTCACATCTCAGAAGTTTCACAGCAGTTACGTTTTTGTATTCTTTAAAATCATTTCTGTTTGCCTTGAATATTCAGTGTGCCTTCCACTGCCAATAAAAACCACTGGGATCACTTATATCATCTCAATAAACAAACTGCTCAACCCCTACAAACAGGCATGTAAAGCGTAACATTCCAGCTGCTAAATCTAACACAGAATATGGGCCAAACATTCCTAAAAAGTCCTACAATAACAAAAACAACAACAAAAAAAAAAAAAAAAAAAAAAAAAAAGATTTTATGAAATTTCTGGGGGGAGGGAGGAGTGAAATGAGAAGAACCTATATCTACCAAAACTTCAAGTAACCTCTAGGAGGATATGACATTTTCTCTCCCGTCTCTCCCAACCCCTTAAATCACAARGAACACCTAACTCACTGCCCTGTTAACCAATAAAAGAAGTAGTTGAGTAGCTGGAAGATACCAAAATCCCCCAAACAACTATATATTTTTTGTTATATAGAAAAATAGTCAATTCAATAGCTCTGCATTACTCACTATAAAATTACATTCTTGATATGTTAAAGCCCTATTCAACTTATTAGCTAAATAGAAATGGACTGAAAAGAATAATGACTGAAATTTTGGATAAAAGGAATGTAACTATTTGTTGATCTACCTTCTTGCCTATTTCTTTCCCTGGTCTTGCATTGATAAAACACAAAAAATAAAGTGATCTGTATAGAACTAGAGTGATCTGATAATATGACTACAAACAGAGAATTAGCAAGGAAAAAATTTTACAAATACAAGCAAAAGCCAAAATTTTTTCCCAAAATTCCTCTTAGCCCAAGACACATTCATAATATTGCTGCAGCAAGAGAGCCTGAAGTAAGAAATGACAACAACAGTTATCAACATTTCTTCATCAATTCATATCCTCCTGGCAAACAAAGTTTTTTTTTTYTCTCTCTCTCTTTTAAAATTAAATCTCAGATATGAATAACACTGATTTTAAGGTTAGCTGTGAAGCAAAGGAAAAAGCTGTGCAGCTGAGAACCAGGCTCTCTACCATTACTGACATTGAGGCCTCAGTGATGTAGCTCCACTGCAGCTACATCACACTGTGGACTGCAGGCTGAGTGACCTGTGATCCTGCTTGAAGTTGCTATAAGTTTAGTTTTGACATCAGTGGGCCAATATGTCACATTCATCCCTGAATGAGAAGACCCAAACCAAAGTGAGAAAATAAGCTTGCTGTTTAGTATTCTTAAATGATCCTTCATGGTCTTTGTGCTCTATAACCTGTTATAAACTACTGCAAACTATACTTTAGGGACTAGGTCAGYCTTACACAAGTATCCCCAAAGTGGTTTTGCTTATGCATAAAAAGGAGAAGCTCAAACCCGTTCATAGCCCGAACACACATCTGCTTTTGCACCCCTAAAAAACCTCCCACAAATGAGGGGTGAAGTAGAGTTTAGCTACTTATGACTACCCACCATTCATTTCCCCAAGCACATGGAAATCACTTGATCTGGGGAACGTGAGGGTAAAAAAAGGGGCAGGCAGAAGCTGTAGCCTCACAACAAAAGTGTGCTTCTAACTCTGGAAAAAAGATTGCTCAGGATAACAACAGGAAAGACATGCATCATCTTTCATCTTGTTCCAAAGAGACAGCCACCGTAGTATCCCAAAGCAGCTACCACCTTTCAGCTTCGTGAGCACTAAAAAATTAAACTGCAAGAGCCAAGATTAGATGCAACAGGAGTGCTGCTAAGCTGCTTGAAGACCCCAACTGCCTTGCAGTTGCACTACCCTGCAGCACYGTTTATAGAGTGAAAGGAGTTCAGGCAGGAGGGCAGCAGCTTTTCTCTATGCAGTAGAAATAGTCAAGGATTTTAGCAAGAGGCCCTTAACATGCTCCAAGATGCACATCCATATGGCAGCCTCTGATGGTTTGGGTTGGACAAGTTTTCTTTAGAACTTTCTTGCTGATTAATTTCATGTTCTTCATGCAAACTTTCTGAAATAATCTTTAAAGAGAAATGCATTGTCATTATTAAAATAGTTTTCCTTCTTATCTTCTCATGATCAGAAACTACTACGTACTGTTACGAAAAAAGAAAAAAAAATCAACTCAAAGCAGAGAACAAGCATAGAAAAACACTCCCTGAGATTTTTTTTTTAAATCAAATAGGGTTTGATAGTTGAATATATTACTCAATTTCTATAACAAGTGGGACTCCTAAGAGTTTCATGGCAAATTGCAAGGGCAGTTGTAAATCTAGCTCACAAGGTCATTCGCCCTTGCCTTTAAAGCTGCCTTCCAGTAGATGCCTGAAGTATACAAAGAAGTATACAAAAATCATCAGTTACCTGTTGTGTTTAAGTTGTGATGCCACAATCCATAAGTGGAATAGCCATCACCTTTGAGGTCTATTTTAGTAAAAAAAAAAAAAAAAAGCCTCCCACATCCTGCACAGTTGTTTTGGCCTCTAGACTACTGACTGAAAGATATATTTTGGAACAGATCTCTGAATAGGTGTAATTTGTAAATTGTTTATTCTTCTACTTATTGATTAGATAATTGAGTGGATAGAGAGAATTTAAGACACTGAATTAAAAGAAAAAGAGGTTCCCAAAGACTAATCAAAAGGCAATGGACACAAGTTACAACAAGAAAAACTACAAACAGATG
Source organism: Rhea americana (assembly GCF_003343005.1). Lineage (NCBI taxonomy): Eukaryota > Metazoa > Chordata > Aves > Rheiformes > Rheidae > Rhea > Rhea americana. Next base: position 210,882 of record NW_028186529.1, on the reverse strand, counting down.
GCAGGAAAAATCTTTTCACAACAAGAGTGGCCAAACACTAGAACAGGTTGTCCAGAGAGGTTATGGATTCTCCATCCTTGGCGATACTCAAAATTCCAACTGGGCATGGCCCTGAGCCACCTGCTGTAAGCTGGCTCTGCTCTGTGGACAGAGCTGGTTCAGATGACTTTCAAAAGTTCCCTCCAAACTACAGTATTCCATAATTCTAGTAAAACTAAGATTACAGCAGTGTGTTTCAGATTTGTAACATCATCCAGTGAGTACAAAGTGGGTGCAAGAATAAAGCCTGATCSTGCAGAAAAACAGTAATTTCTACTGGAGGAGTGGAGAGTTGTTCACAGCAACTTTTAGGAGGCACATAATCCAACTTGCTATTCATCATATCTCCTCCACAGAAGAGCTTTATATACAGGAATGCTCAGATCTGTTAGTAATAAATACCAAAGTGGAGGAGGATAAGGAGGAGGAATATCACAGAACATGAGATTCAGTATGGCCATAAACCTTTGTCGCAAAAATGTAACCTCCCCATTAGTTTTGCTTATCTTCTCATCCATTTGTTATTAATTTGACGGAACTGGGGAGTTGTCAGTGTTATGTGATGCAAGGAATTTATCTCACAGAACAATCTTCAACCCACTGTTCAAAGTCTTTAGTTTCAAATTACAGAGATTACAAAAGCAGCTTTTAAAAAAGAAGCGTTGATTCTTTATTCCTTTTAAGCACTTTTTTCAGGAATAGTTCTAACAATATATGTATTTATCTAACTTTTAAAACACAAAAAGCATGCAGCAAGTCAGGATGGAGCTGGATGTTTGAAATTTTGTAACTTCAATGATTAGTGACTTTATAATACCCTAAGAATTTTCATACATACTGAAATCCAGCTACCCACTCGAGGCTTTAAACACTATTCAAAAGACAGACAAAAAAGGGGCAACTTGGAGAGTCACTAGAGAACGTTCAAAGGGAGATGTAAAAAGATAGCCAATTCATTTTGCTTTATATGTGCCAAGGGAATAGGCAGCTATGAATAAAATGTGTGCAGGGAAGGCAGCCACTTTGGAAGAAATAGCATCATTTTTAATTCACTTTCACAAAGAAAGAAATGAATTCAAAACATATAGGTTATTATAAAATAATCTCCAGTACTACAACTAGGTTATAATATTAATACATGCATACATACATATACATATATATATACACACACATATATATAACTTCTGATGCCTTTTAAAATGTTCCATCCTTGCTTCCTTGATGCTCTCAGATACTTAGAATAATGCTCTACACAGAAGTACTAAAATATCACTGCAAGCAAAAAAAACCCAAAAAACAAACAAACAAACAAACAAAAAAAAACCCCAAAGCTACAAAACCCAACAAACGCTCAGCCCCTATCTGCTTTATGATTTCAAAAGACTTCTTATGGATGGCAAGACAGAGAGATATTGAACTAAAGCAATGATCTGACAAGCAATGATCTGTCACAAAAATTGTGACAACATACAGTTCCTAGCCAACAAGACTGCAAAACATGAGTCAATACAATGGACCCCCTCAAGTGCTGATATCAATGTCATATTGCCTAGAATTACCCCAAACAATTACAAATTACAGTGTRGTCTGAGTCTCTCAACTCCTACTACTGCATAAGGAAAAAATTCACAAGGTTTATGGGTCCTGCTAGAAGTCTTACCTTTTCAACAAGAGGAAAATTGCATATTTTCATCATTTATTATTTATCACTTAAGAAGATTACTTCCTAGACTACAATTCCTCGTACCAAATGACCTTGTTTCAGAAAGTTTAGTCCAAACAGCTGTTTCTCAGGTACCCCCAAAGCAGCAAAAATGCACATCCCTCCAAGAAAAAGTAATTTAATTAAGAAAAAGTAAATTAATTAAAAATAAATATATAGAATTTAAAACTATTAAAAAAAATTGAATTTTTATTTTTAAATTTAAAATTTATATTCAAATACTTATAGTCATGTAGAGATTTTAGACAGATTTGAATACAGACTTTCTTCTTATAAAAACATTTGACCTAGAAATAAGACACACCAAAAAAAAGAAACTTTTAAAAATCATTTCTCAAATTATTCAAGTAATTACAAATTTAAAATTTGTCAGAAAACTGAAAGTATATTTGTAAAAACAATTTTTTAGTTTGTTCTTCCTTACCCCAAACGTTCTTTACTGACAATTTTCTGGTCAGTTCTCCAAGCTATATTGCCCACTCTTTGGGGTTTGGCTTTCTGTGCTAAATCTACATAGTAGCTGATGTAATATAACTATTATAATTATAATTAAAAAATGAATGTCGGTTACGTCCTATAAGACATTCTGAACAAGCTGCACACGTTCCGAGTGAAGCATCTGCAGAGACACAAGAGATATGGTATAAAAAATAGTTCCTGTAACTTTTAACAAAAGCTTTTACTTCTCACTCTATGGGAAGCTCTGCAATTTTCATTCTCTAAAATGAAAAGCACTTTCTCCTTCTCCTGAAAAGATAGGATTATTTGCTATCTCCTTCCTCACAGCTAACCGAGGGTTGACAGAGCTTCCCTACTTCACAGGGATATTGTAAGAAAAATGCATTAGTTGAATGTGCTTGCATTGATAGCAATTGGACCATAAACACAACTAGATGGACTGCCCATATCTGTGCCTGACTCATCCATTTGATTTTAAAGCTAAAGCTGCGGACACACAGTCAAGTCATCGCAACATAGCAGTTACTATTTTTTTTGTGAAGTTGAAGTAAAAGTATATGGGAGTACTCTTAAAAAAAACAGCAAATGCAACATAATGCAATCTGGCTTGCTTTTACTATGCTACTGAGCTGCTCTAAAATCAAATCACTTCTGTCACCACAGCCTAAGAGTGGAGAGTTACCTCAGCTCAACCATAGAGCTACCTTGTAGTGCTCTGGTTGTAGCTCAGATTGGCCTCTGGAGAGGCAAATTATAACATGAAGTTTTGAGCAAATAATCACGTGCCTACATGATTAAAAAAAACCCATGGCTTTAAGCAATATGTCTTAGACGCAGCCAGCTAGGGGACATTCTTCACTGATGTCCAACAAGGTCCTGAAGTACCCAGGGGTGATGGGAGCTCAGTCAAATGCCTGCTTCAGTGTGSCAAAGATGATGCTCTTACCAGCAGATAAATCACATCTGCCTTCACTCATGCACACAGCTTATCCTTGAAATAATGAAGTTATGTTCTTCACAAAGATACCACTCTTTGAGAAAAGCATTACAAAGATACATCTTCTAAATCAAAGATGAGTGTTGCAACTTCAGACTGACTCCTGCTCCAATCACTTTCTTTACTAAGTCCAAAGCCTCCCTTCCTTCACCATGGCTATTTACCAGTACACTTGCAATTCCTCGAAATGTTATACCTGCATGGTCCTCGCTCTACTTTCTGGGTTGCCATAGAGCAATCAAAAACTGCAACAATGAGGAAAACTCCTCCATAGCTAGAAAAAGCTCAGCATATCTCAAACTTCTGTGTAATTGACTTGTGAGGTTCTTATTGTTATTGAATGTGCATGAAAAGTTTTTATGACTTGTCACATGGGCCAAATTTGGATGTATGTGTATGTACTGAAAAAAGATATGCTCCTACAGTTGCCCTCTTCCAAATTTCTGCTCCAATATTCTAGTAAGAATGACTGGGAAAATGAACAGGCATGCTGTTGCATGTCAAGAAATAGTCACCTTCCCCCCCCCCCCTTTTTTTTTKWRMASRGRRAARMRMWRYKCTTTCTTTCAATGCATAAAGATCACTTTCTCTCAAATCTTAAGGCCCTGCTCCAAAAAAGGACCACACTTCAAAATCATTTTTTTTCCATAAAACCAACAGTGCTCTTTTCCCTTTACTTGTTCTGGAAAAGAGGTAACATTTTAAAATATTTTTAAAAATAAATATAATAGTCTAAAGTCTATGCTTGCCATGAAAAAAATCCAYCCCTTATGGTTTAAAACTGTTAAAAGTTATAACCAACCAACCAACCCCTATCCTTTGCCCCCAAATAAAAGCCTTAAAATGCCACTGAAAGGGAACTCGAGTACATGTGCACCAGTATCCTCACCTTTAGCACATGTACAAGCATTCCATATGATTAATTTTAAAATCGGAATATTAACAACATCTACAAATACAGTAGCTGATGAAGACTTTGTTGGAAATGATGTAATAAACCTGCTGAAACAGCTTTCAGTACTCTCACTGTAGTAGTTTCTAGATTTATCTTTCCCTTTTCAGTCAAGATAATGACAGTAATTAGTGAATACCTCAAAACAGACTGCACTAATTCTCTATGCTGTGCAGGAAGCAACAAAAGTGCAAATGCACTATTATCATCACTGTTGTCACTGAGATTTCAATGTGGTTATACTTAAGAAACCATAAACCTTACATCTTTAATCATATCCTTTAAGGTAGAACTCAATTGTTTTCTATGTGAAAGTGAGTACTCTGAATTCAAAGAACATCCCCCTCATAAGATGTTCTATTTAATCATATTAACAGCCTCACAAGGATGTGGGTGGCTAGCTAAAAATGTRTGGGATGAATCAGAAAAATTCATGTGCCGTGACAGATACGTGGGGGTAAGTGAAAAGGCCAAGGGACAGATAGCTTCAAGAGATGAAGTCTGCTGGTTAAAGTTTTTCACTATTTTCCTCTTTTCTGACCAAGTACGATGCCATGCTCAGAAGATAAACCCCAATTAACCAGATTTGCTGCTGGCATCTGCCTTTGCCTTTATTTTATTATTTTTATTATTGAGTACTAAAGCCTCTCCATCACAGTTCTTAGAAAATAATGTATAGGTATTAATTCTGAAAGGCATATGTTTGCTTCGACATGCATGAGGCATAGTAATCATAAATCAAAGAAGATCACYGCAATTGGTTTGTGTACTGTAATCCACAACACTAACCTCAGCCTTGTTTTTTCACCCATCTCTTGGGTTCTGACGCAGAGAAAAAGAAGAGGAACAGTATCTGCCTTTCACTTGAACGTTAAGTTAAATAGTCCAGGAAACAGCTGGGATATGACAGACAACTAATAGCACAAAATCAAGAAGTTCGGGAGTTTCYCCTCTTGCCGTTATAAAACAAACCTATATTGTTTTAATCCACCTGATTGTGCCCTCAGAGAACATTGAGATTTTCATCTCTTGTGGTGCTGGAAAGACCAGATTGACACATGCATGAAAGTATTCCTACATAGTGTGGTATTCAATGTGCCAAAATATTTCCCCTCATAGCAGCTTTGAAGAAGTCTTGACTGCCATATAAAAAGCTCCAACATCTTTCAAAGTGAACTTTGCAGCCTCGGGATGAAGCAAATTGGAAAGGCGATGTGGAAGACAAGACTTACTTGCCAAAATGTAGCAAACGAATCATTGACCATAATCAGTGGGAATATCAACTTTCACAAACCAGTGAAGTCTGTAAAATTGTGTACAGTTACATTTTATTTCTAAAAAATGCATAGCTTGGGCAGATGCCATGTCTCTATTGTATGCAAATATTTCAGTTAGCACTTTTCAATCATGCTTTTCTTTTCTGAGTGACTCATGGATATCTCAGTCAAGAAATGACAGGATCATAAGGAAATGCCAGCAGAGTGCATTTATCTCAGAGAGATAAATGTGGAAGGAAACATGAAAATCTATCTCACGATCTTTTTTTTCAATCTGTCTTCCTTTTCAAACACGTGTTCTATAAATGCCTGCAAGTCTCTCTAACACAGCACACTCAGCTTCCAAGCTGAGTGGTAGTATTCACATGAATTTAGTCGAAGCTAAGGAAATTGTGTTTCCAGAATCTGACAATCAGGCAGGAAAAATATTGAGTTCAACCCCCATATAATATGTTTTATTATACCACACTGAGCCCAGGAACAAATGAAGGCTCATAATACTACTAACTTGCCAGCAAATGCACATACAAAATGAGGGAACTTTCAGAACTTGTATACGCCACTGAAGTAGTCCTACTGCACAGGTCATTATGAGAGGTGATTGTCCATAAGGGAGATGTACTGAATAGCTGTGAAGTATGGCTGGATGAAAAAATAATGCAAGTTAAGATCCATGATTCCACACAACACTGACATAAGCTAAGAATGCTAAGTCTCACTGCTGCAGTAATAGTTTTAGCTAATTTCCAGAGCACTGACCCCAAGCTGCCTGGRGGCTCTGAGCATCCTCACCTGGGATACACCAAGTTCTGTCAGTAACTGCAAGAACATGGGGAGAGACRGACTGGTGTTCTCTGTTAGCCAGAGAACCAAAGGAAATTGCAAAAGAGTCATTTGGGAGTTTGGAAACGTTTGTTAATTTTCAGTCCTGCATGACTGGTATATTCTAAAGAGGCGAGCATGGAAGGGTGACAGTGTAAATACGCAATGTTAATGGAGAATACTATAATTGGTAAAAATTAAAAAATTTTGGCATGTTACTTGTTTCACTTCTGTAGATTTTAACACCTCCGTGTTGCAAGTGTGCTCTCTCCACACACAAATTTAAGCTGAGGTTCATAGTAATTGCATCTGAAAATATGTATTTTTAACACTGTTTATGTTCTAAGGCAGTAATCCCTTTCTCAAAAACTGAAGGATTTAAATGAAGTCATGGTTGCTAAGTGCACTATTCAGCCATATATCATGTTCTCAGAGGTACAAAGAGTACTGGAGGGTGAAGGGTTTTAGGGCAATGTACGATTTCGGCATTAAAATACAGAACCTCCATTATATAATTTTAGCATCTTGCCAATTTTTCTTTTTTCAGCAGGATAAAGACAGAGAAATGAGGAGGTTAAACAGAACTAGAATAGTACTGTTTGTACTCTGGTGAATATCAGAGAAATGATAAACGATCTCTAAGCACATAGACTGATTTATGCAATAAAAAAATAAAATACACTGGGGTGGAGCCTTCGTGTGAAAATCTCATCCTTGGACAGCCCCAAGGTATGAAATGCACCCAAGTGTCTCCAGTCCCTCAGGGTTGCAATTATCTCACGATAACTTCACCTTCCAGAGCTCTCTCTTTTGCTCTTTTGCTCTTCTGTGGGGTGGTGGAGGAAGAAAAGGGAAAGAGGTGTATTTCTGATTGTGAAAAATAGAAGACTGATAGCTTACAGTAGTGAATCCTGAAAGCTCAAAATGTCAGACTTCTGATTTTTTCCTAATTAACAGCAAGAGTAAAAAGAAGTCAAGTCTCACATTCACATGATAAAGGAATAAACAAAGATAAAGAAAAGCCATTAAGACAAACCCAAGTCAAAAAACCAAACCACATACTTAAATCTTCAGTCTTTTCAGCAGCTCTCCCTTAATATAGCCAAGGGATTAATAAACACAATAAACAAAATGCCATTAAACTTTTATTCTCCAAAGGCCAGTTTATCCTYAGAAATTTCATATAAATGGTGCTATCCTTAAACCTGCTATATTATTTGAAAATCCTACCTGCACAGAACAACTACTCCTTTTTGTCTGTTTGCAGTGGTAAAAGGTATTAGAGTGCACTGAAGTTTTCCTATAGGACAAGAATAGTCTGCATAGTCTTTTGTAAAAGTCTGGGCTCTTCCCAACGTAATAAAGTGTTAAATAAAAATGTGAATTAAAGAGTGTTAAATTCCTGAACTATACAAGCTGTTAAGCCAGCCCCTGTCTATGGACTTAGCTAATACATATCCAGTTCAAACTAACGGTATTCAACTAGATCTTTAACGTATGGATCTGCTGAKGTAGACACTTAATGTTTTGTGCTATAAGCTTGCTAAACTTAAGAAAAAAGAGCTGCTAGTCTTGTAAAGTCTAATGATGTATCAGCCTAACAACATATTTAAACAGATTTTTTAYCCCATAGGGTAACAAAATACCCAATGTATTTTCTTCCTCAGATGACAGAACACATAGATACTTGATTTACCTTACTTAAGTGATAATATTCACACTCTTTGCCAGCAGACAGTAACACTATGCAACACCTTAGCACAGGAACTTATAAACTTCATATCCAGAGAGGAGATCTAATTAGATGCTATGCCAAAATTGTATAGCAACCTTATCCCAGGAGTCTTGTTTTCCCCCAACACTACCCCAAGACATTAGTTCTCATCAGCATTCAACAATCACCGACACATTTTTTCTGAAATTATAACTTTCTACAAAATCAATATATTTGTATGATATTTAGTATCTGAAAAATTCATATGCTCATAAAATTTTTTTGAAAGATTCTAGTGCATAATGGAGCAAATATAGGTACAATGCATCTCAGAAGTCCGTTATAAGCATTTATTATTTTCTTCAGATCCATTAGAAGTAGTGAAAATAAAGAAATATTAAGAATAGATACAACACTTGCTCTAAAATACATGTCTTACATACTACAAACTTTAGTTCAGATTCATCTTCTGTCTTGCTCTAAAATCAGCAAGTTCATCCTTGTAATCACTCTGGCTCAAAATAATGCTCTCTGTGTTGAAAGTCTTCACTCAATCTGCAATAATTAGGGGAATTTACAGGGTATGACAGTGAAAGAGGGTKCAACAAAAAGATTTTAACTTTTTCTGTCATGCTGTTTTTCTTACATTTCCCTTTGCTGTTCATCAAACCCTTAAACAAAGTCATTCACTGGAGCTGAACTATGACTTCATGATGTTTCTTCTATTGTTACAAGATGGAATGACTGCCTTTGCAAGAAGGAATGGCRCTTTTTAAATGAAAAAGGTATTTAACACAATCAGTCTACAGTTCATCCATCATCTGTTGATAACTCTGTCTAAAAGAAAAAAAWAAAATGTGAGGTGCTCCACAGTAAAGATGAACAGAAAATTTCACAGCTGGCAAGTCTGAGGTACTGTCTTCTCTGTAAAAAGTAAGGYCACATACAGAGAAACTGACTGTTCATCAGTTTTTTTCCCCCCATTTTATTCACTGACATTCAACTTTACAGAAACCTTTAAATAAAGAAATTTGATTTTAATGATTTGATTTCTAAATTAATATTTTTTCTTCAAAATTATATCAAAACATTCATAAGCTGTAAGACTGGGGTTTTGATTTGCTATCAATATTTCAGTATTTTTGGACAAAAGCAGTTATCTGAACATACCCCACAATTCAGTTTATGATGCACATGTTTTAGTTCCTTTTCTTTGCAATCTAAAGTAATATTTTTATTTTAGTAAGCAAAGACTGTAGACACTATCTTGGAAAATTAGCTCTGGAATTGTTCAGTAGTTTGCTCAAACTATAAGTCCTCTTGAAAAGTTAACATTCATATGTAATATGCCACAAAACAATAGATCAATGGGCTCAAATTCCTCAAAATTTCTTATTCTTCACATATCTGTACCAGCAGGCTTTTACTGAAAAACTATCACTGTGACTGCTATAAACATAAATAACTTTAGCTTAACCAAGCTAGATTTGAGTCTGGTGCATCAACAGATCCAGGACAGCAGAGAAGGTTCACAAGGACATGGGGATTCACCATGGTGGAACTGCTGGTAGGATCAAGATCTAAGTTTACGGGATTTGTCCATTTTGAGAAGGAAGAAAGTGATCAGTAAAAAGCATGGTATGATGACATATGRTACGGTGATATCACATGATCAAAAAGTGTAACAAATCTGGGATGGTTCTGTATTTTTAAACAATCCCTGTAATTTTCCCTTCCAAACGCATTACCATTCCCCACCTAGTTATAGAAATTAGTAAATTTGGATCCAAAGCCTGGGGCCATTAGATCATTTTTTTGGCAGACCCTGATGTTCACATAGCTAGTTGGGCACAAAACCAGCGCTATGTATTGACAAACACTGCCAATGACTTTTCAGAAATGCAAAGCTTCTTAGTTATAAGAATCAGTTTCTCTCAATTCTTCTCAGTTACAAAAATCCTATACATTAAGCAAGTACATTATTGAAAAAGTGTACAGCCATGATCAGCAGGAGGACTTTCGGGAACGTTTGTAACCACACTGTTTCAATGCTTGTGCTGGAGAAACTTAATTGCATGCTGAGTAAGTAACTCCGCAGTATTAGGCTAAGGAGAACCATCAGCTGCTCAGAACTGCAGTATAAACCACAGAGAGGTTGAAAATAGAACTATAACAAGGATTTTATTAATAGACATGAAAGGGCAAACTACGTAGGACTTTACCCATCCATGCCTCACAAAACAGTCTTTCGTATTGCTTCATTCAAATACCAAGAAGTAAAAACATAACACGGTATTGTTTCACACTAGACTGTCTTGGCAGCCTATTGCAATCTGGCTGTAGAAGTGTCTGCTTTCAAATTTTAAACCCTCAAGGCAATTATCCTGCTCTCAGACTAAACCTACAGAGCATATTTCAAAAGAACTTACATCTAAACAGAGGGAATTCAACAGTGATCAATGTTCAACAGGCCTCAGTGGCAATAAACTATTTACTGCCTTAACCTTTTAAGTTTGCACAAGCAAAGTGCTCAAGACTTCTGTGATGAATTAACTGAAGTGTTTGGTTGTGACTAGGGCAGGCGCTGGTTCAAATCATCTATCCAACAACACTGCCCGCCTTACAGCCCTCATAAACAGGCTCAGGCTGATGCTGAATTGTCCTCTCATCCTTGCTGAAGCTCCACTGTCCAGGCATATTGTCCAGGCGTATTTTCTGCTTACTTTTACTATATCCATTACCCTTACRGAGTCATCTTGGGAAAAAAAGTGTATCAAGTGCTGGGCATGTTGCTTATCATTTATTACCAGCCTGATTATTACTTTACAGAAGACATAGCTTACATGAGACATCAAAATGCGTTCTGCTCACTCACTGTTACAGTAGCTGATTTAGATCCAGAATCTTTCCCTTGAAAGACTGCCAAAATAAATTAAAAAGGAGAAAAGTATCACACCTATTGCATTAGTGCAGTTGCCACCAAAGCCTTCCCACCACAACGCTACTGAAATACAGTAGGAGGAAGTAATCCACTACAGATGGCTGAAGATATCTACAACTTGGCAAAGTTTCTTCTGGGATGCTGTATCTTTAGAGAAGTTAGTTTCAATAGTTTCAAACTAAATTACTCTGTGCATAATTAAAATGTGAGGCTAGCTCTCTTCTTCTGAAGTTGTGTTTGTAGCTCTAGGATTATTACAACAGCTTTTAAACCAGTGAGACCTCTACAGGAATTCTATTTTTGCAGTTTCAGAAGAATTTGATATTAATCTTATTGATTTCTATCACCTTTATCTGGAAAAAAACAGTGATCTGTACATCATTCTTTCAAATGAAGTATCTCAAGATGTGTTTTTCTCTGCATGTGAAATCTTTAGGTTAAGATGTAGGCATCACAATCAAATTAATTCAGGCTTTCTATGTAATTTCAGGAAATCCAGAAGCAATTTTATGTTTTGATTTTCCATATAAAATTTAGAGATATTATTTACATTTTTATTTTAATTTTATAAAGGAGGTAAGGTACTTTTCCTTCTCTTGTTTATTTTAAACACTATTTCAGTGACTACAATTCAAATGCCGTAGTATACAGTATGCTAGAGTAAGAATCAGGAAGCCTGGAAAAAAAAAACACAATTCAACAACCCATTAAAAGTATTGGTATTAATTAAAATATACATTTTAATTTATAAATTAATTTTAAAAAGCTGGTATTACAAATGAAAAACAAAAGTCATATCTTTTCCTGAAATAAACTGTTACATTCCTTGCAATAGGCTTATGATACAGAGGGACTACCATCAGGTTTTAATATTTTTTTGGTTTGAGAGAAAGTATGTATTTCATGATCACTCTTACTCATGTAAATATTCCCTTTCCAACAAAAATAGATGTTTGTATGGGATGAGTTACACACTGGTGAAACAGATGGGGAAGAGGTTCACAAAGCCCTTCAAAACAATTAAATGCATCAGACGTGTACATAAGAAGAAAGGTAAAAGAAGAAAAGTATTCATAGGCACTTATCCTGAGAAGGAAAAATCTAATATAAATTCCAGAGTTAGCTTAATCAAAGAGTTCTTTTTTTTATATGAATAATGTCTTGGGCAAGATCTGTGCAAATCAAGATGTACAAATGCAACTCAATTCTAAACTCCCTAATTCTGTTCAGCCGCTATCTCTTCCTCCAAAGGTGCACAGAATGGGTGGTAACTTCAAAGCCTTATCTTAATTAAAAAATTACAATTGCAAAACAGAAAAAATTACGATTGAAACAGAAAAAAGATACAGTCCCTTGGGATCCCATCAAAATTAGCAGTTTAAAATATCAAGTTCTTCATTCTCATGTAGATACTTAGGAACGTCTGTTTAAGACTGCAAGCGAGAAAACTGAAAGAAGCATCAGCTATTATGATGGATACATAAATCCAAGGAAAGCATGAGGAGGAACACATTTTCTGTCGCAATTATTAAGATCATGAGTAATGATTATACAAATATAACAAATGCTATTTACAGTTTTCCCTTTTATTATATAAAAAAGAATCCTGCATAACACAGACCATATGACTTCACTCAGCAATTCTTCTATCAAGCTGTATAAATAGCTAGTAGTTATTTATATCTCTTAGGCAGATATCCAAATTTGATTTAAAGACYGCAAGTAATGGAGAATCCTTTATGTCCTTTGGTAAGCTGTTCTAATGCTAATTGTTCTCACTTTCAAAAATTTGCACCTCTTCTCCAGTCTGAATTTGTTTAGCTTTAGTTTTCAGCACTGTATCTCTCTGTAATTGTCTGCTAGGTTAAGAACCTTGTAATATCAAACATCTTTTATCCYAGTGTGGTTGGGATTAAATAGCTCCTTTACATTCACTTCAGTGAGACATGAAGAGTGGTCTCTTCATGTCATTTACTGAGAAGTTTGCTTTTCAGTGCTAAAAATCACTCTTTCACCTTTACCGAGTCTTTTCCTATTCTCAACATACTCTGAAAAGTAGAACAGCTGCAGTGTTCTGCTAAAATGAGTAATATTGACTCCTTATTTCTACTCAGTAGTCTTCTGTCGATATATGACCTCAGCTGTTTTTCCATCATGTCACTGCAGTGTATAGTTCCTCATCTACCATAACCTGTAAATTCTTCTGGAATTTCCACTCTCAAGAATACAAACTTTATTTTTTTTCTTTTTTCCCCCCATTTTAGATGACTAAACTGCTTTCAGAGACAAAGACAGCTGCTGCAGCACAGAATGGGGCCCAGCAGATCCCCTGGACTCTAACTGGTGCCACGCAGAACCACCTCGGGTACCCCTGCCCCGTCCTCCCCAAGCCAGCAGCACCGGGCACTGCCCAGCCCTGGGCAGTTAGCAATCCTGCCGTACGCCACAGCCCTGCTGCACCCACCAGCACTCCCAGGCCCCGGATAATGGTTAACACAGATGAGATATTGGTGGTGGCAGGTGGGAAAGAGGAGGTGGCGGGCCTTTGCACAGGGCGCAGCAGCACGGCAGGGACTAGGCTACGAGCGGCACGCTGCAGGGGCAATGCAGGCCATATTCCACAGGGCAACTGAACTGCTGCTAACACCTGAGCAGCCCAGTGCAGACACTGAGCTGCTCCATAGCATTGAGTCTCTGCTTTGGGGGTCCTTATACTTGTACTCCCCTGTGTGCCTCATATTATAGTGCTCCAGAGCCACAGGCTTATCCTTGACTAAATACTGTCTGTTATCCCAGCACAGTTACCCTTATCAACCAAAGATGAATGACTGAAGAAAGTATTTAACTAGTCCAATAAAACCCATCTGCCTTAAAAACATGCAGATTCCTATCAATATTATTTCCATCCTTTACTGCAACTCAAAGATGCCAGCAAGTTACTAAGGAAACAAAACACTGGATTTGTGAATGATGAACCTATTTGGAAGCTACGTAATATGATCATAAAGAAAAAGATAAAATCGGACTATATGAGAAGAAATAGGAAATATCTCAGTATTATGTGAAAATTCTGCCTCAGTTCTAAAGAGCAGTATTTCTGAGGACAGCAAGAATCATCAGACAGATAGCTAATGATTCCTCAGGATACAGCTTTTTGCCTTTAAAAAAATTGTATGAGACTTTCATTGTGGGTTTTGAGTGTAGGAGGGTCTGGTTARAGAAAATACTAGTGTAGTTTCTCTGGGGTTTCTAATTATGAAAATTGGCTAACTGGAAGAAGTGTTTTCATGTGCTTTTTGAATTAAACAGTACATTGGGAAATATTACTTGTCTCTTAAATGTGTATACAGAGCTGATCCATATAAAAGACAGTTTCTATACAATAAGTCTATATTAAAGTCAGGGTTTTATTCCCATCATGACGAAACTTCAGCAACTGAATCTTGAGCTCAGGACCCCAGGCAAGTGCAACTTAGCAACAGTGGCTGAGCCAGCTGCAGACAGAAAGCCCAATTTCCAGGCAGTCACAACTCTTCTCTCAGCATAGACCTTCAGCAGAAGTCAAAGGCATGTTAGTGGAGGCACTAGAGCTCTCCTTGCTGCCTTGCCACACAAAAGCTGCAAGACATAACTAAGCCCTTGCTGTGCTTCCCMAAAAGGCAAATTGGCCAAGAATAAGATTGCAGCAAAGACATCTGCATCAGACTAACCTCTCTTTCTGACTCTGCGACACCAATTAATCATCCATTTACAACAGGAGGAGCTTTTTTACCTCTGGAGCTCATTTGCTGCATTAAGCTGCCTTGATGAAGACAGTTTACATCTGTCAGCATCTTTATCAAATCAGGGACCTCACCAGAATTGATTCAAAATGAAAAGAGAAAAAAAAAATCTCAGGCCGTGCAAACAAGACGACCCTACCTCCCACTTTTGTGTCACAAGGTGATGCGCCTGCATTTATTTCCTGAGTTACATCAGGAAAAACCTCCATCTCGGGGTGGAGAGGAAGAGATAAACAGGATTAGATAAACTGGAACTCCTGAAATTCATGACATTTGTCACAGTGCCTTATAAGAACAAAACATTGAGTAAGTGTGCCCCAAACCCTGGTTAATTAAGTAAGAATTTTACCACCTTTCAGGTTGATGCCGCTAGATCTGTTCTGATTTCCTCTGCATGACATTTACTGACACTAAGAACATTCAGGATACATAGCTTGCAATGAGGAGTAGCTTCAAATGGAGAGGAAATAGCTTTTTATGCTGTAAACATGCTTGATTAGAAAACTAACAATAAATTGAAAACAAATTAAAGGTTTTCCCAAGCATAAGATGCCTTTCACATATATTGATGAATTCCTCCATTCATCTGTATTAGCTTGTATTAGTTTTATAACTTGCAAGTCTCTGCCAACCTCACAGAATACACTTTTGATAAACTCTGTTATGAAAGTTCAGTCAATTAGAGAATAAAAGAAAAAAGGTGTTTGGAAGCATTAAAAGATGCACTAATTTTTTCTGAGTTAATGGGGGAAAAACAACAACAACAACAAAAAAAAAAAAAACAGAAAGACATCTAGTTTTGTTACAGAAAGGAAAATAAGTCATAAGAAACTTTCAGCTGGCTCATTTTGGGACCAGGCATTGTAGGAGCGAAAACATAAAAATTTTGTTTCCTCCTTGTTGTCTTTATCTCTCTAGCATGAAAGGATTTGCAGAACACAAACAAAGTAAACTCTGGAATGTCTATAATGTGAGCAAAAAGCACTAAAATTATTGGTTTGCACGTATGACTGTACACAGAAGGCCTTGACTCTAACTTACTGAAGACAACAGCAAAACATCTTTAAGGTAGAAAAAGCCTAGAGTGAATGTATGTACACCCACCTGAATATCCATGTGGGCACACTAGCATCACTCAAACATATATACTTGTCATAGTCTGACTACTACATAAGGGAAAAAAATTATCTGTTAGAATCTGCTAAATATTATTTTAAGGATTTTTAATTGATGTCATCCATTAATTTTTCAGAATCTTTTCCTAACTTAAACAGGAAAATAGATTTAATGATAGTAGAGCTGTTTTCAAGTTATTAAATGCATTATAAAAATACAGAACATCTACTAAGCCATTTAAACTACATCATTTAATGGAAAACCCTAATATGCTCATTCGCAGATTTTGCATGTGTTTCTTCAAAAATACTTTAAAGAAGGGCAATTCTAACCATTAGAGTATTTTCTTCTCAAGAGATTTCTTTTCATAAATGAACCAAAAAGGGGGCAGGGGGAAACAAACTTGACAAACAAGTTTCCACAAGTTGTCTCACTATCCAACATCTGCTTTGGGCTTTAAATATAGATACATCTAAGAATACATAATGATTGTGTGTTCCAAAATAGCAGCAGGCAAGTTCCAATAGCTCAAAGAAAATTAGTGTATCTCTCGATACTTTCAAGCACCTTTTTTTGGCACTACACAACAGGAAAAACCCATTATGTGATGAGTAGGAGTTTAATTGCTCCACTGTTTTAACATAACTTACAAAAACACAACTTGTTGTATTGTTGTATATATTGTGCACAATAATTTATGAAGAGTTTCATATGCTATATTAGGGAAGCTCATTATGAATTAATGGACAACTTAGGCCATATACCACCAACGGAAAAAAAGAATAATATGCTGCATTCTAACAGGTGCTAGAAGTCATAAACAGCAGAATGATACTTGCTAATCACTGAAACGTATCTGTTTCTATAAAGCAACACTATTTGCTCAAAGAGCCCACCTCACTTGTCCTAGTAAGCAAAAATCCTTCGGTCTACAGAATATAACACAGCACAAAAAAATCTGAATAGACATCTGCTAAACGCATTTCCCTTGAACTATGAAGCAAATTTCATCCCAGCCTTGATCAAAATTCTGCATCCCAAAACCAGTCAAAAAGGGGAATATAAAATACCTGAAATTTCTATTTTACAAAACAATTTTATTGAAGTATCCTTTTGTTCTCTCAACAGCCACATAGTTTTGGCTTTCCAACTGTTTATAAAAGTATCACTTCTCTTTGCTTGACATAAAGACTCACCCTTTTGGTTGTCAAATACTAAGATCTTAAATATACAGCTCTGGAGGTCGTGAAACTTGGCTGTGTTTGTTCTCAGAGTGCCACGATAAACCAGCAATAGTCCTGATACTCCTATGGCAGACATACGGTTAACACCAATTCTCACAAAATGGTACCAACATAAATCAGGAAATTCAAAGAAATACCAAAGGTATAGGAAAGGAGATGGAGGAATCTGGCAAACTTTGGCACAGAGAGAGTGAAAATGTGGATGCACACTGAGACTTCTTGATATACTTTAGGTGCATTTTCTTTTATTTCAGGGTGTGAGGAAAGGTTTCAGGGATACCTTTAAAAACAAAATGAAAATGCTTTTTGGAATTGCTTGCTTTTCCGAAGCATTACAGTGATAGCCTTTACTCTGGTCCCCCGGCAGCACTGATACTGAGAGAGAAAAGAGACAGGTGATGCCACAGTCCTGACTGCTGGTGGCAGGAGGCCTGATTCGATGTTTAGGGAAGCCRAACAGAGTATTGCTGTTCTCCTCACTGTGCACTGGATCAGACCCCGGGACTACAGGGATAATCAGCTTGTGCTATTGCCACAAGGTACAGAAAAGAAGTTGTGCATGTATGAAGTGCTTTGTGATATGAATGCAAAAAGCTGGTATGACGGAAATAATCACATAGGAAAGAAGTTACTTCATAAAATGTTAAATAAGAGGTTCTGTCTTAAGGTTCTTGTAAGAGTTCTGACACTATAAATAACTCCTCTATTTTAAGCAGCAAAATAAACTGCATCACTCTTAGTATATCTACAGCACATACTATGAGACTCTTTCTTTTCTTTCTTTTTTTTTTTTTTTTTTTTTTTTATCCTTGGTTGTATTCTGCAATACATTCTGGAACTGCATAGGGAAAAATTAATTCTTATTGATGGTACGTGCGTGTACTCTGAAGCTTTAAAAAGCTGTGTTTTTTAGAGTTTCTAGAACACAGGAAGAAAACACTGACAAAAGTTTCACATTTTTCTGCATTTCTGTGAAAACAAGAAAAAAGAAAGAGAAGCATATTCATTGAGGGCCACTGTGTGAATGTGCAGTAGTGAAAACTACTGTGATGATCCAGATGGAAAATGTATCTTAGCCTTCACGCTATTCCCATTCAGCTTTTGACTTGCTGAAGGTGGGTGGGCAGAACTTGGAGAATTTGGCACCTGCACCATCACAGTCTGTAAAGTTAGCAATCTGGCTAAACTATGGTGACCAGAATGTCCTGTAACATCATGACCAAAATTAATTCTGCTTAGGCCAAGCACATACACATCTAACTTTTTCCTATGTTCTGTACGTTGTACGTGGTTTCTAAGGGATCCAAATTCCAGAGGAAATAAGTGCTTATCTGTCAAAGAGTCAGGAAAACAGAACAACAAAGGTGGAGGGAATTTAAAAAAATTCTTTTGCTGTCCTACCCCCAGCTGAGAAGAGCTTGGCGCTTCCTCTTATTTCCAGCTGTTTCTAGTGCATTTGGCTTTAATCAGGTGCAGGGCAGGAACTCRACATCCTGTTGCCTTGCTCTGATTAGGAGGAGTCAAATTCTACAAATTGGCAGATTTCTTCTTTTAGTGTTCCTTATTTGATGAATCATTTGTTTGAAAGTATTTGGAAAGGGCCATTACAGAGGCAGCAGATCCAGCCTGTTGCTATTTTCAAGTCTATTTATAACCACTGTGCTAAAGAGTTTCAGCTGAATGTAGTTTCTTCAACTTTCAGACACAGAAAAGAACCATCCTATTAAAGTWATGGCACAAAAGAATAGTAATTAAAAAACAGAGGCACCTATAACCAGATATATACAAGATAATAAAGCCACACAGAAATGTGATTTTCAAGTGGYATCTTTGGGTTACCTAACAATTTTCTCTTTAATGTCCACTTTAAATCACCTCAGTTTGAATAYTTCAATGATTTAAACTATTCCTAATATAAACCTTGCAAGCTTCACCTAAAATCTGAATGTCACGATCTCTGCCTTTTTACTTTTCTCCTTTCTTATAAAGATTTTGAAGTCATAATTTAAGTGACTCAGCACTGCCTACTTTCCCATACTTAGCAGTAACAAACCTGCAATTCTAAACATGTAACTTTCGGGTCAGAGAGTTACAAAATCAGCAGATATAGTTTAGATAATAAGCACAAAAGTCATTAAAGATTGTATCTCTTTGTTCAATACATGGCAATTTTTTCTCTAACTGATAAAGCTATCATAAAATACCTTTAGAAAAAGTGTACAGAAAACACATAATACAAATATGTAAAATATTTTACCTCCTTCAACATCAAAAATAACAAGTATAATAGAGGAATACGTTTTTTACTTCTCCTTTTCACTTTTATTTTTATTCCTGATTTAACTAAGAGAACCAAGCCAAAGAAGGGATAACATTCCACCCTACTCATCCACAGGATTTCTTCTTCCTTCTTTCTGATTTCCCTCTSTAACTTTAAAAACATACAAATACATGCTGCTAACCACAGTAGAAGTGTATTAGAATTACAAATAAACTTTCCAAATTATCCTTATCATTTATGGAAGTATCTCTCTCCCAATGGAGAACTCATACTCATTAGGGGAAGTCTAGAAACTACATACGAGTACATTTGACTCAGATGCTAATCAGTCTGGGTTCACTACAGAGCTAGAAGTTGCTGGAAACACAGTTGCTGGCATCTACTATACATTAGTCAAAATTGCTGGAGCTTAGAAAGCCTACTGTATCRCACTTTGTTTTTTGAGAATTTATACTCAAAGGCTTTTCCTACCTTAAAAGGTACATTAAGAGAAGGGGGTTTTGAGGAGGAGGGGGGGTTGTGTGTTTTAAATGCATAATTTATCCATTGGAGCAGCTATATATTCCTTCACAAAAAATCTCCACAAGCTTGTACATGATTAGATGGACCATTAAAATATTTACTGACATATATCAAAGGGAATGTATTTTCTAGAGCCAACACAATCCACTCAGTAAATAAATACTTTATTCTATGAACACACCAGTTTTTATAAATCTGTTTTGCCAATGGACTGTACTGTCTCTGTGAGCCAAGACAGTCAGTTGGCTGCATTTTTACATCTCAGAGCATTAAGCTAATTGTTCACAAGGACTCTGAAAGCATCTAAAAAACAAACTAATCATGCACTGATTTTTGTACGCCTGGCTCAAGTTCAAGTCTAGTGTATGGGTGCAACTCCATATACGCTCTACATATGTAAACCAATTCTTTAAGCAGCAGCAAGAACAACTACCCACTGCTGTCCTGATCTAAATGGGAAAAGTATTCTTGTTTTCTGATTCACTGAAGCAAAACACGCTAGGTGCCAAGCAACACTTTTCCCAGTTCTGGAAAAAGCCTCTACAAACTGAAGTTTATGCTGCAAATGCTAGCAGTCTTAGCCACACAAGTCTAAATGACATTTTTAAAGATGTGTTCTGCAAACTCTTATGAATGTTCCTGTCTTTAAACTTGTGGGTAGTACCTTCAAAACTTTTCCATGCTTACAGTTAAGTTATAAATTAAATGATAAAGTTRCACTATTGCACAAATCAGTATTACTTTCATACATATACAAAACATAAGATCCAAATACGACACCTTTTCATGCCCTAGTTTTCTGCATACTGAGTAGACTACCTAAAGTAAGTAATATGCAAATGCAGATTTAATAAGTCTTTACTCATGTAAACTGGACCAAGTTGGGTCTTTCCTTCTGTAACCAAAAAGCAAAAATAAATGTACATTATACATTAAATCTAAAAGGTAAAATTATTGGAATACAGCTTCAAAACCATAGCAACTTTTTAAATTAAAACATTCAAAGAAAAAAAAAAAAAGTCCTCCTCCCCCCCAAACAGATGGTGGAAATGAGTTCCTCTTAAAGGAGTTCTAAAGAACATTTTCTTAAGGACCTCATATCACAGTCCTAAAGAGTGGGAAAAAAAAATCTTCCCCTCCCCTCTTTTCCACTTCCCTTTTTCCACTAGAGCAAAGGATGCCAGAAGTGTTAAGGTCATTAGCCAGTTGGTTTTTGCCTTGCACACATACGCTCATTAGTCAAACAGGATCTAATAAGATAGCTGTCTCAACATCTTTCTTTGGGATGAAGAAAGGACAGAAGGGCACATGAATTTCCTTTGCTGCTAGCATCTTAATTAACTGCAGAACAAACACTCAYTCACACTTACTAAAGGAACAGCCCTGCTTCTACCAAGAACAGACCTGCACTACCTGCAGCACAGTAAAGACCTCACCTACAATTTAATCAAACCAACCACCTCATCATAAAAGTCCCCTCCAAACTGAACATGCARAAGGTGGCTATTCTAAAAGGCATATTGCCATCAGTCAAGAAAGCTGACATACATACATTCTGTCATATACACACTGGTCACAAAAACAGCTTCCGTGAACACTTTATTGTAAGGAGGCCAAGGTAAGCACAGTATGTCACATTTCAAAACTCCATCCTTCTGCACTAAGGCTCAKAAAGACCTGCATAAATATCTTGGTGGCATACCGGTGTGCTCCATCCTTATTTATTTTTTATTTTTTAACATAGCTCTGTAAGGCTGGCACCAGGACTTAGCTGTGCCTTTGACTTCCACTGCCATTTCGAGCGAGTCACTAAAAGCAAAAGGCTAGGTCCTTTGCATTTAATGACAAAGTTCCAGTTGACTGCAGTRGATGACAGATTTTACCCTCAACCACACTGAGTTTCAAAACTCCCRAATATGAAGAATTTCTTCCAGYTTCCCTTCTTTCTACAGCATGAAAYCATCTTTCATTTCATCTTCTTTTTGCTCACCCCAACTGTATCACTGGTAGTGTCTATCTCACTTTGTCGTGATGAACATCTTGAAGATTTCAAGATGGSTGCAGAATCACATAYACTGGAGAGGTGRAAAGTGGATGCCACCTTGGCATGCCCTCAAAAGTAGGGCATTTCAGATGAAGACTAAGAAGTGTGCATTTGAAGTCCTCTAGGATGAGAAAGGTTTAACATGCAGATTTGCTGCTTCCTGGGCAAGTGGTTTAAGTACCAGGCTTCATACAGAAAAGCAGAAGAGTGCTCCAGTCACATTTTGAATGAAAATGATTATGACTATACAGTCAATGAAATGAGTTCTTTTTTTGGAAAAGGAGGGACTYAAGCTCTTCCTCTGATTCACTCTCTAGAGCAAATTCCCCCTCTCTAGTAACTACACAAAATGCCAGTTGCAGTTATATCTGGCAAATTTATGAAAAAGAACTGAATGGAGTTAACAAGGTTGCTGATGTGGAATTGGGAAAGTGTGGAATTCTTCAGTACAAACACTAGATTTTCTATTAAGCATATAACTATTACTTAAAGCAGAAAAAGGAGAAGAAAGGTAACTGACCATAGATCAGTTTTAATGGTGTATTTATGGATGTTTATTGGGAGGTGAAATGGGGGCCATGGAGGGAAGAGACAAGGCTTGTGAAACCCATAGAGTCAACTTAAGTAGCCAGTATACTACTACCTTTTAAATTACCAGCTCTTAGGATAAAAACAGGAGTGAACAATTAACCTAGGCTCTTGTTATAATTTATGAAGTATTCCAGGGCAAAATTTGACTTTAAGACTTTGGCAATGCCTCATGAAATTTTTCGTATTTCCTTTTACTTTAGCTCTGACCAGTTAAATACAGTATCTGTCATTAGAGACAAACGCCCTTAAACCTAACGTCTCCTATCCAATTAATTTAATAATGCTATAAAACCAGTGCCTGCAATATTAATATATCTCCCACAGCAATAGGTCTGCAGCACTATTAGGAATATCGAGCAAAAGGAGTTAACATAAAGAGAAACAATTTTCTATTAAACCCAATAAACAGCAATAAATGAGTAAAAAATTAAAMCTAGGCAAATAAATGTGCATACTGGAAGATACATTTGAATTTCCATGTAAAACGTTACATTATTGATACCTTACTGTATGTTGCCGTTCACAAGTAGAAAGACATCTAGAACTGCAATTTTATATGCATTTACAAATACTTGGCCAATTTTGGTCTTACAAATAAATAAAATAAATACAGTATTGTATATGCATGAGGGGTTTTGAAAGTTCTACAGCAAAGTTCTGTGTTTAAAATTCTGCCCAAACGTAGCAAATATCCTCTGAGAGTTGAGTGAATAAAYCCTGTAAAAGTTCAGTTAATCTACGGAATTCAGTTCCTCCAACAGACTACCAAAGCTACAACACATTCTACTGAGTTTTCATTTATGCTTTATAATTGGAAAATGTGACACGTTTCCAAATTTAATTAGCAAAAAACAAAAAAAAAATTTTTTTTCGTTTCCAAAGACATCTCATGTAACTACACTGAACACAGAGTCGACTAAACAATGCAACTTACTAGCACAGGACAAAAGGTCATCTGGAAGGGATGTGCCTTTAAGAATTTACAAAAGCTTCATCCTCACTCCTGGATTAAAAGAGGAAGCATATCTCAGTAAAGGAAGGATGCCCACTTTAAATAAGGAAATGAGTTTGCAGGATGTACACATGCTGCTTTCTATTAATGATAAGCAAAGTCTACAGAAAAAGCAATAGCCTTCTTTAACTTTGGCAGAAGTCGTCTTCTTGTGGATTACCTGCAAAGAACTTTAAAATAAACAGACTGCAAATAAATGTCCTCTACCATTTTTTAAAGCTGATTTATGTATGCATAATGGGGATTAACAATTGCTGATTACTACATTCTACAGACAAGAGATATAATTACTGATTGATGATTTTACATGCAGACCAGAGATGACAGCAGTGGTTTGAGGAAGCAAAAATGACTGGTTGTAATACTTGACATTTTCTTGTTCAAGCTAAACTTCAAAAGCACAGAGGCCAGCCAAACTTAAGGTCAGCTGAGGATTTGCAAATTTCTCCCTTTAAACTTAATAAGCTGTCACAGAGTCATTATTATTTTCTATTAAAAATCTCTAATCTGTTTATAGTAATAAAAAAGGATTCTACTTTGCAGCAAGGAAGTATGTATTAACTGAATATCTGACCACACATTTTAAATAAAAATATGAGTTACAGACTGCTTTGCCATTGTCTCATTTCACTCTTCACATATTATTTGACTACTTAAGCTCAGGAGAATGCAGCATCATCTATCGTCCCAGACAATATATGACTGGATAGGGCATGTAAGTAACAGGGTACAGAAATCCTTAATAATTATGTAACTATTTTAAAATATACATATGCACACAAGCATACACACACATTCTTCATACATATGTACAAACCTGTCTATACACACTTTCAGATTCAGATACAATGGTAAATCAACAGAAGTTCATCCCCTTAAAAAAAATCCCTGTTAATGCACATAACTAGTTTCACGTTCCCATCAACAAATCCAGTATTTAGTGTTCCCTTACATTACTATTATTACTTCATAAAACATTTTGAGTTTCAAAGAGGACTTTCTGTTTGTTTTTTTTCCCCCTCTAGAGTCTTTAAGACAACCACAAATTCTGGCTGGCTTAAAACACTGAACAGACATTGCGCAGTATTGGCTTACAACTGCTTAAAGAAGCAGGCATGCTAGTTCACTGTAATTTGGATCATCATGTCCAGCTGGGTCCCATTCTCGGTGGTGCCCAGTTTATTTTCTGTAAGGTGCTCAGTCCATCCAAGCTCAGAGCCAAGTAAACCCCTTAACAAATGCTGGGTGTTGCTTCAAAGAGGTACATCAACGGACCGAGTTAAAACCGATGCTCATTCTGTGTAACTGGCCAGCACAAGGGTTACACTCCATACACCACAAAAATCTGTCTTTATTTTTTCGTTGCCTTTGTTACACTTTTATAGCGAAATCCCCAGTCAGTCTTCTGAACAGCAATAAGCTGCACAAAGGAATTGTTGTGGCATGGAGTTAGGAACAACTACATACCAAAGTAGCTGTAATCCTTACTTATCCTCTTCCACAACATTGCAGAAACAAGTGCAACAAACTCAGGCATACAGATACAGACACATATTAAGTACTAATGTATTAGGACAYGCCAAGCTTTCTCTCTGGTGCCAGATGCTGACAGTTCTGGCAATGGCAACATCTTTGTCTGCTCACATATGATTCTCACATGCTACCTAAAGAGGTTTTGGTTTTAAGGAAATGATTTGAATAAAACTTAAAAAAACTAATTCTACAAAACGAAAGTCTTATTAAACTAGAATTATTTGTACAACTACTTTTGGAGGTGTCAACATTTCCATTAYACACTCATGTGTTTAATGTTTTATTATTCAGCTGTTATCCTGAAACTTGGCAAAAAAAGATTTTTTAGGAATTTGCCAAAAGTCAGACTGTGCATTATATTACACACACACATACACACACTTTTTAAAAGAAATAATTACTAGAATAAGGCTCTTCTGGGTGCTTGTGTAATTCCAAAGCAAATAACTTTCCTTAAAAGTATCTCTAGGTATTTAGGGGAGAGAAGGAAAGAGGGAAATTAAAACTGACCAAGCAATTTCATTTATAAATATAAGTTTCTGTATATATTTTTTTCAATCAAATATTTGTAAGGATTTTCAGCAAGTAGACTTTGCACACATGTATGGCAACAAGATGAATATGGATAAACCACAACAGGTCCCAAGAGCTGTTACTGTCTACTGGGTCAATAATATCCAAACTGAGAAGGATTTACAAGCTGGACCATAATGGCTCCTTAGGACCCATTACTTTCTGATGGGTAAATAATACATGTTTTCTAAACTACTGCCATGCCAAAATATGTGTTTGCCCTTCAGGCTGTAAAGGTTCCAAGTAAACTAATAGGATTTATCAGGTAAATAATACTTTCACAGAAGCAAAATACATGCTTAACTAAACAAATAATGCACTTAAACACTGACTGAAAGATGTAGAGAGATGAGCCGAAATACTGTGCATATTTAAAGAATACTGGAAATTGATGAGCAAGAAAAAAGAGACTTAAAGTAACTAAAAACAAAATAAGAAATATTAAGTTAGTAGGGATGAGGGTTTTTTTCCCCTTCCCAAACGTATTTTCAGAGCGCAGTCTGAAAATACTTGTCAAAAATCAAGCCCTATATTCCGTCAAAGTAACGGCTACTGAAACTTCATGTGTAGAAAAAGAAACTACAGATGTTACAACCCTTCAGGGCTCTAAAGGCTGTCACATTTCTCAAGTGCTTTGCAGTTCATGGGACATCCTGTTATTAAGCCATTTTCCTGACCATGTCCCAGGACACAGCTCTCACATCAGGCTTCTGTTGTCTCTGTACTGTCTGATGTCCTCAAACTTTCCTCCCAGATTTGCCTGCAACACGTGAGGAAAGCACCAGGCAAAAGCATAAGAATTAACCTGACGATACTGGGAAATGATGAACAGCAATCCCAGTGCTTGGGAAGGGGAGATAACACACAGAGATGGTGCACAGAGCACCAAGAAGGAAGGAACAACAACAAAAGAAACCTGAAGGGGAAGAAGCTGAAGGCAAAGACAAAAGGCAAAGGAGGAAAGGAAAGATGAAAGCACCACAGACATAAAAAGAGACAGAAGGGAAATAGATGTCCCACGTTTTAGAATTTGAGATTCTGCAGAGTAATTCTGCAGTCTTTGTCCTTCCCCAAAGCTTCAGAAATTGTAAGACATGGTTCAAACAGCTCCCACACAGAGCTAGCTCAAGTAGAACACTAAACCCAACTCAAGAAGTACCCTAGTGGCCCAGCTCTTCTTCAAATACGCAGGTTTTTTTTGGTTTTAAATGAACCACAGGTAATTTTGCTTATTCTAAACTATACATTCATTAGTATCCGATGACACGTTAACATGAGTGAATGAACGTGCAACACCCGTTTGGGGACATACAGTCTAGTCATGACATAATAGGCACATCCTGATTAAAATTAACAAAGCTACAAAATAGTGGCTTTGGGACTGACAGGAAGAAACAGTCGACAACTAAATTTAAGAAGAACTGAAATAGCAATAATGACAAAAAGAAACTGCAGCTGGGAAAAGCGCTGCACATGAAGGCCACATGAATAGCATCCAGGTTATTAAGTTGCAGCCCTTCCACTTCAAAGAGAGCTCCCATTTTAATCAGTTGTAGGCACTTAGAATAAAAGCTACAGTAGTTAGCAAGGAATGCTGTGTTATTTTTGTGCTGTAGCCCAGGTAAATCTTTACGTTTGGGGGAGGGGGAAACAGATACTAAAGTAAGCCAAATACTTGAACAAGACCTACATTTAGTCACAGCAGCAAAAATGTTCTTCTGTTTCCCTCAGACTGTTTGGAGAGCACTTCCTAAAGGGAAGGTGGCAAAGTTTCTATCATTTCAGTTTTGAAAATGGCCCTGCTGAATAAAGAATTTCTTTTGTATCTGCCAGAATGACAAAATGATCCAGATTCTCCAAAGGCTCCATCACCATCCTTTGTTTGTCAAGTTAACAATAATTCTTGAAACAACAGGCCTGGACAAATCATCATTTGTTCATTTCTCCAGATACAAACGAAATTCTATATTCTATTTGGACTTTCTACAATAACATTCAAATCTCACCTTTGACATTCAATAGGAAAAAGAATTCTGTCTCTATTTTCATATCAAATAAAAATTCTTAGAATTTATTTACACTGGAAGACAATGTTTTTTCACTTAAAATCATTCATATTTTATAACAAATTATAACAAATTATAACTGTTGATGCACTGGGCAATGTATCAGGTTTTCTTAATGTATTTGTCCTGCAAGAAGAGAGACGACAACATTTCATTTGGACAAAAAAAAATAAAATTAACAGGCACGATCGTGGGTATAAAAATGATTAAATAAAGTTTGCTTTCTGAAAAATTTATTATCTTTTCGTAAACAAATTTTAATGTTAAGGCTAATGATGTGTTAATAAAAATTTAGTGAAAGAAGATGTGTTGATCTGCGACATCCAAGAATGTCCCTCCAAAGGAATTTACCAACAACACAGTCTTTTTTATACAGCATTCAGCATACAATCAGTCCTCTTGAACATTAATGCTATAGTATAAATATCTTCAGGGACAATCTCCTGTATGGTTTAGAAAGCTCGCAAATACTCATTATTCAGAAATACAAGAATATAGCATTAATTTCAGATTTAAAGAAATTTACTCTCAGATTTAATCCTTCAAGATTGTTACCTCATACAGTGTAAAGGATCACATGAAAATTTAATATGGGATTAAAAATACTAGGCAACACTTTTATTTATAATATGTACCCATAAATAGGCATAAACTAGCTATATCTATATCCTACAATTAGTGAATCAGCAGATTTGCTGCTGGATGAACAGCAGCAAAATCCGAAGGACTTTGCTCACTTACCTAAAGCTCAGGGTTCCTCAGGTTGCAAGGCTGCATTTTTTGCAGTGGCCATGGTTCAAGGTGACCTAGCCTGCTATGACACCATTCCCTTCCCTGGCTATCTAAATACTCAAGCTCTCTGATCAATGGAACTTACCCTCATCTTTTAAAGTGTAGCTATCTGAAGTAGTTTGCCTTTCCAGCACAGCCTCCACTMCTCTGAAATACCTGATGGAGCACTGCCAGTCTGACCTTTGGAGGAAAAAATGCTGCTTGATCCCCTTGCATTATTAAACAATAACAGTGAAGTTATTTAATTAATTTAAACCCCAAATTCATGCTTGTGATGCGAGTTCGGGGCTGCAACCCCTTCTCCCTGCGCCTGTTGCTTTCAGCTTTCTGTCTGCAACTTCTAGTAGGGTGAAAAGACTTTTGTGATTCATCTGAAGATGGTCCTGCCTTGATACCCCTTTTTTCTGGGCCATGTAGGTTCCCTATCTACCAGTTGAGACATTTTCCTTTATGGTTCTATTTCAAAATTCAGGACATCTATCAGTTCTAATTAAATTACACACACACCAAGCTTTAACTACATTTTGATTACGATCACTAATCTAGATCTTGCAGAGTTAGTCGTAAGTCCAACAGACCAACTCACGAAATACATGGACCACCAAACCCCGCAAATATATATGGCAACTTTCCCAGAGTGCCATGACCGAAGAAAATCTCCACATTCAAACAGCCTCTCTTGCCTTTAACATTAAGCCATATGGAGTCAAAGAATCTTTGTTCTGCCTGTTTTTGCTAAACTTTGAAGATCACTAATGCCTTGCTTCTCAGAATTGATGATACTTAACCAGCCTCATGTTTACTGACCTCTGCCTCTGAGGTATGTTCCACAATTCCAGAATACTTTGAGAATCTGCAATGAAGAATGGTATAATGATCCACAGAAACTGGCCTGTGTTCTTTCTGTATATGAGGCCTGCTAACAGTGCTAACATCCTGGGCAACGATTTCCCTTGCTAATTAAAAAAAAGCCCATACAACTTTTAAGAATGAAATTGAACATCTCCACCAGCAATATAAAAGGACACTGAATTAATGAATGTTTATGATAACCATAATAAGCCCTTTAAATCAGCCGCAGAAATAGCACGAATTTCTATAGCCTGGCTGCTTTCTAGTATTTCTTAGACTTTCATAGATCACTTCTTTATAAAGTCTGTTTAACCTTACATACTACAGTAGTTATGCCAAGCCAGTAGCTGGATGGAGGATCTTTGGGAAGGTATTTTCCAAATAACTGCAAGAAGTTACTTGAGGCAAAAAAAAAAAAAAAATCTGTACTGAAGCAATGTTTCAGGACATGTCTAGGTAGGAATCTGTCAGTAAAAATAACATATTTCAGATAAGAGGTATTATGATATTCAGAGTTATCAAGACCTTTTGGGGGGTTTAGGTTRTATAGCAATGTATTCTAGGTAAAATTACAGAAGAGTATTTCCATTCTAGCTGTGAAAATTCAATCTGTCTGGATTTTAATTCATCACCGATATCCTCAGTCACTGTTTCAAGCTATTGTAAGCACATTTGGACATTCTTCCACATTCTGTAGAAAATATGTATGAAGATTAAATCATTCTGATAAGTTGCCCGTATGAATTATGAAATTAGTATCTTAGAAGAATTTCTGAGAGTTCTATGGATCAAAGATGTTAAAAGAATGTTATTTATTATATTTGTAAGGAAGTGGATTAAATAAGCAGTACTGGAATTAAAGTTCTCCACTCTTCCACATTTTTTACTCATTCGCTACATTTAAGGAAAGGAATGAAAACATGATCTGTTTATAGAGCTCACTTGCACAAGTTCAAAGACTGATATATAACTCATTAACAGGATTTGTGATAGTTCTGTCGAAGTAACTAAAGTAAATTGTTTATATACTTCACTGGTATGCCATGCAAATGTTGAAATTTGGAACAAATTGAATATTTAACACTCCCTCTTCCTATCCTATCTCTAAGAAAAGCCTTCTGATGGCAAACATTCCTCATACAAAAAGGTTGTTTCAGAAAGTCATCGTAAAAATGTTCCAGGAGTAGCAGAGAACCATAGCCTGAGACCAGCTTTGCCATCAAGATGACCAAACAGAGGGTGTTCAGAAGACTGCAGCATCGCGAGATTCAAAACATTCATGGTGGTGCAGGGATAGTCATCCCATGGGATGGCTGCGGTCTGCAAGGTGAAGCATTATGCTGTAGCTTGCCAAAAATCAGCAGTTTCAGTCCATGTACTTCTCTCCACTGAGAGATTTAAAAACCTGACAAGCTTTACAGACACACAGGAGCCCAACCAGGCCTCATCAAATCAGGTCCTRGGGGATTTGTCCTGGCAGAATGGTATGCTATTCCAGCCAATTTCTTTCTATAATTATTAATCTCAAGAGGACTGGTACAGCTTGGAAATTTTACAGCACATCTATGAGCTAGAGGCCAGCATAAAAGGTAAGGGGGAAGGATGGGAAGCAGAACAGAGGCTGCATTGGCAACATCAGTCATTACTCTAGAGAAGATCCCACACTCTGTGGGCACCTGCTGAGAATGAAGAAAGTATTTCCAGCAGGTTATCTGAATTTTGCTTGGAAATAATCCTTCTGTATTAACCTCAAGCTAACAAAGGAGGTGATTAATAAATACGCAGCCCCCATTCCATTCAACACACCTCCCTCTGGAACAGAACTAAAAAAACCTCTGTTGCTCTGCTAATTCACCTCTTAGATGCTGAGTGGTCTGTTATTCTACCCTGTAACCCCACAGGTATCCAGGTGGTGCAATGGATTGGGTTTGGGTATGTTCTGCTAATCCACCTCTCTCCCCACATTGAACCTTTGTTATTTATTTATTCATTTATTTTGATTCTCCCGGCCCAGGAATAGGTCTGATTCAACCTGTAACACTGCCCACAKCTCTCCTAGACAATAGTTCAGGAAAGCTTGCAAAAAGCTCACCAGTTTCACCATCACTCTTGGATTTTGAAGAATAGACTTGGAATTAACCTTCTCAGTTTCTCTGCTGCTTCCCTGAAACAGCATTAAATCCATTCATTTTCAAAGAGTTAAGTTTATCCCATGAAGGCTAGATTTTTAATTTGTGTTTATTTTGAAGTAAGAAAGCAAACACTGATGAAAGTGATGGATTAATTTCCCCATTGCAAATGTGCTCTGAATCTGTTCTTCAGAAGCTGTTCAAAAATCTGTCTACCTTTGAACCTAATTTTGTTATATATACACTGAAAAGAAATACAATGGAAATAAATATAAATACATGCACACATACTCACACGCCGTATCTACGTTAAGACATACCACTCACAGATGTACTGATTGATCCGGTCTGCTATAGCTATACTAGCACTTGAAAYGGATATGCTGACACTTTACAGAAAGGTGAAATGGCAAGGAATAGGGGTTTAGCAGAAAGCAATAATCCCCATACTGATGCTCTGAAATCCACATTTTGGCCACTGTGTATTTTAAACATATACACATACTCATATACTTAACTGTGATGGGGAAAATACCTTTTAAAAATAAYAAAATAAAAACTTGGAGCTGCACTTGAATTCTGAACCCTTAAAGCTTATAGGAAACTAACCCCAAACTTGAACAAGCTTCGTAATACAATGCCGTTCTTGTCATGAGCTCTGAATCAGCTCTGCAGCACATAGTGTATGTATTGAAAAACAGCTGTTGGGTGACAGACTGCTAGCTGGGAAGTTAAAGTTGACTGAAGTGGTTAACCCACATCCCTTCCCCATTGATAAAGTGCTTTGATAAGCAGGCCATACTGGTGAAAGCTAGCAAAAGAGCCAGCACTGAGACTTTCAAGAATGAATGTAAGACTTGTTTGGTAGAAGCAACCTGAATCTTGTGCACAGTGTTCTCCAGTTGTTGCTTTTTAACTACCCGCCTTCAGTTACTTTTAGTACACACTCGTTTTCCTTCTTTTTGTAGCAAAACCAATTCTTTGATATGTCAAAGCAATATCCTGTACATATGGGAAATAAAAATAGAAAACTCTGCTAAAAAGCCTCCCTTAGTGTAGCATTTTATAAAAGTGTTTTCTGTAGTTCAAAATGTTACCAGTGGTGTAGCATTAAAAAAAGCTCTATATTGGAAAACGCCTGTCTAGATTAACCACAWGCCAGGAACACATGGGCATATTTTTTTTGCCTTTTATTAACAAAAAGTAACTCAAAGAAAAAAAAAGATTTCTTAGGATTAATTTCTGAGCTTCAGCTAAGCACTTTTGGAAATAAAATTTTTAATTAAATACAGATGTTATTCAGACATGTAGAAAAAAGCTATTCCTCTTTTCATAAATGTTRTATTTTAAGAGATATGTCCAAAAGTTGTGTTTATTTAAAAAATAATCCTGCTAATATGGCGATATTTTTCTTTTAGCATGCCACCTAGTTGATTAAATACTCCAAACACTCGTACAAATTCGTACGTTATAGAAAGGCTTCCATCTTTGTGATACAATAGTGAAAAAATTCAATTCAGTTCAGTATGAAGYATGTGTATTCCAAACTGTCTCTCAYGCTCATAAAACCTTCCCATTACCTTCATAGTAAGGCTGAAAGTTTGCTGCAGTGGAGATATAGACTGGTAGACTGTGAATATTCTTCTTCCATAATGTTTTGTCTTGCTGTCTCTATAGTTCTGGCACTCTATGTCTTTGAAAATGGAAGAAATAAATTACTTAGCAATTGTTGCTTGACCCCCAAGAGAACTGGGCTATTGCTGTAGCATAACACAGAATCACGCTGATGGTTTAAAGTACACCTGCATGCTAAATTAGTTGTAGAGTAAGACATACAGATTAAAAAATAAAAGTTCCTCCAGTTGCATGCTCCAATAAGACCTTTTATTTAACATTAATTTTTCTGCGGTTAATACAAACCATTCTACAGAGGTAACACTGTAACGCAAAATCAGCAAGAAATACTTCAGAAAATTTTAGTACTTCTGTCAAAACGGAGCAATGCCTGGTCAAAACTGATCAGACATTCTTTCTCTGTCTATACGTAATCAAAGAAGCAAATAATGTACAAACATCTATACTTACAACACCTTTAAAAGAKTAAAAAGAGTACTACATGGGGAATATTGGCAGAACTCTAAAAAACTATCTATATTTAACTAACTAACTAACTAACTGTTTAAATGTAAAATCCTTGTTAGTACTATCTTCACAATAAGTAGCTACTCAGAATTGTTTGTCAGTGTTATGTGCAGTAATTTTCAAGAAAGCTCTTAAGTAGTACTATAAATTATGAGTATCAATAGTCTTCCTGGCATTTTAATTACAAGTGCTTTGTTAA
This sequence comes from Rhea americana, assembly GCF_003343005.1. Lineage (NCBI taxonomy): Eukaryota > Metazoa > Chordata > Aves > Rheiformes > Rheidae > Rhea > Rhea americana. The sequence continues at coordinate 177,077 of NW_028186529.1, read as the reverse complement.
AAAATTTAGTTTTTGTTTCATTCTGACTTCATCAAGAAAAGAGAATAAACAATTATTTTACTTTCTAAACTTTCTGAATTACCTTCACTAAAAAACTGTTCAGCAGAAACATAAAATGGTCTGTTTTGCAACAGAACAGAAATCTGAAGGTGCAAGAYTGCACACAGGTCTAACCTGAAACTTCTTTACCTACTTAAGCAAAATAAGTATCAACAAGATTGTTATTAAAACTGGACAATAARTTTTACATTCCTCAGAGTAACAGAAGTCTTAGCATATAGGTTGCAACACTGCAAAGCTTGCAAATGTTCTGATCATCTACAGAAAAGAACAGTTTGGCTAAGGGCATCAGGCAAAAACTAAAGTCCTGTGATCAGACAAATAGTAAGGTCTACTACATCAAAAAAAAACCTCAAACGAAATTGAAACAACAAAAAACAAATAACTCCAACRACCCGAAGTTTCAAAATTTTGTCCAAAGTCTTATTCACATAACAAGCTTTTTAAAATACATTATGTAAACCAATTATGATTGGCCTTCAGACAGCAGGGACAGGAGGGCTCCTACAGGAAAGGTGAACAGGTTAGAGAAAATCAGAGGCAGATGAATTACTGGTAWATTTTACCACACATATTTATAGCCCACACTGCTGCTGAAAAGCTAGGGTTGATGTCCATTGGTTTAGCTGGTTTGCTGGTTTGGCCTTTTAGGTGGAAGGAGGCTGTTTTTACACAGAATCCACTGAGGTTTATCKATGAAAGCTATAGCATTTACAACACCTTCTGGAGTCCAGTTATCTTATTCTTTCAATATATTTTCTTGTTTTTGAAGAATACCTCCAGTTTCAGAAATAAATAGCGACAAATAAGTATGTTCTTTTAAGGGTACAGCACAAATCTGAGACATTTTTTGTGTGCTTCTGGTTCCTAAGTGCTTCAGGGTCCAGAGAAGCTTCTCATTTCTAAAGAAGTTTTGAGAGGCTTCTGGAAGCATGTTCCCACGGAAAAATTGAAGTCTGGATGTTGCTGGACACACAAGCTCAAATTAAGTTAGCATGGACAAAAAAGACCATTAAATGTTAGTTACCAAATAACACTTGCACCAAAGCTCCTTGGACCAACATCGACCCCTAACAGAACTGCACTACCTCTGTTTTGCAACAAAGATGTCCCCGAAGGTACCTATAGAATTATCTTTTTGTGTGGGCAAACTGTGATACCAGGAAGGAAAAAAAATAATTCACGGTTGCACTGGCATATCTGGTCCCCACTGAGACATTTGAAAACCCCAGGATTACTGCATTGAATTTATCTTCTACTCTCWCTGATGCAGTTGCAGCCCCATCCCAAATACATTGACTGCATCACAGACTCCATCAACTCAATCCTCTACACTAAGGTATGCAAGATGATTCTTAGCTCTTACCACAAAACTTTCCAGATGAAGTCTCCCCTGACCATCCCTCTGGCCAGTTCTGTAGTTTTATATACAAAAGCACCAGAAATAGAATAATAATCACAACCTCTTTCTCTACACATAGTAGGGAATGRCATCAGTGAGAGTAGAAGATAAACTCAGTGCAGTCATCCTGGGCTTTTCAAATGTCTCAGTGGGGACCAGATACGCCAATGCAACCGTGAATTATTTTTTTTCCTTCATGGTATCACAGTTTGCCCACACAAAAAGATAATTCTATATAGGTACTTTACCAGGCTGTGCTAGCCATAAATAAGAAGGTCTGGTTCCAACTACAAGTAGTGTCATGCTTGTGCCTCCAATCCGTAAGACATATTCATTGGCTTCTTGTCAACTGCTACCTGTTAACTGTTTTCAGTTAGATTTTAAATTCTAGTCTAGAGCTAAATATGTCTGTTCTGYACAGCAGGAACAAGGCCTGAGCAGATATTCTGTGCTATAATACAAAACAAATCATTAATGAAGACCCTTATCAGCTGCTTAAAGGACCGCCCATATTAGTAGACAGCATGCTGTGCTGCTCCTGAAATTGCCAAAACTGGGTGACTAGACAGAAGAAYGATCAAACTCTCTGTCGCCAGGGAAGAAAGTCAATCAAAACAGTTATACCTGTCACGCAGCATGTGCTTGTGTTATTGGCTGTGCTGGGGTTGAGCAGAGTGAATAGAAGAATAGGTACTCGGGTCCTACCTCGGCCTGATGTTCACTCATGGGAACAGGAAGGAAAAGCAGGGACAACTAATCACGTCAAAACAGACAGACTTTTCTATAGGAACTCTTCACCAGTAGATAGGAGCTAGTTATGCCTGTAGCATCCTATGTATCAAACTACTGTTGATAACGGAAATTTCTGCTTTCTACATATCCTATCATAGCGATTGCAGGACCAAAACCAGAAGATGGACAATTTTCCTTTCTCTCTTCCTTATGAATACTAATATGCTAACTACCTAGAACAGTACTAGAAGACCACGCTCCTCCTTCAATAGCACATGGTAGAAAGCCCTGCTTCCAGACACAGCACCTACCAAAGGCATCGGAATGCACAATCAGAATTTACTGATTAGTCACAGTACATGATGATTTAGGAGAATATTTAAGTATCTAACTCTTAAATCAATGGCAGAGTGTTGTTCAGGCACTTAAAAAAAAAAAAAAAAAGACATGCTGGCATGTACTTGTATCTTCAAAAGATTATATTCTGTGGAAAGTCTGGCCCTGCAGATATTGTAACACACATTTACACTAGAACAAGTACAAGCAGAGGTCACTTACAGATTTAAAAGGAAGTTCCTGTAAGTTAGAGTACTACTCAGTGTGACCTACAACGTACTTGACCAACATCATGTATTTTTTTTTCATTAGACAGTTTTGTCATGAAGTCTTGTCTGGTCTTTTTGCTATCAAAGTGATTCAGCTCCCTTCACAGAGTTTTAAATATGCCCTAGGAAAAAAAAAAGGGGGGGGAGTAGACAATAAAGACCTACTTCCTTAAAGAGAAAGTGCAAGTGCTCACTTTATTATTCAAAATAGAGAAAGGGAGTAACTCAGAACTGGAAGACAACAAATAATTCAGTAACTGCTGCATCAAGGGAGATTAAAAGAAAAAAGCTACGACAAAGTATGTCCTCTTCTCTATGTTATGCTGCAACTTCTATTAACACAAAAGGAAACTGGATGGGGACACACAACAGGAAAGTGCATCTTTAAGTTATTTTCTCATCTCARTATTTAATACATTTTGAGGGTCAAACCAACCAGGTAAAAAAAAAAAAAAAAATTTTGCTCCCAAAGAGGCAGTATTTTTCTGTAAAAATATATTCTGATAGATACCTCAGCCTAAAATGTGTTACAGTGAGACATGCTGCAGTGCAAGTTTCCCATTATCCTACTGAATTGTAGTACACAGTTTTCAGCTGCTAGTTTTAAAGTTACAAGACAAGTTAATTGATTACAATATTATGCTTAAGTGTCAAATTTGCCCTCTACATATCTTGCAAAACAAGCCTCTACCAACTCCACCTTTCATCTCCAGAGCCAAGGTAAAGATAAGCTACTTGTCTGCTTATTCTACCAAGAACAGGCTTTAGTGTTACATTTACAGAAGAAATACTTATTTCTCAAAATCTGAACACAACAAAAAACTTCAGTACATTTTGTCTCAATACCTTTATGTCATAAAACTATGTTGCAGCTTTACACATATGCATATGGAAACAGAAACCATATCTTTTTCAAATATTGTGCATGGGCCATGTAAGATCTATAAAGATCTACACCGACATAGCCACTTTCAACAAATTGCATGTCAGGATTTTGACATAACTATTGGGATGTCTACTGAGATTTCTAGAACCAAGATTTTTGGAGAAAAGAAATAGGACACTCTTAACAGACAAACAAAAACAGCCAGGTTATGTGTAAAACATAGTCTCAAAGACACAACTACATATTAATTATAACTACTGTAAAATGAAAGCTCTAAAAATATCATTTTGAAATACAATCTCCTCTTGTGTTCTTTACTTGAGCTTATGCAAAAGGGAGCATACAATGCAAAAGCAGTAACAGAAAGCTCATTCAGTCCATACAACAAGCACAAAATAAATTGAATATTAAGAAATTAATTATTTTTAGCATCTGCATACATAAACACATACATAACATTTACATTCTGTGACAAGATATTATTATACATAACTTCACAATTTACACCAGTGTATCATTTCTGATTTTGACTAATTATATCTCATTTTATGCACTGAAATAAATGCATATAAAATATGCCCTTTTTGGTTGATATACAAAAAATGAGGACATCACTAGAACCAAGACCTCCTYACTTCCAGTATGATGCTTGATTCATTTGAGCCCTCTATACAGAGTAAGCCCACTGCCTACACTCTTGCTRTTTCTTAGGCTAAACGCAATTAATGATTAAGCTCTTTATTACAGAGATTAATCATTATAGTCTTAATACTTCACGTAGAACAGAGGGTATACGCATGTTTCTGTATAAAATCTCCACTGTATCAGTATTCTAGAATCACAGACTAATATAGATTGGAAGTAACCTGTATTACGCTCAACCCAGGGCCAGTTTCTATCAGGTTGCCCATGGCCTTATCCAGCTGTGTTCTGAATGTATCTCCAAAAATGAGTATCAATGTAAAGCTGATAATCTTTTATTGTCTCTTATAAAACTGGAGAAAGCTGTTAAGTTAGCTAAAACAAAAGGAAAATTCTGACCTAAAAAACACAAAAGCAACACTATTTGCAATACGCCAGCTCAGCTCCAAGATGACCAGTACCAACTTTGTAGTCTTCAGGCTTCCAGAGTATCAACACTTTTTGTCACCTGACAAAGTTCAGTATATGTGAATATACTGCCAAAACAGGGAGTGAGTATGTGCGCACTGTTGGTAAGTTCTCATCTTTGACACTTTGGAACTGTGGATCTAATAAACACTCCTGCTCTAACAGTGAGCCCAAACTAAGCAGAAAACACTAAATCAATCTTTACAAAAATTACTTTACACAGGGATAAATGGATACAAAAGGGAAAAATCAACTCCTTAAACCTGCTTCTATTATTCACTAGAAAAAGAAGATTGGAAATTGAAAAGAAAAAATATCTTTTCATCTCATGTAACACTGTTACAGCATATCATAACTACCTATTTCATTATCCCAGTGCCTAGGGTCTAAATTATCCAGGGTTCTCAGGTAGTTAACTTTCATGGAAATATTATTCTTACAAATTTGGCCTTAAGGAAAATAATTCCCTACTGAAACTGAGTCTCAGCTGCCAAAATTCAGAAACTATTCTGAAATCATACCTTCTCTTATGATACAATCCAGTGTGTTCTAATTCACCTAAAGGCAGCAGATTTCTCTGCCTGAAGATTATCTGTAAAGCTGTTCCACTGAAAGGTTTTGGTTTGAGTTGTTCTAACTTTGTCCGACATCAACCATTCATAAAGCCAGTATCTTCCATATTTGCATTCTGCCTAAGGCTGTTTTTTTTTGTTTTTTTGTTTTTTTTTATTTTGCTTCTTTCTTTCCTTTTCTTTTCTCTTTTTTCCTTTTTTTTTTGAACTACACACAAACATTGTTCAGGATTTTTCCAAAACTGAAGCTAAAAAAATCAAGTATTTTGCCAGTGTTTTTAGAAAACAAAACTATAGCCATTTTGAAGAAGGTTACACTGCCTACAGGATTTCAAGTAGCAGCACAAAATATGACTAGCTGGGTTACAGGTCAGAAATGTGCATTTTGCTGACTCTAGGGAAATATACTCAGATGTTGCTGAGTTTCAAATCTTCTGAAATACTAGCACTTGTTCACCATCAGCTAGCTGGAATTCAAACTTAAGAGTTCCCAAAAATCTAATCAAACTGAGCACAAACTCAAGTATCAGATACAATTTCTGGATGATAATATACCCCAACTAGAGTCACTCTGGAAGCCTGCATAATGATGGGATTTAAGTAGGAGGATCTGCTGAATGTGTAACTTCTCAGAATCAGATGAYTTTTCTTGTACTTCTCTTATATTGGAAAATGCTATCTTGTTGTTTCTACTCCTACTTCAAGCTATTTGAACCACTGTCCCAGAAAATGCTGAAACCTTAAAGAGATGGCARTTCCTTAGGATTACAGAAAAGCAAATTTCCTTATAAGAAGTCATGTCTCATAACAGGACTTTAGCAGGAATAMCTTGCCTGGCTTACATCTTTAGCCCATCACACCTTAACATGATTATCTGGGATCAAAAGATCAGCTAGAGACAGTCAGAATATACTACATAACATCATTGCCTCTTTGCACATCTGTATTTCTTTTCCTGTTGTCCCTAGTGCTGACCAGTTGACTGCAYAGGGGTCTTAACAGCACTGCACACCTGCACACAATTTCTCCTGTCATCAAGCTTTACAGCAGCCACTTCCTTCCTAGGATCTGTTAAAATATACATCTAGCCTTCAACTTTCCAAAATCTGGATGCCACTGTTCTACAGGAATTCCAGCACAGAATCACAGAATTGCAGAATAGTTGAGGTTGGAAGGGATCTCTGGAGATCATCAGGTCTGACCCATCTTCTCAAGCAACTTGATCGCCCTTCGCTCGATTTGCTCCAGTAGCTCCACATCTCTCTTGTACTGGGGAGCCCAGTACTGCACACAGTCCAAATGTGCCCTCACCAGGGCTGAGTAAAATAAAAGGATTACCTTGCTTGATCTGCTGGCAACGTTCTACCTAACACTGGATACCACTGGCCTTCTTTGCCACAAGGCACACTGCAGGCTCACAGTCAACTTGTTACCCACCAGAGCTCCCAGGTCCTTCTCTCCAAAGCTGCTCTTGAGCTGGTTGGTCCCCAGCCTGTACTGATGCAAGGGGTCCTCTCCTAGGTGCAGAACTTTGCACTTCCCTCTGCTATCCCCATCACTGGAAGTCAATATAGGAAATGGAGTAAAGAAATAGAACATTATTGCACTGGACTGTAATTTAGAAACACAACAGGAACACAGACATTACAATGGCCTAATTTATGATAGCTACAAAAGGAATTTCATCTTCATTTCCCAGCTTTTTATTGTAAGCTATTGCAATACAACAGCGAACAATACAATTTGCCTCACGTTATTGTTCACATAATAGTGGGTTTAAACAATTCCCCAAACAATTAGTATCACACAGAAAACAGGAACMTGGAGAAGGCTGGAACATCTCTTGCAAAGTTTAAAGTTAGTGAAAATGTAAGAATTTTCTTGCTTACATTCTATTGCCCTTAACATTTTTCTAGAATTAAAATCCTGTAATTTACTTTAAAAGCTTGTAAAAATTTAAATTCCATAATTTCAAAAAAAGTATGAGTAACCAGTTCAGATAGCAGAACTACCTGCTGGRAAAAAAAATGCAGATGAGTAACAGTGCTGGAGTTATCATTTGTGGTCATGAAAAGAAAGCAAGTAGCTGGATACAACAGTCATAGCTTGTCACTTTATAGACACTCTAATCCCTGCGCAGTTTAAAATTAATTTTTGCTGGCTGGAGGAAGATACCTTTTCAGCAAACACTAACACAGATTGTCAGTACTGCATCCAAAGCTTGAAAGACATTTCCCCTCTTTTTCTGGGGGAAATCCTGGAAAGAATCTTTTTTAAGGAGGAAGAAAATAAATAAATAAAATCAGCCTTATATCAGTCTTTCAATTCTGATACATGCCTCAATTACTGGCAATGAATGCTGAAGAGAGTATGAATTGCTTTTTTTTGTTACATTTGGAAAAAATCCAAGAATTTTAAAAAATAAACAAACAAAAGTAGTTTGAACGTGTAAAAAAACTGATACCCAAGTCACTCCCCAGATTACTCCCTTATGCAATTGATATTGGCCAGAATCCATCAAAAATCACATATCCTGGCTCTATGCTCTAAAATTTGCTCTGTTCAATTTGCATTCTGTGCTTTTATTCTTGTAGCCAGAGCAATGTTCTCCATATCAAAGTGAGAATACCTCTGTAGTAAGTCAATAAAAGTTATTTTGAAAACCATCCTTCCTTTCTCACATCCAAGACGATGTTATTAAATTACACATCTATTATAGGACTAGTGAAATGGTTATAAAATACATATTTAAAAAGTCTAAGGAAGAACACAAGTAGTTTTCTTTGTGGAAAGTTTGCAAAAAGCAAGTAATACAGTTGTCTGCCAGCTACATTTACAATTCAGCATTTTAGTCATATTTAAAAATGGATTTTTWAAAAAATATAAATTGCTTATAAATCTTTATAATCAAACACAGAGTAGTAAAAATAAGATTCATTTCCTCCAAAGTCCACAGACTTGCTCACCAATTTTCTTTGAGTGTGAGAGTTTACTACTACCAAAACTGAAGTGTACAAGTTATGCCAATATTAATGAGTGGAATTATAGGACTATGTTTCRCAGGCTTTTATTTATTTATTTATTTATTGACAGCCAAGGTGGAATCTGCAAGGTATCAGCCCTGCTGTTTTACATGCATCCCTGCAAGATGACAAAAAAGAATGAACTGCCAACAATGTATTCCATTCTATCATACAACTTTATCTCTTGCATTTCAGTTTATATGATTTCTGGAACATTTTACAGAAGATGAAATTTGTTTTCTCTGAAGAGTAGAATGTACAGTTAATAACCTTTAATTCAGAGTAGTCTGTGTGCCTGACTACTGTTTTCAAAATTACTCTATGCTATACTGAAAAAGTTAGGAATTTTTACAGTAGAAACAACATAAGCTTGTTGTTGTGATAAGCATACTGCACATCAAAGGCACCATCCAATAACATTCTTGATCTTCCAAAAACCATACTAACAGAAATCATGATTTTTATTGGAAAGTATAAATTTGCTTCATGTCAGTTCTTTGGAGAAATAAAGAAATTTTTGTAAGCTTCCTCAGGAAACCAAAACATCCTTAAAGGCCTAGACTTTTAAATGTGTGAACTGTAACAGGTTTGAATGGCAGAATAGACATTTTCAAGACTCCTCTTTCTACTCCTCTGGCATGGAAACCAGGAAAAGAGGACAATATCTCTGAAGTCACAGAACTTGGGATATTTATAGTTATACTGATATTTATGAGTTATAATCAGTATATAAAAGATGCAGTAATCATACAATAAAATATTTACAAAGACACATGCCAAAAGCAGATCAAGAAAAACAAGATCAAAGATACAAGAGGTCATAAATTGATGGGGAATATTCTCCTTTGCAGAAGGACAGTTATATTTTTTTTACCTAACAAACAACCTCCCTCCCAACATATCAAAGAAACACCTAATTTTCAAGCCAAGCAGCAGAGCGACTAATATGCACAGGAAAAATAATGTTCTTTGAAATTTTTGTTTCAAGAGAAAAATGGTATTTAGAAGTAATCCCTTGAAAGAAGAGGTCCTAGTAAGCTGAAGCCCTTACACTCTACTCCATATGCACTTTCAAGAAAACAAGAAGCAATACAAAGGAAAGAACATTACAGCATTATTGTGTGTATTTTCTTACATTTAAATGTAAGAAGGGCTCATTTCAGCTCATGCGATGTCTGTTTCATCCACATCTMTTATCGTTTACTTTTAAATAACAACATGACTTTGAACACAAAGTATAATTAAACAGATAACACTTACACAAGTTAGTCAGAGGGAAAAACAGGTAAAGTTATAGCAGATTTCTAGCATTAAATAGTCATACTATAGCAATGCACTGAAAAATAAACCTCTGAAGAAAACATTTTCAACACATTGGTACTGATACAGGCAAGAAATACTTTTGGACCTTCTTCAGTTAAATGCTCAAGGGAAAAAAAAAGTCAGTACAGAATCTGCAGCACTGATAGATCAGTGCAATTTCAGAGGCAAAATCACTTAAAATTTGCTCACTCTGGAGTAATGCTGAAGTAACTGAAATCAGAAACTGATCCTACATGCAAAGAGAATGACATTCACACAGGTTTACTACAACAATCCTCTCCAAGCTAATTACAATGTTTAGTTTGCCACCAAATCCCTATAATATTACAGAATGATAGTGAGGCCACAGCTAGTGAACAAAGACTCACTTTTATTCTGGCCATAAATTTTATGCCATGATTTAATGCTGTAATTATTAAACATGTATTCTATTTTTATTTCTATCTAATCCTTTAATGTTTATTCTATTATTAAATAATTTTTCATTCTGAATTTTCAGAATTGGATGCTAAAGGCTTTTAAAAACTTTTAATTAATTTGTGTAATAAGAACTAGAAAAATATTTTTAGTATTATGGCTAATAAGTACTACCACAAAATAGTACCAGTCTGAATTAAATTAATAACTAACTGAGTTAAAATATTAAACAAATTTTAGGCAAAATACTCTGTAAGTTTCAGGAACATACATTCACATGACTGGTTATAAGTGTATACATACACATTTCTGTATTACCAACCATTGTTTTTTACACAGTTCACAAGCATGAACACATCTAAACACGTAGAACAAATACTTTTGTCCTAGGAAGTCTTTATTATTATTATTAGATATTACCTGTATAATACATATAATATCTACATTACAGAAATGCAATCCTAAGTGTCACACCATATAAGCTAAAGAAAAAACAGACCAATGAAAAACGCTATTTTCCGTTATCCTCCACACATCACGGGCTATTTCAAAACCCAGTAATTACCTGTCAGCTGACAACTTCTTCCCCTTCCCGATCAGCCTCCTCAACAATCAAGAAGCTCCCTAACCACAACCAACACAAGCCTACACCCTACAGACACACACAGGCTAACAGCAAATACACATTGCACTTCGTATCAGGGAAGAAAATCAATTTATAGCCAGTAGTTGCAAAATAAAAATCTACGCTAGTCAGAATTCTGGAAGAAGGATATCAAAATGAGTAGCAGTGAAATTCAGTTCATGTATAGTGCCAACAAGGGTGAAGAGAAAGCAATAAACCTCCGTTCTGGTGTGTTGGCAAAACACAGATTCCACAGCACTTAAAGTGTAATAACCTCTAATCTAGTATATAATGTGGCCTTTATGTGTGCCTCTTTCACACGGAATTTTTGTAGGTATTAAGCATAAGAAGTCCATTTCTTAGTTGTTCCGCGTATAACAATTACGTTWTTGTCACTCAGCCCACTGTGCATTGTACATCCGATTTCACGTAACGATCTTGCTGCATGCTGTCATGTCTGGATGTAACGGCTTTGGTACTGGCACTGCTCAAAATCCTACCTCAAGGATGACAGTCCGTCCCCCCCCCGCCCCGTCCTCCCTCTCTCCTCTTTCGCTCCTCCATCACGGCAGAACACCCTAATCCAGGCACTTTCTCCGGAGAGTGACGACATCCTGACCTTCGACGATATTCACCGCCTGAGACGCAGGGCCAGGCYGGCTGTTTAAGGTGTTGAAAGGTATCACCGGTTCACTTCAATACAGGTGTTTCAGAATTGATCTGTTAACATTTACAAGGCCAGACACAGTGAAAGGCAAGTGATATTAATTAAAATGCACTTTCAGTCGTCATTTCTGAAATGTTTTCCTCAATTTTTACTGGGAAGCACTGGAAGGGTATGTGTTTATGCTCAGAATCAATATGCCACTATGTGAGTCTAACTTTTCTGACTGGTTTGACTCTTCAGMCTTGGCTTCTCCACTGGTTTAACCTCCACAGTTAAACAGTTTAAAGACAAGGCAACTTAGCCAAGGAAAAAGACACAGATTTACAGACACACAGAAAAATACAAAGAAAAAAATATATAGAAAGAATAGTTTTTAAGAAATATAGAGAAAATGTCTAATACTACAAGATTTTAGTATTAAACAGAAACTTCCTTTTAAWGCTCCTATTATTGAAGGATATTTCTTATTCAATAGCAACAAAAAATAGAATTTTCAAGTAAATAATAATCTTACCAAAACACATGTAGGAAAACCTAAGAACCTTTTATGAATAATAAAGTTTATGGTTCAAATTCACATTTGGTCTCAATGCTGCTATAGAAGTAGAGGTTTACAGCTGAATTACAAGTGTAATACAAAAGGAAAATTCTTATCTAATTTTCAAGTTATGAGTAGATCACTACTATATATACAGATTCTTAATAAATAGGAATATTTTGTAAAATTAAGTGGAAGATAGAAGTTCCTAATGATCTCCTTCAAAAGACTTGCTCAAAAACAGTGAAAAGAATGAATCAAACACTCACAAATAATTCTCATATGCATTTTGTCCTAAAGCTAAATTACAGAACATATGTTGCCTCTCTCTACTAGTACTTGGACTGTCCAAGAAGGAAAAAGTCTAACTGCAATTAAAAAAAGAAAAAAAAAAACATAACTAACTTGAATACTGACTTCTAGCATAAAAAGATATTTAAAGCAGATATTCCAGGCTCTGGCAAGCATATCTCCCTTTTCCACATTTGAACAAAACAGGTTCCTTTACCCCACATCTTACTGTTATTTTTATTTATATTTATATAAATAAATATAAATTATTTATATATATATAAATATATATATATATAAAAACAGGAAAAAAATATGGGCAATAAAATGAGAAAGCTGTCTTTTCAGGCAAGTGACAAGAAAAAAAATCAGGCTGACATAGGAGTTTGAGTTTTGAATCCTTATTCATTCCTAATTAGTATTAATATTCCTTCAGCAAGAAAATCTGTCCRTGGTTAAGATTTCCAAAATTACATCCTATTTCAGAACTTGATCCATCTACTAAATCAGTGAAGAAACATCAACAGCTTCAAAGTATGTATCACTCAGAGCCAAATATAGTCATACCATGCTGCATACTAAGAAATGGTTCATATTCTTCCTCATCAAAAATGTGGAAGGGATGCATGTTTCCAGAGGTAGGGTGAAGCTCTCCAGAGAAATGATATTTCACCCAGTGGGAGAGCACTTTTTCAGTCTTCTCTGACTGGATATTYCAAAATCCTTTTGGTTCCCCAGCAAGCGCTTTTCTCCCTTCACTGGTTATACACAGAGCTTGGGTATCCAGCGCTCATCCTTTGACTCACATCCAAATCAGATGATGAAAACAAATTGACTACTATCTACTCCACAAAAAATTATCACGTAATCATTGCAATGAAACCTCAAGAAGAAACACTTAGGCCAGGTTTTCTAAAAATGTAAGTACCTGAAAGACTTAAGGCCTARCTTAAAAGTGGTATTTTGATGACTTCACATTTTCTTTTCCTCAGTGTGAAATACTAAATTAAAGTATATACAAAAGTATTTCTCCTCAATAGCTATCTCAGTTATTATGATGGCATTTCTAAGTCAACTTTCCTGCCTAATATATCCCACCAAAAATTAAATATATGTAAATACTCCATTGAAATAATTTGTAAAATAAACATTAGAAGACGCATCCTAATTATTTTAGTGAAAAGCTCTCTGATCTGGTCCTCACATGTTACCCCACGTTTAAAAGCACGTTTATCTTATTCTGTATTCACAGCATAGTGTATTTTTGTGTGGTTGCCAATATGAAGCCTGAATTTCTATTTCTTATGATTGTCATGTATTTTTAATTCCAATTCATTTATTGGCATTTTACACAGTGTGTGGAATCATTTAAGACATGCTCGTTGACACAAGGAAAGAATTTTTTATTTATWATTTCTATGGTACTCATATTTTTCTCTTTCAATCTTATGATTTACATATTAATACAGTAATGCTCTTTTGATTGCTCACATATATACCACATGTATACAAATATACACTATATGTGCTATATACTTGTCTCTTGCACTGTCACAGATCACCTGAAATAGCAAACAGAGATACAYGGGCTGCTTCATTCAACTACTTTATTTTCAAGTGTAATGTTTTTGTCTTGAATTCAGCTTCAGTGACCAGTACTTTTATTAGATTCTACTTTTGGCTGCAGATTAAAATAAACTATTCCTTTTATTGAATTTATTTCTGTGGAAGTCCAGAAACATAGCYTTCTCTATTAGCTGATATAGCAGCAATATAGCAACACCATTACCCAGCAGCACTGAAAAAATAAGCAAGTTAATATGGAATAAACCAAGAACAAACTTCCACTACATTAGGTCTTTCATAGTTCACTATAGGCAGCAATTTTTTATTTCCAGTGAATTCCATGCCTCATCTATTCAAGTAACCTAAAATCATGAGACTGCATATAGCAATTAACAAATGCATCTGAAGTTCACACACAGGTTTTTTTAAGATAATAATTTGTTCATCTGCCTACCTCCATCTTTGCGTATGTTCTTTTGCAAGTCTTCCTTATAAAGGCCAAGTTAACCATGCATGAGGATCACTAGATTTAGTTACGAACACTTACTGCACTCACCCTGAAAAGCATCTGTATTTTTCTCCTGTTTTATGGATTTTAACAACAGTAAATGTAATGAGCAGAGTGTTAGGRGACATGATGGTTCAGCAGAGGAACAGTGAAACAAGTCTGTGTTTTAAAGACTGAGGCATTTCAAATCTAAGTTAAGTATTCTTCCAGGCATTATGATAACATTAGATCAGTCAAAWTAAAAACCTGGAGTGACTTGTAACAGATTACAGAAGATACTTTGAACAAGTACCAAAGCTATGAAGTTTTGAATAACTATTAGTGAACTTCAGACTATTAATCTTTGGAACTACCTTTGAAATTTATCTCAAAAGGAGAATAGCAGCATATATAACCCTCTAAGGTCGAGATATTTAAAGATATTCAGGGACCTAGCAATAGAAATTCCATAACCAAAATATCTGTCYAAATTTAGTCCAAAATCCTACACAAACAGGGCTTACTAAGTGGCTCACAGAGTGATCATTCTAAAAGTAATGTAGTGTACATTACACGACATCTCCTGGAGTACCACTGCTGAAAATAAACTATAAAAAACARGTACGTAAGTCAACAGTAAAAATGAATTAGAAAGGGATCAGACAGCTTCACAGAAGTCAGTGGCAATTCAAATATACACAATCTGGATACCACATTAACTCTGGGAAAATCCTAACTCTCTGGCTGCAAAAGGCCACAGTATGCCAGTACAATGCACAATTCCTCTTCAATTCAAGGGCCTGCCTTGCTTCCTATTCCTTGCTAATTCAGTAACATATTAAATCTACTTCATGTTGCAGATACAAGAATTAATTACCAGTCCTGGCTTAAAGCCACATCATCAATGTTACACAATATTTGGACTCGACATTTACAAATTCAGGAGAGACTGTTCTTCCTGTTTCTATATTAGTGTCTGCTTCCTGTATGGCAAATGAAGAAGTTTCTGTTTTGCTTTACCTACTCAGGCCTTTTACTTAACTCACAGACAAAATGGTTCTTATTGTCAAGTTGAGCTTCTTCTTTTTTCTGTTCCCAAGTTGAGAAACTGAAGAACTAAACATACCCAGAGCTCTTACACAGTCTAGAAGTTCAATAATCACACAATTTCTTGGATTGCCCTTCATTACCAAATCCTGCTGCAGCAGTCCATCTGTTGTTATGATTTTTTTTTCCCATCTAGCACTTAGGTTATAACATTAAAACATAACCTAACCTAACCTGAATACAAGCCATCCTATGCATATTAGTTAGAAATAGTAGAATATCAGAATAATCAAGATAATTTCTTACATTATACCATGTATTTTCTCTGCCAGAAAGTTTGAGGCTATCAAAACAAAAGACAGTTTTTGATGAAGCACTAAAACAATATGCATGTTACAAACCTGCCTAACACGCACATTGCATTCAATTTTTTTATTTAAATGAAACTGAGGTTCAGATCATGTCCCACAGTACCTCCAGCTGGACTTGCCATAGGGCTGTGGAACGTAGGGGCTGCAGCACACACACGCTTGGCTCCTGGGCATGCAGGGGCATACCTCAACTAACACCATAGGTAAGCACAATTTCTGGCTGTACGAAGCTCCAGTAGAGGAACTGGGCCTCCGTGCTTAGAGAAAACTAACCAACCTAGCTCCTTAGAGTTGCCTTTCCTGACTAACAGGAGACCTTCCATTTGACATATCTTTTCAACCTTCACAAGCAACCGAGAACTCTATGTAACATCAACAGCCTAAAGAAATGTGGAATGCATAAAATTAAAGACAGTATTTGCTTAATCTCCTGGTGACCAACAATTCTTTTCTTTTTATATTRTTATAAATGTGACATCATAGCTTGCTTCTTGCTGAGATATTCTTGCACAAAGATAACAAATGGGCACCAAAAAAACCTGCTTAAGCAGTTAAACAACACTGCTTAAGGAAACAGAATTTAAATATTTTATTTATGACTATATTCCAAGCTAAGTGTGAGGGGAAAAAGAAAGCATACACATACCTAAAGATAATGAGTATATTACCTTGGAAAAACACGCATAAGAAAAACTTTTAATCTCCTGTTGTACAATTTGTTTCAGAAACAGTTTAACAATGCAGGAAAAAATTCGATGCCATTTATAAGGCTAACTCTCGCAGGCATGTTCCAAGTCCAATAAAGAAGGTTAATGCTACAATGGCAGTCAGAAACATGCAAGTCAAAACACAATCTAGGAGGAACAAAGCACCCATACAACCCAAATTTCAGCAGCACTAAATAATATCCCACCTGTCATTATGTCAAACAGCTTGGCATGTTTCCATTACAAGACAAAAGTCACTTTTGTTTGTATGTCAAATGTGCTCTGAGCAAAAGGGAAAAAAGGAAAAAGCTTATGGAGAGGAGAGACAGTTCTGAGAGGTTAAAAAACCCCAACCACTAAATAACAATCATGCTTACCGCCTTTGCGTTTACATTCAAAAATCGTGGTTTTGTTAACCAGATGTCACAAATTAGTTACAAATACACATGTAACGAACAAATTCAGACATCAGTGATGCATGGAAGATAACATGGGGTAGAACATGCCCCACAACTTAATAAATTAGCTGCAATTTACAAATGGGATTCAAAGATAAATGTTTGTATGTTAATTCCTCCTGTTTTCCATTTCTCTGAGAAATATTTTTGTGCTGATTTATATTTTTACTGTGACCAGAAGGGGGACAGACAAGGGAAGAGGGTGGA
This sequence comes from Rhea americana, assembly GCF_003343005.1. Lineage (NCBI taxonomy): Eukaryota > Metazoa > Chordata > Aves > Rheiformes > Rheidae > Rhea > Rhea americana. The sequence continues at coordinate 159,983 of NW_028186529.1, read as the reverse complement.
AAACATTATACTAGGCAATCAAAAGGCAACACTAAATCATTTCACAAAATAAACTGATCTTTTTTAATTAAAAAAAAATCATCTGTCTCATTTATTTTCAACATRAACATTGAACCTGGACAAACACTGGCATAATAGATCACCTTGTCCCAATACAAGATGAGGTGCCTTACTAAGGCACAGGCAATCTGTCACTMGTTTTAAAACCTGTGGTTTAGTACAGTCTCCAGCAATGACAATAATTACTTTATTGCAGTGCACAGGTTGTCAGACTACTTGGTTTGGGGGACAAGAATAGAATACCTTACCATTCTGTCCCTGGATATCAAACAAATTTATGGCTGTTAATTATAAGCCTCATCACAGAAAATAAGCACTATTTAATAGTGATGGTCAATTCTAGTAAGAAAACAAACCAAAAAAACCTCACCATATTCATTACATTAGTATAAAATAAGTACTAGTATAAAATAGGAAAAAAATACTGCATTAAATATGACAAAAAACCACAAGAAAATAAAAAAGAGTAAGAATGTTTAAAATTACATGAAAATGTTTTAAATTACCTAAAATTGACTACACCTAGGTTATCCTCAGTGACTTGTGCATAGGGCCTGCAAGAATCCTGCATCTCCTTTATCTCAAGTGGAAGTTCCCGAAACAGCTGAAGGGGATTCTCAGCTGCAACCACATGCAGAGCCTCTTGCCCAAGGAACAGGAGGAGGACAGGAGGCACAGAGCAGCCAGAAAGCACCYGTCTGGGAAGCTTTTTGGAAGACCAGGGAGGAAGCCACTCACAGATGTACAGAGGTGYTGGGTCACACTGCTGCACGTAAAGCTGCAAACATGCAATATGAGCAGGTCTTTAGAGCAGTTTCTGTCATAAGGGGAACCTCTCTCATCTTTAAATGCAGTCATCTTAAATTGTCCTTAGTCTAGTTTATTACTTCTGTAAATTTATCGGGGAGATGTGTTCTAGAATCTCAATCAGAGATCTGCAGAGGTTTAAGAGGAYTTATAAACATGCTAACTGGTATGATCAAATCTATAGCTTTTCCAGTCTCTAACTATGAGATCAACTTCCCTCTTCAAAAGCTACTTTAAGAATTGTGGACGTTATTCCTTATTTCTGTTCTAAACAGTTTTAAGTGGCTTTTAATACKGGGATCAATATTCAATGTGTCACCAAAGATACAATCTTTCTGTTTGTGGAAATCAAACAAAAAAAGAGTCAGATTAACTTTGGAGTATTTTGACCGTATACAACAGAAAGCTTARACCTAAACACACCTGAGACAATGGTTAGCATTACCTCAACTATCCTGTTTGTGGTGGGTTAAATTGAAGAAAAACATGCAGTAAAAATTCAGAATCCTAGATCATGTAAATGAGGAGATATCCATGTGCAAAGAAAAGCCAGTTTAACACAAAAAAATAAACCCCCACAAACCTTGGAAAATGGGCACAGCTTAGGCACATTCTCAAAGTAGCCACACCTGGAAGTTGAAGAGTGTAAATGACTATTTATAATACACTGATTACGTAATTCAGGAGAGAAGCTGGGCTCAGTACTACTGCTGAGTAACTAGCTAAATCCTTTAATCTTTTTTAGTTGGATGTTTTGCCTAGAATATTTTCAGAACATTGGAAACCAGAGGAATGCTACTTGAAACTACTTAGTGACAAATACCAGAGCTAATGACTTCATCTCTTGTGAAAAGGATGAATGTTGAAGTCAATAGAAGAGACATATTCAGTGGCAGAAAAAAAATGGTTATTCAAGATACTTTCACTTACTTAAAAAAAAAATCTCCTCATATGAATTAATTCAGAAGTTAGAGTCAAAAATTAAAAAAGAAAGTCTTAGCTTCTTTAACTGTTCAATAGAAGCTATATYTGCACTTATTTTTTCTTTCTAAAGATCAGTGAGCAATTTACTGATATCATTAGACTAGATGAAAGGAATGAATGAGATCATCAATTATCTCAAAAAGAGAGTCAAGGCATTTACTTAATTCAAAAAGAAAAATGCAAAAATTCAGAAGACCTTGACAGACAGGTCAGGAAGACAGCCTCCATGGAATTAATCTCATCTCATAAGGGRGACTCAGCCAGAAGGAAAGTTAGGGAGTTCTGGAACCTCTATGGTAAGGCACAATTACCCTGCATAAGATTTTTTTTTATGAACTGTCACATGTTTATTTGTATACTCTAGAAACATAAATCAAACAGGAATYCCCAATATTGTGGCCACACTTGAGACCACACTTCTCAAAAGTCTCCCCAGAACAGGAATAACATACTAATATTCTGGCTAAGTCAGAAGGTGGGCTAACAAAGCAGTTTTAATATACAGTTTTATAGTATTTTATGAAACTTGTTAATCTTTCAGTGTCTGTATCGAGTCATACATTCACTGCTTGTAAAACAGAGGGGAAAGTGGAATCCCTGGCCCTACAAAGGTCATCCCAAACGAGCGTCYGTGTCCGTGTSYGTGTGCATGCGTRCACATTTGGGGGAATCAGAGKAAAAAGGGGAGAGCTCATAATGTGAGGTTTAAGGAATGACACTGGAATACATCCAAGATCAATCTCCATTCAATTTCATAATTTTTGGGASAAGCAGCAGGTCCTTCACACTGCATGGAGTAAGATCGCTAAATGCCAAGAACAACAGGCATAATTCTTTCAAGATCATTCCATCAGGATTTTGCAAACGAAAACAGATTGAAATATCTGAAAAAAAGTTGCTGAACGGAGCAAAATTTTCACTTTGCTCTTCTCTCACCACCAAGCTGAATCCACTTCTCCCTTGCTTCACAAAGACCTTTTAAAAGGACAAGGAAAGAAGCTGGCAAGTGAATGCTTGACCAACTACCTCAGCAWGGTGAGAAACTGGACTGTCCACAAGCCAGTCCAGTGGACACTTTTAATATTTTATAAGAGTCTTCCCAGCATCTTGTCGGTTCTCTTTATATTCTTTACACATTTTGACTATCTGAGCCTCATCGACCCTTACACTGAAATACTAACTAACAGTTTTGGTTTCTACCCTGGAATGTTTACATTAGGCTGTTGGTGCACAGAGAAAATTAATACAACTCTCACCTGCAGCCMCTCACGGTACTTTAGGCACATGCCATACGCACACTGGAATCACCAGAACACCTCGGCAGCACCTCGGGGTTCTCTGGGAGGCCTCTCTCCAAACAGATCCAATTACAGTTGGTCTCTGAGGTATCCCAGTGGGGCAGAACCACGGCCGGCTTTGGGCACAGGCAAAGGCAGCAGGCGGCTCGAGTTGCAGATTGCTGGGGAGCGGCACAAGGATCCTACGCGAGGGGAGCTGTGCCCACGTGCCGCGGCTGTCAAGCTGCCAGCGAGCTGAGCTGGCTGCTACAGCCTCAGAGTTGGAGGAGGGTGGGAGCCTTTCCCAGGAGCAGTTGCCACTGCAGCCAGCCGCCRCAGGAGAGGCGGGCATCGTCTGCTCCCGTTGGCTGCGACAAATTAATTTCTGCCTGCAAGAGCCCAGAGAAACTCTGCACGATCTCTGGCAGAACAACAAAACCCTCAAAGAAGCAGTCAAAGGTCAGTAGGGCGCAGAAGCATAAATAGACATGTATACCAAAACAGGTACAGATGTGCCAGCTCTTACCTGCTTTCAGAAGAACACTGCGCTGCTTACTTCTGGGAACAGCTGTATGTTAGCAGAACCCTTGACTTTACTGTGATACATTGTTGCTGGGACCTTTTTTTTCTTACAATTCCATCTCTCTGACAAAGACAGCCTCAAAACTCATTAGAAAAACCCTTTTAATAAAAACYTTCAGTTATAGTCAGGATTTAGTGAGGATTTTTTGTACTCTTGTGGTTTTCAAAGTCGTCCTTTTTTCAGTCAGATTCATAATATTCAAGAGTATGCCACAGTCTATGCTCAGTTATTAAAAGTTAACTATTAAATATAAACTATCAGAGAATGGAAGAAGCAAACCAGTTTACGATACAAATAGCATTAATGTAAATTTTCTACTAAATTCTATTGCTTTCTTCCTTGAAGGTGAATTAAGAAAAAGCAGACATATCATCAGTCACAGACCTAACATTCAAGCCATCAAGAAATCTRCTTTCATTGAAGAATTTCACGACTTATCAAAAGAGACGGTCAAAAGATTTACATTTTTTTCTATTTCTTATTGTAGATAGTAAACTGTTTCCTACTTCAGCATATTCTGAGACTGTACTGAGAATGAAACCTTACTGTTTGCTTATAGGATGATATTTATAACCAGAAAGCACAAGAAAAACTTMAGCAAGCTAATGGAAGTCAGCTGAAAGGTATGAAACAGTAAAGCAGACCAATCTGATAAACACTCATATTCTAATTTTTATATATTAATTATTACGCAAACTGCCTGATAAAGTTCAATTAGCATTAGAACTGTGACCCCAGAACCTTTTTTTTTTAATCTCTTGTAACAACAGCTCTCAAAGTTTTTCCATCAAGGACAGACCCTTTACACAGCTTTTCTCAGTCAGCTGGTTTTGAGAATGGGGGAAACTTCACAAGTTTTTTTGTCTAGAAGAGTGAGGAAAAACATACTTTCACTGCTTAAATTTTTTTTTCAGCATTTACATCAACACAGCAAAAAGATTCATCATGTGTCTATGAACACAGATAGTCCCCGCTAGAGAAAGTATGACAGATGGAAAAAAAAATTGTTCCAAAGCAATGGTGAACAGCCATTAGCTTGCGCATGGAACATCTGTTTTAGAGTTCAGCAGAYCTTTACAAAACATTAATTCCTCTCAGCAGCACAGTGAGTAGAACATCACTTCAACCCGACAAAACTTAACAATTTCGTCAGCAATGGTCCACAGAAGAGCACCCCAAAGTCAGATTAGTCATTCCTACCCAGTTTTAGTGCATGACTTGAAAGAGTTTGTTGGTAGTGACTTGAAGTGAATGAGGGGCTGGGTGCAAGAGAAAGGGAAGGTAGAAATTATACTGCATTTTTATTGCTCTGCTCCTGCAGTCCTGTGATAAAAAGAGAGTCCTGCATTAAAATCAGGTAGGAAAATCCAACTAGTCCTTAAGATTGCATAGAAGCTTTTTAAGGAAGAACACAATATACAAGGGCTTAAATATAAAAAAAACAAAATACATCTACATCTAAAACTCCAGAAATTTTGAGTAGCTGGACTGAAAATACAAGAAAAAATGACTTAACAGGATGCATAACATATAGGCGAAATTCTAGCAGCCTGTGCAGGAGAGAGGCACTACGCCTACCTGAGCACTGGCTTACCAGAACACCAGTGTTTTAATCTTCTGTTTTGAACACAGCTGCAATGAAAGATGTTATGAGGGGAGAGTTCAGCACAGCTAGAGGTTCCACTTGAGTATGGCAGAAAAAAGTTGGCAACCAGCACGTAATAATGCCAGGGGAGAGCACGTGTAGATATGGATATATGAAAAATATCTCCAAAAGTAACACTTCAAATAAAATCAAAATTATTAAAAAAAAATAAAATTAAAATTATAAAAAAGTATAACAAAAGTTACTCTTTAAGGGAAAAGCAAAAACAAGTAAGAGAATGCAAAACTAACTCATCTATACTGTACATAGATCATATAAAACAGAACACTATATTTACCTAATTAGAAAAGCATTAATTACACTTTTATGACTGACTCAGAATGACTTTTGGTTCCAAACAGCATCAAAAAACCACAGTTTGTTGTATGGCAGATTTACTGTTTTGTAGATGTTAAAATAAAAACCTCTTTACAATATCTTTAAACATCTATAACACTGCACATTAAATAAAGGCAGTTTTAATGCAGCATTCCATCTGGTGTATTAAGAGTAAAATCATATTTGTTTAAACACAACAGATTTGGCTGATGCCTCAGTATCATTTTGCCCTTTTAAGAAGCTTTAATGTTCTTGTTCTTCTGCCATGATCCAAAATATCTGCCAGACACTTTCCTAGCTCTCTCGGCCATATTTTCTCATGAATGAGCTCACCAGTACATTTCAAGGTGATGTTTTGTTTTTAAATCACAAGCATAAAATTGTTTTAAATTTCCCACATCTCCCTTTACATACACAGAAGTTCTCTTCACTCCCTCTTCCCATATATATAATTTGGCAGGCRAGGGAGGGGAGTGTTTGTCTGGAGGTTTTTTAGTTGGCTGGTTGGTTTTTACTTTTCCCATACCTCTGTTGTGGTTTTCCTCAAAGTGCCAAACATTCAAGTAAATTGTGAGGTAGATCATCAGTAGTACTACAAGCTTAATGCTTATTTGTAGAGAAATATATATATATATATATATATATTTATATATATTTACATTTATTTATAAAATATATATATATATATATATCTCCTGATGTAATTTGAGTAAGATAGGAAGATCTAAAAATGCATTTTTCTAATAAAAGGAAGGTATATGAGCTCATCTACTCCTTAAGAAGTATTTTGTTTCCACCAGCTCCTCAAAAGCAAAAAGCAATCTTTTGCTCTTGATTTTTGTGGCTAAGTTGTACTAACGGCTTCTGCCAATATAGAAAGCTCATGGAGGAACTATAGTCTTAATTAATACCATCATAATTAACTGGTGCTCTGATTTGTATCTTCTTAAGGGATTATAATAGGTCATTATATTTGCTAAAAGATAAATGCAAAATATTTACAAAATTTTAAATGAAGCTTTCATGCTTGCTGATGAAAAACTTTTTAATGTAAGTTTTGATGCTTTACAGTTTAAGATAACTGTAGAACACTTGTGTATTACAGTTAAAAGAAAGATTAGCACTGACTTGGAAAAACTTAATAATTATATCTTCAAGAAATGAAGTCGGGAGACAAAACAGTTGCTGCTGCTTATTAAATACAGCTACTCAGCTATATTAAATTAATTCCTTAACACATGGCTTTCCACACTCTGGTTTATAGGTCTCTGATGGTCCACAAGCTCAAAGCTAATGGTCTCTAGAACCATATCTCCTTTAAATGTTTTTAATTAAAAATTCAGCAAAAAAACATACAGTGCTCCATGAAAAAGTCAGAGGGTAAACAGTGGTGCATTGATGCAAAAATTATGGGAACCACTGTCCCAGTATGATGCCAGAGAGTTCCATGAAACAATAAATCACAGCCTATATTTCACTTGGTAGACTCAAGTCAGGTTCTTAGTCACTTCAATCTTAAGAAATTATTAAACTATGTCAGACACCCAGGATTAGCTTTTCTTTACAGACCCTTGGTACTAGYACCATTAGTATTTTTCCTGTATATCAGACTAATGGCTGGACACTGCCAAATTCTCTTCTCTTCAGTTCCAGTTTAGTATTTGACTCAAAGATTAATAAACTGGATATGCATGAAAAGTTGTGCTGCTCTTTATTAACCACCAGGGAAAACAACGCAAAATTAGTAAGGCCCAGTCATAATGAGCCACCTGTTCTTTTGTTAACTGTACATCAAACTAAACCAAGTATGTTAGTATTCTGTCAGGGAATTGTGAATCAGTAGGAAGCATGCATCAATATGTAGCAAGCAACAATTGCTGGTCCCCCACAAACCTGCAGGAAATACCCTGATTATTCCATAAGATTTGAGGTRTATTTTTTCTCTATTTTGGCTACATAGGCATAAAACAGAAAATGTYTGTATACCCATTTATTAAGTGCAGTTCAAGAGTGTTACCAATAGAATGTTCCATCTCTGACAYTCATAGGCCTTTACCTTGCTGTCATAGACAGAGAAAATCGACAATCTAACTTCATTCTCTCTCATGGAGACATATAACTCCTTTTATCTAGAAGTCCAAAAAGGACAGAATTGTCCCTGTAGCAGACAGTGGAAAGGTAGTTCATTTTCTTAAGAATTGTTAGTGCAAAGGTAAATGGAGTATACCAGTAGTTCCGAGTTTTTGCAACATCTTGTCTGTTTTGCCAGTTCTCAGAAAAAGATACCTTCAAAACAGTATTGCAACTCTGCAGTCCTGCAATTCAGGTCCCTGTGGTTCAATTAAAATCTGTCTTTAAATGCAAGAACAACTTGATTTTTCTTCCTTACAGCTCCAGGCAATGAACTACCAAGCACCTAACTGTTCTACTGACCGTTTGAGCAATAAAAATCTTATTAACCAACAGAAGAATATAGAACTCCTGTCACTAGAAATGTACTCATAAGTCTTTGTAGACTAAACTTTATTACCTACAGCTATTCCCAGGAAATTCATAAAAGTGTGTAAATTCACCTGTGCAAGCTCTTCTGCAGGTTAGAACGAATGCCAGAGTCCATTATCCAGCTCAGATGGTCCTCCTACAAGATTTATACACCTACTCTTGCTGGAAAGTATTGATTTGATGCACTCAATTATGCCATTAGGCAGCTACTCGTTCCAAACCTCAAGCTGCAGTTACACCGTTCTGTAAATTCTCATCCTAAAGCAACAATAACAGAAGCAGCATGTTCAGGGGAGAATACTGGAGCTAACCTAAATGGACTGAGGTAAGTTTTCCAATGGACTTTCCCTCTAGTGATTTTAGAGCATGAAACAGAAGAACAAAAGGAATTTGAGTGGCAGTGACATGCTAGGAAATGTSAAAGATTCATTTGCTTTTTCCCAGATTGGTAGAGTATACAGAGGTGGGGAAGCTGCTCGACACAGCTCCTGCCGGAGCTAGGTCTTTCCCTGCACAAACAGAATTAGCTAGTGAAGATCTCCAGGAACTTTAGAACCACTTTGCGCAGCTGAATATGGCATAGACTGGACTTCTGAGATTGTAAAATGTGGCTTTTTTTTTAAACTTTAGATTTGGAGCATAAAGTCACTACTCATGAAGGCATGCACACAATAAATCCAAGAACTCAGGTCTGCAAATCCAGAACTTTACTAAACACCTGTTTTGCCAACTCCAGCAACTCCTCTCACATTCTACCTCTTTCAGTTATTCAGTATGCAAGGATCATCACGATTCATGAATGGGGGATTTTTTTTTCCTTTTTCCTTTCTTTACTGATAATCCAAATATCTCCAATGCWTCTTAAGACTTTTGTAGCATTCAGGTAAAACCAGCACAAAACATCAGTTCTAATAATCTAGAAACTTCCCACACATTGTTACAGTGAGCACTTTATTCATGATTTTGTCAACAGCTTCACATCTCTACTTTGCCATGCTATTGGTTGGTACTGAGGAATAACAAGAAAAGGAACACTCAAAAGGTTCTCTAAGACAATTTAAGAGAAAAAAATAAAAGAACAGAAACTTTGTTCTTTAAATTCTGAAYCAGCTTTTGCAGGTAGGTAACAATTACTTGCATATTACAAATACAAGAATCTATTAATATAAATTTTCAATGGTTTTGTTTACATCTGATATCCCTCAAACAAATAAGCTACCTAAATAAATCATAGTATTAGCAAGGGACTTCACATCAAGAACTGCAAAGATATTAGTAAGTGAGCATTACATCGTTCTGAGTAGCAAAATCTTAGCTTGCTCTCAGTTCACAGCAGCTGATAGTAAGGGAAGAGTTAAAACCTAGGACTCCTACTTTTAGCTTACTGTTTTAACCATTAGAATACTTTCCTTACTAATCTCATTTTTGCTCTGAAACATTTTTTCAATAGCGTTGATTACTTCAAATCTACTGTCTACAGAACTATAATGAAACTACATGAAGTATTTAGCTTAATGCTGAATTATCAGGTATTTTCAGGATATAGAAAGAAGGAAAGAGCAACACATTATGTAATTCAGCCATTACATACTGCCATAATAAATATTTAGAAATTCCGAAACTCTCTAAAGAAGCTCTTCATGCACAGTATCAGCATTCATCCCTTCAGGGTGTAACATGCAGACTGCTTCTCCATAGGGAGTTTTATCTTATTTCATTTTCGTGCTGCATTCCACCCCTATGTCGCCAACCAAATTGTTTCCTGTTTTAGTGTACAGAAGGCCAAGAAAATGTTTAGCAGTCACTATCTACTTTCAATGCATACTGAAGGAATTACCTAGGGCTTCTAATATATCTAGTGTTATTTAAATGTTGGAAACCAACAGGGTCACAGAAGATCTAAAATACTGTATTTATTATGCATAGGCCTCATATTTAAAAATACCTTCACAAGTATTAGAATTTCCATAGTAAAGTTTTGGCATCTATGTTCTTAATTGGTACTTATGTTCTGCTCATTTAAGGAAACTGCAGTACCGTATAATTCAGAAGATGCTTTTTTTCTTTGTTTCTTCTTTCAAGAACAATATTGCAACTTTGGCTGCACTACATTAATGTAAAATTATTACAAACACAGGCACAATCTTTCTTTTCTGAAAAAGGTCAGTCTCTCCAACTAGATAAAATGAAGAACAAGTTAGTAGAACATTTTTTTTCCTATACTTAAAACAGTTATAATCAAAAGAATAATTTTGATTTTTAAAATCTCTACCTCCACTTAAGATATGTTAAATCCAAAGTTAAAAATAAACCACACAAAACAAACAGAAAAGARTTAAACTGTGATAAAGTGAATTACAGAAGTTCCTTAGATACTAGCACAGTTCACTAGGCCAAAAAGACGACTGTAGTGAAACATATTAGCTACTGAATTCTGCCTATCTACGTTATGCAAAAGCAATGAGTAACAAAGCTTTAACAGCAGCAACTTGCAGTTTTGATCTATACAATTCATAAATAGTTGAACATTACATAATTAAGGCACAGAAACTTGTACCTCTTTCTTTACATTATTTAGTACATTTCTCAAAAGTGCAACAGAAATAACAGCTGGCACTGCAAAGAGGCCTTAATCATGACTGCTCTGTGCTACAGAAGTTTATAGCTGAAACTTACCTTTGTCTAACACTTMTGACCCTGACAAGAGTCACCCTCATCTTGACTGCTTGAATTAATAATTTCTATTGGCACACTGTACAGAACAATGCTGACATTCACTGTCTAGTAAAACAATCAGTGTCATCTTTTCCATTCAAGAGAGACATACTGGTTCCTCTACCCTCTATCAAAGCATCAGGCTCTGGCTACCGTCAGAAACACACTAAGTGGAGTACTGATCTACCTGGATATATCAAGTGCTACATGCCTCTGTGAAACATGAAGAAGTATACTGTTGTGCTGGGGGGTGGGGGGGAGTCAACTTGGAAGTTGGAACAATAACAAAAAGCAACTACAGTATCTCCATTAGCTTGGGGTAGAGCCATGTCASGACTGCAGTGTGTTAATAATAGTGTCTGACAGAGTAAAAATGGTTATCGTGTTGCAAGCCCTGAGTTATTCCCACAGAACACAACACTTTAAAACCCTAGAGCACACGTTTTTCCAGAGCAGTTCTATAAACATGCTCCAGTCATTAGAACATGCAAGCACGCTTTACAAAGGGACCCACGTGATACTACTACTAAACGAACATAACACATTCTCCTAGTGTGGAAGCATATTAAGTTCTGAGCTCAACCCATCTTTGAACCTCTAGGTTATGGCTCTCTGTTTTGAAGCAGGAAACCATAAATGGAAGCTGTTGCTTTCTTCACTTCACATCAAATGCCAAAGATCCTTATAAAATGCACACAGGATGCTACAAAGATAGATCTTACAAGGAAGGCAGTAACACAGGGGAGCTACAGTCCTTGCTACGTGGAATTTGCAATCTATATTAACAATACAGTTTAAACAGACAACCAACATACCATCCTACCTTACTGACGCAGTTAAACTCTGCTATCTTTCACTATGGAAATAAAGCCATTTCTTAAAGCAGCAGACATACAGCATCCACTGTAGAAGTTTGTTATGAGTGAGCTAGCTTAGCAAACATCACTATCTTAGCCACAGATGTACTGGAAGAGGCCTCAGAAGTGTGGGCCACAGAATCACAGAATGGGTAAGGTTGGAAGGACCTCTGGAGATCATCTAGTCCAATCTGCTTGCTCAAGCAGGGTCACCTAGAGCATGTTAGAYAGGGTTGCATCCAGGTGGGCTTTGAATATCTCCAGAGAAGCAGATTCCACAACCTCTCTAGGCAATCTGTTTCAGTGCTCTGTCACTATCATAGTGGGTCTCTAGAGGAAGGATTGGAAAAGATGGTTACAAATATATCACCATATGGAGAATATTCTAACTTTAAAGATTATTATGCATGAAGGTGCTCATGTTTTTGGGAGGGAAAGGACAGAAAGACAGTGTGGTATCCAGTGTCAGTTGCCTGGTAAAGTTCTTAAGTCCTTGCAGATGAAACAGAGAGGCAGTGGTTTGAAGGTGGTGAAACATCCCAAAGACAAGTAAACAACTTGCACCAAACTTTATTTTCAGTTATCTAAAGAGCCTAAACTRTAACTTCTATTTTTTTCTAATGTGGCAAAGCAACCATAAATCCAGTGGTATTATACCAGTACCATCTCACTTACAAACTTTATTTTGAAGTTAAAGACAAACTCACAAAATGAAAAGTACGCAACTACTACACAGGATTTCTTATATTGAAAAAAAAAACCTATTCTTGAATCACTTCACAGCAAGATTTTTTTTTTCTGCAAAGCCAAAATAGTAGTAATAACAGCACATAGGCAGTGTTATATGAGTAGTAGGAAGATGCTAAAGCAACAGTCAAGTCAACTACCAACACCAACTCCATAGCCCACACAATTCTGGATGCTTAGGATCCTCCTTTTTTGAGCAACACCTAAGAAACACAGAACCTTTAGAAAAGAAATTGCACAATCTTCCAGAGTGCTAAAACTGTCAGCATCCCAACAAGATACCTTTATGGTACCTGGAATAGCCACACATCTTGGGAGTATTTAAAATATAATCAACAGCCTCTACCCTGTTTTTTCCCTTTTATACACATGCACACAACTGAACACATACAATTTGTGTGATTTCCCTGTAACAGGGACTACAGTAATATGTTTTAGCTAATGGTTTAGAGATGATGAGATTCACAAAGCTATTAATTAAAAAAATGAATGTAATTCCAAAATTTAATTCTAAAAATAACCTGGAGTGTACATTCTTCCAGGAGCAAGTACCGTAACAAGTACTGTATTTGGAAATCAACAGGTACAGAACTCCTGCAGAGTTCATGTTGTGAAAGGTGAGGGGATGCCTCCCAACACCTGGAGTGAAGCCCAGGCATGCCATTAGTAAACAAGACAAATATTCTTATAGTAGACTTGGTACTAAGAGGGAGCTCTGGTTCCGGATGAAGGTACTTATAGTGTAGCTATATGTATTGCTTAGATTTATGCCAGCTTCAGCTCCATAGATGATATATTTGAACAGAGTTTTGGATTAAAAAAAAAAAAACCCACAAGATGACTAACACACACATACATACATGTATTATTCCTACACAGGACTTCATCTGAGAGGTGGTAATTGCAGGGCATAAGCTAGTAGTTTAACTTTTTTTTTTTTTTTTTTTTTTTAATAGTATTTAAAACAAAACGATTAAAACCTAGTTTTGGCCCTAAATGTGACATACCCAGAACATTTCTTCAGGGAAAGGCAATTGGGTCTGAGGGAAGTGTGTGGAAAATCCATTTCCCTCGTCAAAGTAGAAACCTGTGCATATGGTAGACAGGCAAGATGATGATGCTCTTTCACAGATTTCACCATACTAGTATCATACGGTTTAACATGCAGACAAATAGGTGGTTCCCCCTGACCTCTACACCCTTCTGTGTATCCTATACTCCCCTTCCCACCCAAGGAAGAAAGATTTGCAGAAGTAACCAGAAGTAAGAGTAGGCTGTTACAGATCACTGAGCTTTTGGTATCTGTATATTTTGTATTTTTACATTTTATTATTGTTGTAGATAGTTGTATCCACTAGCCCCCCTGGGATAAGGTTTGGCCTATTTTTCAAGAGCAGCTTGAAGATTAGGAGGTGGGAACAGATGGTTCTAGTCAAAGTCTTTTAAATCAGTTCCAAAGTGTAACATTTTCACATACTCCCCATGCTTACCACCCATCTAACAAAAAAGAAAAAAGCTTAAATCAAAAAGTGACAGGAGAGGAGAAAAAAAGATGAAACAGATTAATTTATTCAGTCTGGCTTTTGTACTTTAACTTCAGGAGTTTTAATAGTAATGAAACACCCAATCTACTACATGGCTGTACTATTACCATTACATTTAGCATGCAACGTGACAAATACTTGAAATCTTTAGCATTATTAATACACAGAAAATAGCTTTGATGGCATTCCAAGTAATTCATCTGTGCCACACAAAGCAAACACATATGGTTACACCAGTGTAGTACAGCATGCRTAAGAATGCAATATCTAAGAGGAAAGACAACCTAGTAAATAGTCACAGAGCACTTTTCTGCTCTGCTAGCTCTAAATAACTGTGGGTCTTTTCGATAACATTCTCACATAGTGCTATCAAAAAAAAAATCAAAGAAAAATGAGAATGTAAAAATTAAGAGATAAAATTGAGTCATGAAACAAACAAAGCAAATAGCACAGCCTCCAGATTTTACTGTGTCAGACAAGCAATTTCTCACTGTAAACACATCACTTAAAAAAAAAATCACAATATGTTTCTACATTAAGAGAAAGATGATAATTAAAACACTGCAGGAGAACTTCCATTTTACAAAGATCCTTTAAATCAGTCATTGACAAAAAGAGTATTTCCCTACTGACATCTTATTTTCAGTCACATAATTTCTAAGCAAAGATTCATAAAGTTCTAAGTGTTATATGACAGCCTATGAATAAGTGTACTAATACAATTTTCTTTACTGAAATAATAAAAGGTGGACAAGTCACTGTAGCTAACCACAGAGAGAAAAAATTCACAAGTTATACTGTGCAAATTTGCACTTATTTATAGGTTATGCTTATGAACGATCACATCTGGGCTTCATTTTTAAAGTGCATTCACCTGAATTTATATTGTCATTAAACATTTTAACTTCAATGTTGTAACATGCTAACAAAAATGACACCTTAAATGGACAGATTTAATATAGCAAGTATATTTCTGATATTATGCAAATCTAATGAGGTTATACAAAACACTGTAGGCTGAAAGATAAAGAAAGCAAAAAAATAGCACTAATTCATTAAAACCAAGAATCTATAGCAAAAACCACAAACGCTGTGCAGATGGCAGTCCAATTAATGAAAAAAAAGAAAAGCATTTTAGGAAGTCTAGTACGAACTGATAAGTCCAACAGAATATTAGTAGAAGTAGATAAAATTTCTGTGCTGGAGATCTTGCAACATAGTCCATAAAGTAGCAGTAGATTCATACAAATGAATTGAGTAGCAACTAAGCAAAGTTCTGGTGACAGTCAAATTTCCACACACAGACGCACACCATGGGATGTTCTTCTCAAAACTGTAGCTACTGTGAGAAAAAACCACTTCAAAAACTTACAACATTATTTGTACAGATTTTATTCGTAATTACATTTAATTACAATATGGAAGATGTTCCCCTTCAAATATTAAACACAAAATATTAAGCCTTCCACATCCCACATAAAACAAAAATGCTTACCTACCTAAAAAAAAAAAAAAAAAAAAAAAAAAGAAAAAACATAAATTAAAATTTAAGCTACAGTTAGTTAAGGTTCAATTGTTTGCTTGCCTTAAAATGTAATTCTGTTTTCAATATATTGTCGCAAGCTTTAAATCTTCAGATTACTTACACTCCCTGGCATTAGAAAGCCACATGTTTCATTTTGTTAACAGTGCAATTTGTGACCATGTTAACAACTAACAGTAAATACGCATACATAACATGTCATTAAGAAAGATACCCCTCCTATAAAAATGTTAACATTTGCTTACAGAAGCAAAGCCTACTTTAATCTACACTTGCTGACAGAAAGAATAATATATTGCAGACAATCCTGTTTTATCCATGGGTCTCACTATATTAAACTCTCTTTCTTCCCCCTTCCCTTTCCCCCTCCCCCCCCCCTTTTTTTAAGCAAAACATTCTTGGATTAAAAATTTCAACTTTAATATGGAAACCACAGAATGAATAGAAAAATTGTTCTTTGAATGATGGCAAGGTTTTCATGTTAGATAGTGTTACATGTATGTTCAAGTATTCAATTGCAACAGTATTACCATTCTTAGATTATGAGGTCTACACTGACACTATCATAAATAATTTATACTGATCACTTGCATGTTACTATTGCGAAATTTTGACTTCAACATGACTTGATACTAACCATCAGATTTCATCTGATTTTTAACTTGAAGCATTGAAGAGAAAGCGCAAGTCATTTGCTTTGATTTATTTAGTATAAATAAAGAATATCCTACACTAATATTTATAGGGGAATTCTAGCTCAGTATCTTGATCACAAATGTAAGGCAAAGAATTACATGTAGTAAAGTACACAATTTAAACAAGGTTAACACAATGTGATTCCCCCGAAACTATCTGAGGTTTTGGCCTTCAGTAGACTTTATGACATTCCTTTAAATCTTAATTAGCATCAAATATTTACATTCCTATTTTCTAATACATATTTCTCATCATTGTATTTATTAAAAGTAATGCAGTAACAAATGTAGTAACACTATAAAACAGATTTACTCAGAATTTACAACATTCAGTAATGATACTCTGAAACAGTGAATGCTACAAGCAAAAAGTGCACAATACATAAAAACACTGATATCTGAACTAAGTCAAAGTATTAGATACAAAATAAACAGTAACAAGAAACCTACAACCGTGAAATACTCCCAAGCAGTGTACAGAACCACTTCCAGTGACATTAGTGGTGTTTGGATTAGACCTTAATACAAGTCAATCAGTCCCATTTTCTTTCATCAGAATTATTACAACCAGCATCAAGAAAATCCAATAGTCCGAAAAAACAAAAGGTTTCACTCAACTGCTTGTGTGTTACATTTAAAAAGAATTTTCATTTACCACTTATTTACATATCGTATTGTTTTAATTAAATTGTACCTTTTAAAATCTACAGAAARAATTTTATATAATTTTGTACCAGATAAAACTTGCAAGGATTGCTACTCTAAATGAAGTTTATACACAGACAAAATTACAGTATAGAACAGGTATTAGTATCACAAATAATCAATGTCTTTTATTGTCCTTTACTCAATGAATTTTTAGTCTTTTTCTTTTTTAATTAGAATTTGTGTTTCAGATAATGTGTTCTCAATAAACCAAGTGAATCTTTTATTAGCGCCATATACCACTCAGGAGTGCTAAACGTATGTAATGTTTTCAGGAATATTTTTTAGAGCTCTGCAATTAAAATTTACTGCCCAGCTAACTAAATACATAGGTTGCATATACCTTGTAATTAAAATACATCATTTATAGAGGATGTTCTTTGCCACAGTGGAGTTTTAGAGACAAATCAAAGGAAGAAAGTATTGCACCAAACTAAAATTAGAACAGCTCCACAGAACCCACAACTTGTTCCACAGACAGAAAAAAAAACTGAAAAAAAGGGAAGAATATTAAACATATTAAAATCTTGTAAGGAATGCTCCAGACTTTTAGCATCCTTTGTTTTTATACCCTTGTTTGATGCTTTATCCTTTGTTTTGATGCTATGCCAGTGAAATTGCATCACCATAAAGCAACATTATGCAAGAATGTCTGGCTAAAATTAAAATGTATTTCTTAGCATCATACACTTACAGGAAAATGCAATTCAATAGACATTCACAGTAAGATTATTCAAACCAATATATGCAACAAACATTTAATGAAAATATAAGGTAACGGAACACAGGTATGGATAGATGTACAGGCAAAAAAAAAAGTGCTGCTTTCATCGTTCTAACTACACTCTTTTTAGACTCTCAGTATATTGTCAAAGATTCTCGACATAGCTGGACCTCAGAAACGCTGCAATGAGATAAAGTTTAATATAAGTTAAGGAGCAGTAAGTTTTCTATGCAATGACAATCAGAACTGAATTAAAAAAGAATGTATTATATATATTTCCAATAATTTGCTGCTATGTAAAATACACTCAATTCCTCTGCAAAACAAGTTTCGCATTAGAGCACAAAAGCTGATAAAGATTTTCTCTCTCTCCAAATCTGTGTTCTGTACAAGCAGGTATCAGCTAGTTGTTCCAAAGATATAATGCTCCATTATTTCTGAAGAGAACCGATATATCTCCTTCCGAATGATTTTTTCATGCCTGCTGAATTTCATTGTGATGCTGCTTTATAATATTCAAACTGTGGCAACATTTTGTTTAAACCAATCTGCTTCATGATTCAGAAGGCTTATTATTAAATATCAAATTTATACTCTTTACAAAGTATACAATTATTTGATTTACAGAAGACTTAAACAGTTAACATAAAATATTCTAAAATAAAATATTCTGCACAGATTTACTCAAGAACTTTGCTATAAATAGAAAGATGAACATAACAGCTAACAGTGATTCTAAACATCTCAAAATGACAATTCATATTTTACCCAGCTGATATATTTTAAAACGTGGCTATATTGAGCAACTATGTCTACTCCTAATATCTAAAAATGTATTGAAACTAATAAAGCAACACATAAAAAAAAATTTTTCATTACAATTCTGGAACACCTAAGCAAATTTTGTTTCATCTTCAACTTCTAAATTATTTTTTAAAGGAAAAATAGAAACCTGTGTCCACAGAGTACTGTAACAGTGGAATAACCCTTCCTCATATAATTGTGTTCTGTCATTACTGACCACACAGCATTTTTTAATCATAGGTTCTATATTCTTATATATTCTTAATCATCTCACTGTAACGATTCACCCACAATTTTTTTGTTTTCAAGTTATCTCTATATTGTTTCATGGAGTAACAAAATAAGCAAAACCATTTTTACTACAGAAAGTATTTTATTTCACTTGTTTTGCATGTTTTAAGTAGTTCTAAAACGTACAATACATTTCTTCCACAGGTGAAGGAAGTTAAGAGGATGAATATACATTTTTAAAGCTGCACAAACCGCAAAGCCAAGCTTAGACAGAATGAAAAGAACAAATCTAGTATTACTCAGCAAAGAGAGAGTAGAAGCACGCGCACACATATATAACCCAGCAGTCCTAATGATCCTGAAGGGGGAAAAAAAAAACCTACTGCTTTGTTATGCAAATATACCATTTCAAAATTGAGAAAATTAAATGTCGTCACTCAAGCTAATATCCTTAGCTCAATGGAAAAGAGACAAGCGACAACAACTACCCTCACTCTCCACCATACCCCTCACAAACGTCTATTTCAATGAAGTTTTGCTTATATAGGAGTCTGCAGTGCGTAGTCCCAAGGACACCAGTAGCTGTCAGGTACTATTCTTTCAGAAAGGATTTTGTTACTGTATATTTTTAAAAAGTTAGCATTTGTTCCACCAATTTAATTCCCCTGGATAATGAATGTAAGGCATATATTATTGCACATTCATAAATATTTCAAAGATTCCATTTATAATTCTTAGAATAGCAACTTGGTAAGTGGTTTCTAAAAACACAAACACAACCATGCTATTTTTTTTCAAGGATTTAATTAATGTGCCCCAATGAAAGCGTGTTCAAAGCACAAGAAAATTTTTAAAAATATGTCAAATTAATTTGATATTAAGCAAAGGAAAAAAATTGGAGAAAGATGGCTTCATATTATTACTTATCTAATGAATTGCATGCATTTCCTCCATTTATAAGCAGTGCTTTACCAGTGTTCAGATAACAGGAATTGCATATAATTGTTTTAATACAATATAGTTGTTCTTAAAATCATCAAAACACTTCCGTTTTACAAAGTTATTTAAAAAAAACACATGCAGACCTACTCAAACAGCAGCATCAACAGCAATTAAGTCGTAACAAAAAAGATCCAGAAATCAGAGCTATGATTTTAGCACTCTGCATAGTATAAAATGAATGACACTGGAAACCACCTACACTCCTATAAACTTACATTCTCCTCTATCTTAGTAAACTGTCACAGCTAGCATGAGTTGCAACACTTCAAAATGAATCAAATATGCTTTTCTTCAAATATATAAGAAATAAATTACAATGTGGTTTGGTTTTGTTACTAGCCTGATCAAGAGGGTGGATGAATCACTGAAATATCAAATTTGAGGAAAAGAAACCTTATATGAGAAATAAGTTGTTATCCCGATAGAAACCTGCCAGATATCACCAAGTTGTTATAACAATTTTAAGGCAACTTTGTAACAAAGGCATCTGTTTACAGAAAGTAAACTGTACTGTGGTGCCACAGGAAAATAAACAGCGAAGCACATGCTTAGCTGGGATGATAGCACTCAAACAGCTTTATCAGAAATAAAGCTGTAATTATGTTTTGAAACCTTATATTGATTTTTCCAGCCCTGATATAATTTCTAGAATATTCTAGTCATGCTATAATATTTATTTCTCAGATTTCTTTTCTTTCCTCTTAGTATGGTATCTTAAAACACCAGGACTTAAGCAATCATTGACATCGAAAGCAACTGAACACCAAAGCCTTCAACAGAGCCAGAATTCCATCCTTTATTTTGGGATAGTCCTATGATAAAAATTTTGGATGCAGATGAGAATTCAACAAAAGCCTCTTTAATGTCTGGATGACCACATCTATTTTGCAGCCATTAATTTTGTACCTAATAAATGCTAAGTCAGGTATTGTGCTACTTTTATTAATCAAACACTTCTATTACTCACATAATTTGCAGCTTGACCCATTTTAACAGCAAATCTAATTTTGGGGATTCGGATTGGTGTAAAACAGACTGCCGTTCTTTTCTAAAAATGCTGACATTTGAACAAACCTTCCCATAGAATGCTTGCCCAATTTGAGGACTGACATTTCCTTTCTCTAACTTACTTAACTAAAAAATAGGCATTCTGGCCCATTCCTACAGTACCCCAAGGCAGCTCTATATTACTTTCAGTTGCAACTTGTGAATACTTTCTTTTTCTTTCTGTCTCTTTATTTTGACATGCATATTATGTTAGCTGATTTCAATCATGTTGCATGAGTGGATGACATACCTTAAAAGATTAAGTTTTGCCACCTGGGACAATTCCAGAAATTCAGTACTTTATGGCATCTCATACCCTTCTTCATCCTCTATGCGCTTGCATTATCAATAGTAGCTTTCTTTCCTCTTTTATGCCTAACTACAAGTTTTTCAAGGCTGCAGCTGACACAAGTCAGCTTGTAATGTCACTGTCTTTCATTCCCCTTACGCGATGAAGCTGCTCCATTGTATGCAACACTCTGCTGCCATCTATGTGACAGAAGAAATACAACCCTGTGAATGCCTCAATTCTGCTTTCCCTTTCCATCAACTTTCGCTTCCCCTGCAGCAGCTGGAAGAAGTTATTATCAGGGAGTTTTTGATTACTTCTCCCTCCTCAGCCCCAAATGCAGAAAGCAGTTAGAAAATTACTTTCCTTTCCACACCTAGGTGGGTACATTTAAAGCAGAGATCTAGTTATTTAAAATAAAACCAAACGACTCTTCTTTAAAAAGGGAATCCAGTTTAACAACCTTCTTTCAYTTATATCCTCAAACAAGAGACCAAACATGAAGTTTGTTTTAAAGCAGTTCGTTCAAATTTTGCAATTTAATTACATAGCAGAACTAACCGAGGGCTTGATTTCAACAATGATCCAGACCTAATTCAGGGCTGTGGCACTGAATGAATTACAATTCTGCCCCCCTCCCCCACCTTCGCATTRCCAGATTCAAAATTCAGAAGTTGAGTAGGAAGTCAAACTACAGAGCCTTAGAGCAGAAACCACACACAAAGCATGAGATGAAGGAGGTGGTACTTTATCCATCATCAGGGTCACAAAGATAAACACCACTTCATTCATCATAGCATTCAGCCTGCTTTGTATGCACCGTACAACACAAGAACAGCAGTAAAGAAAGTGTCTCTTACTTGCATTTGTAAAACATCATGCAAAAGACACCCAAGCTGAAGTTGCGCATATCCAAATGGAATCTATAATCTTCAGTTATGAAATCATGACAGGGTACATTTTGCTATTTAATTGCCAAGCCATATGGAAAAGTCCTGTTTCAGGGTTCGGTCTGGTCCTTTTCACACCCCTGATAAGCATTCAAATACCTCATTTCTTACACTGTTGCTTTCCTGACGCACTTAAATAACTTACTGGTATAATGTGCTTAGCATTTACCCTGGAAATGATCCATGAAAAAAACACCACGATGAGCAATTAAAAAAGCAAAAATCTACCAAGATATCTACATAAACTACAAATAAAATCAGCAGGAACCAAAAAGTGCATCAACTCTAGCATATTTTTCTATGGAGAAAAAACTGCCTCAGAGCAAAAGCAGAGGATTTTTGCCAAGGGAGGGGGAAAGATAAGGAAACAACAAGACTTGTGGAAAAGGAGGGCAGGGAGGAGATCCCAACAAAGGTCACGACAGATCTTCTGTGGTATTAAGACATGCCCATAAACACAAACCTCAACTTTCTCATTGGTATTCCATAAATAGTAGTCTATTTTAGGAGTAATACGTTAATGCTTGTATTTTCTAATAGTCCAAATACATTCTAGTACCACTGAGTGTATTATTCCACTGTTCTTTTTACGGATTCGTAACAGTTGCAGCCATATTACGGATATTTAACTAGTAATTAAAGTTAATCTGCTTAATAATGTTAATAGTTATACTGTTACTATATAGCATTTGGTTTTTATGTCTATTTAACCGACAATGTAGGCTGCAATTACAGAGACTGTGTGAAGTGCCATAAATATTTAGTGACCCAAATGTAGAAACACACAAAATTCCCATTGCTAGCCATCATTAGAATTACCACACTTCCTAAGACAAACAGGAAATCCATTTGAACAGGTATTGTATTATATTAAAAAACTACACAGAATAATTTAAATGTAACCACTTAAAAATTGGCTGTGTAAAAAGAATTAGGTTGCTTAGAGTTTTTAAATGATATGCAGAACACCACCACATATAAGCATTCGAAGGAAATATCCTTATTCTGCCCTCTGGTGCACTGTGACTCCATCCCACAAGGACACAGCTTCTGGGGCAGAACCCAGGAAAGCATCAGAGTAGTTCTAACAGCCTGAAATTATACTAGTAGAAGTGTGTGCTGAACTACAATAAGACTGTGCATTCCCTTACAGAATCATATCCTGGATATCTACCAGCACAAGCAAAAGCATGAAGCATTCTGAAGGACAAAAGGCAGCTCAACTAAATGTCAGAGAGTCTGATGGCCCTGTCTAAGAATCAAGACCTCATCGTATCTGTCCCCACTGTGCAAATGCTGAGTATGTTTGTTTGCATAACAATTTTCTGGAGAAGTTACGTTCAGGAGGCTAATACTAYGAGCTGCCATGAGCAGTAAACATACAGCAGCAACAGACAGACAGTACCCAACTATGCCACAAAACATGGTACTACAAGCCCATACAGGGGATCCTATGCTCATCWGAAATACCCTGGGGCAGAAGGCTCTACATTTATAGTCCTATTATACCACAGATCAGGTTTGGAAACTCATTTTTTGGCTAACAAAATGAACTGCCATATACACTGAATTAAATGTAATTTAATATCATCTTAAGACAATAAAAGTATTCTATAAAATATAGCTATAAAATTCTCCAACTCCATAAAATTAAGGCCTGGTAGGCTTATTTTTGCCTATGTATAAGGTATATTGCCTCTCTATAAGTGTGCTGCTACTATTCCTTTCAATTAACTGGACTAGATCTTGTTACATTCAACAGCCAAACTGCCTGCTGTAAAACAGCAAAAAATTTTTTTGAAAAGCCATGAGCTTTAGGACATTTATATTGAACTTAAAACCTATGCAGTAATCCAACAGCACAACAATGCATACTGAATGATGCACTAGGTATAGCATATAAAATATTTACTATGCAAGCTGTAGTACACAATTCTAAATCTTGGTACTAACACAGGACTAGTGGAAAAGCTTTTCAACACCTTGAGTTATTTAACTTGAAGTTTTACCCAACCAAAATTGTATCAAATTAAAAACAACTTTTGCCAAGACTGTAAGAATCAGAATTAAACTGAGTAAGTATGAAGTTAGTATATTGCTGTTAAATGCAGTTAGCCTCGTTTAGATTACTGATTGGTATTCATCTCAGATTTTTTAAAAAAGACAAAACACTTAAAAAAAAAAAAAAAAAATCCCTACAATATCAAAACATGCATCTCCCAACACAAACCAACTATTTTCGGGACTAGTTTACAAAATAGACAAGCAGTGGCACCAATCAGCAGAAGTTACTTTACTTCAGTGTTGTTACTGGGACAGTTAAAACTCAGCCAAGCTAAATTTGAGGGTTTTCAGAATAAAGGTCATAACAAAGTGCTGTTCTGTATGGAGGGTACAATCACCAGCCTGGATACTGAACAGCACAAGGACAGACCTTCTAAGGATCATGGAGCTTAAAAATCAGGAGACCTGCATTGGCAGTTCTACTTTACTTTTGGGGTAAACTGTTTAACCTTGTACCTTAGTTTTCCTCATAGCTAAGAGCACACTGGAAACGTACACTTGAAGTAACTTCCTGATGTGAGACTGCCTCAAAGAGACATCATCGTCTCTGACATAGGCTTTCTCACTGATGATTTTCAACTGTACTAACTAAGTAAATAAGAGGAGGCATGCAAGGGGGGTTATTCCTATAATATCAGTGATAACACCTTCAAGACAGCCAGCAACAAATATTTGTAATTATTTGATATGCTTGTGACCCAAACACAGGGATCCTAGCTACTAGGCCATATCTCAGATGCAGCCTTCATCACCATAAAGATGAGTTCCCAACTGCAGGTAAAAGGAATATCCCTTATTAGACAATTGGAAATGAAAAGGAAGCCCTATCTCCATAGGGTTTTGCACTCCACAGGACAGGGATGAAAACAGGTTTCATAACATGAAGTAGATGAGGCCTTTCCAAACTACCAGAAGCCGCCTCATGTTCATAGTTCCTGGTATTCACGGGATAAACACCTTGATATCTGCTGGAGGTACAACACAGCTGTGTACAAGCAATCAAGGAGGTCTGAGCATGTTGATAACTTCCTGACACAGATGATTAAGGAACTGACAAGGGGAGATGCGTTGCTRAACCTGGTACTTACAAACAAGTAAGAACTGATTGGGGAATGTGAAGGTCAGGGCAGCCAAGGTTGCCATGACCATGAGATGGTGGAGTTTATGATCCTGAGGGGAGGGAACAAGGCAAATAGCAGGATCATATCCTATAATTCAGGAGAAAAGATTTAGACCCCTTCAGGGATCTGGTGGAAGGAATCCCATGGGATACAGCCCTGGACAGAAGAGCAGTCCAGGAGAGTTGTTGATTTTCAAAGATCTCCTCCTCCAAGCTCAAAAATGGTCCATCCCAACAAGCAGGAATTCAAGCAAATGCATCAGGAGAACTGCATGGATGAACCTGATTAAACCTGATTAAACTTGATTAAACTCAAAAATGAAAAGAAAGTGTGCAAGAGGTAGAAGCAGGAACAGGTGACTCATGAGGAATACAGAGACAYTGTTTGAGCATGCAGGGATGGGGCTAGTAAAGTTAAAGCCCATCTAGAGTTGAATCAGTGAGCGATCATGGAGAGCAAAAAGAAGCTTCTACAAGTCCACAAGCAGAGGACAAGGCAAAATGCATGCCCACTGTTAATGGGATAGAGATAAAGCATACAGAAAAGGCCTAGGTACTCAGAAGATGCCTTCTTTACCTCAGTCTTTACTTGACTGGCCTTTGGCAATCCCACATCCCCAAAACCAGTAGGGAAGTCCAGGGAAAAGGCACACTTCCCCTCAGTGGAGGAAGATCAGGTTAGGGAACCTTTAAACAAACTGAAAATACAGAAGTCTATGGGCCCCACTGTGATGTGTCCTTAAGTGTTGAGGGAGCTAGGCAATGTCATTGCCAGGSCAATTTTGATTATCTTCGAAAAGTTGTGGTGATTAGAGGAGGTTTCTGAGGACTAGAAGGAAGCAAGTGTCACTCATATCTTCAAGAAGGGCAAGAAGTAGATCTGGGGAACTACAGGCCAATTAGTCATATCTCTATACCTGAGAAAGTGGTGGAACAACCGATTCTGGAAAGAATTTCCAAACACATGAAGGATAAGAAGGTGATCAGAATTAGTCAGCATGGATTCACAAAGGGRAAATCATGCCTGACAAACCTGTAGCCTTCTACGATGAAATGACTGGCTTGGCAAATGAGGAGAGCGCAGTGGATGTTGTTCATCTTGACTTCAGTAAAAATTCTGATGCTGTCTCCCATAACATTCTTACAGACAAGCTCATAAAGTATGGGCTAGGTTCAGGGAGGTGACTGAACTACTGCACTCAGAGGGTTGTGATCAGTGGCACAAAGTCCAGCTGGAAGCCAGTCACCAGTGGAATACACCAGAGGTTGATACTGGGACCAATATTGTTCAACCACCTCACTAATGATACAGATGATGGGACAGAGCGCACCCTCAGTGAGTTTGCTGATGATACAAAACTGGGAGGAGTGGCTAATACACCAGAGGATTGTGCCGCCATTCAGAGGGCTCTTGACAGGCTGGAGATAAGGGCAGAGAAAAACCTCATGAAGTTCAACAAAGGGAAATGCAAAGTCTTGCACCTGGGGAAGAATAACTGCATACATCAGTATATACCAGTGGCCGACCAGCTGGAATGCACTTTTGCAGAAAAAAAATCTGGGGGTCCTGGTGGTCAACAAATTAAATATGAGCCAGCAATGTGCTTTTGTGGCAAAAGAGCCCAACAGCCTCCTGGGCTGCATTAGGTAGAGTGTTGCCAGCACCTGGAGGGAGGTGATCCTTCCCCTCTCATCAGCGCTGGTGAGACCTCTTCAGGAATGCTGTACTGGGCAGCCCAGAACTAACACAAGAGGCATGGACATAATGGGGCAAGTGCAGCGAACAGCCACAAAGACTAAAGAAATGGAGCATCTCTCACATAGGAGAGGCTGAGAGAGCTCGGTTTGTTTAGCATGGAGAAGACAAGGCTTGGTTGGAGGGGAGAGAGGGGAACTTATCCATATGTATAAGTATCTGATGGGAGGCTGTAAAGAGAACAGAGCCAGTCTCTTTTCAATGGTACTCAGTGGAAATACAAGAAACAATAGGCACAAACTGAAATCAGAAAGTTCCATTTAGGCATGAAAAGCTTTTTTAGAATAAGGGTGGTCAAGTACTGAAACAATTCTCAAAAGAGGTTATGGAGACTCCACTCAGAGATATTCAAAACCTGATTGGCCATGGCCCTAAGTCACCTGCTCTAGCTAATCCTGCTTTGAGCAAGCGTGTTGGACTAGATGATCTCCAGAGATCCCTTCCAACCTCAACCATTCTGCAATTCTATGATCTTATGAAACAACATGTTATAAACTTTTGCTCGCATGATTCAGGTTTCCCGTCCCAGCAACTGTCCCAGTTTTYTACCACACAGTATGCAAGCTATGACTGGGATGCAGCAGAGATCCAAGTGAACATCGCTTTTTACTTCCATTTCAAATTTTCCCTCCTGGGCTCTGCAGATCTTGTTAATCTTGTTTTCCCATCTTTCCTGCTAACCCCTCATTGTCTATATAGCAAGAAAGCAAATAGMGTTGCATGAATAGGCATAGAGTTGAATGCAATAATTAATGGTTTACAGAATGTGCAGTTCATAATTAGGGGTCAGTATTTGAAACAGATAAAAAGGCCAGAAGAACCAGAAGTGATCAAGTTAAATTCTGTCAGCATGTCTTGCCCCTATGCAGAAAGAGGAGATTGAAAGCTTTCCAAGACAGAGGGCCTTCTCTTAGAAGAGGACAAAAAYGTAAAAGAAAAAAAGAAGGACCTAGAGATGAAGCTGAATTCAACAGACAACATAAAAGAGATCCTTACACAAATGATGGTTTACATACTAAAGGCCTCTTGATTTTTATATTTCAGGTAACAGTGTAAGGCTTGCTTCTTAAAGTTCATTYCTGCATACCTCAAGCACACATACGTGCTTGAGGAACTAAACTAAACAGAAAAATCTTAATGTCTACTAAAGAACAAGAGAAGAAAGCCATACRCATCTTGTGAAATAAAAAAGAAAAACTTTTATTTGAGCATATATTGACTTTTAAAAATGCAATACATGCAAATAAGATGTTACTCTTCAATAATACGTCCATACTGCATACATAAAGAACACCTACCACAGAAGGGTCAGCCCACTGTTTTTATATCTTATCAAATGTATGTGCTACAACAATTTTGGCAAGAGATGCCAACAGTCAGTGGCCAGAATCTAGTACACGTTAACCCCTGCAACCCAATACGCTTTAAGGATGAGAAACTGAGAAGTTGTGGCCATGTGCACTACAGCCAGATTAGATGAGGCTTTTTAATGCATGTCTTCTAGGATAACAGCAGCCATACAATTGGAGACATTTCTTCAGCTCCATGCCTAACTGCTCAGTACTAATTTCAAATGATGAAATCATTTCATAGATTTTTTTTTTATTAATGTTATGCTTTTGCTTCAGAAATTTCTCAAAGTATTTACCAGTATCCCCAGTTTAACACAAATCAAAACAAAAATCTTACAGCATAGCCAATAGTGATGAGATAATTTGTTCTAAAGGGGTGGGAGGAATAGTTGCATACACATAGATTTGATATACCTCCTGAAACACTATGATACAAAGGGTATGGATATAATTTGAGCCAAATTAGCATTTGGATTACTGATTTCCAAGGCATTTAACAGAAACAAGGATATGAGTAGAGTTCTGGGTAAAAGAATTTAGATTAAGCCATCTGCATGTACCTGCACCCAACAGCCTGTTAGTATTTAGAATCAATATACTGAAAACTATTACTCCCATGAAGCCTAATTAAATGGAAACAAATCGTGGTTAGCACTGAGGATTCCCAGGGCACCAAAAGCCAAAGCAGCAGGACATTCAACGACTGGATAGAAAACATGAGGCTAGACTATTTATTTAATAGCTATGAAGTGAATGTGCTACTGTTTTCTGAAAACCCAATGGGGAAGTTACAGTACGATAGCTAATCCCCATTCCTCATCAAAACAGACAGGAATGCACACTGGATAATTTGTTCCGATGGTATGACATCATTCTGTTAAGTTTACTGTTTTTAATAACAAGTTTCAGCCTTCTCTCACTTTCTCCCATATACAAGATCAGATCAGCCTCTCAGTGACCTACTTTATGAGTCATAATCCTCATTATTTATGATTCAGAAAAATGTCTTCTCTGACAGTATTTCCCAGACTACTGTGGGTTCATTCCAAGAACCAATTTCATCTTCATTGGTTTCCTACAGGAAACCAGACCAACTTCCTATTATTTTATTTTCCTTACTTTCAGCATGGCTCACAAAACTAACTGGAAGTGAGAGTGATAGAAAACTTTATTCTGTATAAACACAAGCCAACATAAACATCACCAAAAACTACTGAAGACGTCACCAGTTCAATGTGACCAGAATGTGAAACAAGCTAAGATTAGAAGCTGTCTTCCCTCCTTCYCCCAATATGGTGTGTACAGACAAAAATGGTAACCTTATATAAACAAAGTTTTGCAGCAAGAACTGTTCAGTTGTCACTCCAGCAGGTGGCCAAGTCCCTATTTCCTATTYGAACACTGAGCACTTTTCAAAAATGGCAAGCATCGGTAGACTAGTTTTAAGTCTGATAGATACCTCAAGTCAAGTCCCCCAATCATCTCGGTCAACAGGTCTGGAATACCTACATTTTTCCCTAACTGGAGCAATGGAAATATCAGTGGGTATGCTAGGAAGCACAACACATCAACCCCTGAAGTAACCCTGTCTAACTTTCATCTATGTCCAGTAGGACTGATTAGTACTGCCTAAGCACTGGTCCTGCTACATTCAGGCTGGCTTCTAAAAGAGCCATTCTGATGTTCCCTCACTATTTTTCAAGGCACGTTAGACTTCAAAAAGCCAAGACCCACTGCCAGATCTGAAATGGCTCCAGAAGTTCATGCAGGGAAACACCYGAATAATAAGCTTTCTCAGAGCCCATGGCAGTGTGATGAAGACACAATGACTATTGCAGCATCACCACCAACATCCCTTCACTCCATACTAGTGCTGTGATTTGAGCTGTTGACAGCTGCAGTAGCCACATGGAGATAACTTGGGCCTAGAAGATCAGTAAAAATTCCATGGGACTTGAGCTGATTCCATGAAGATTGGTAGACAGTGCACTGCTTCAAAAAAAAAAAAAAAAAATTGCAGGAACATCCAACATTGTACTGCAAATACCTGGCAGAGTTTGCTGGCTTCAGTTCCACTCTCCATAGCAGCAGCTAAATTGTTCTGAACCAGAGCTGCCCTTGGAGTTGGACTGCCTTGTTCTTATGGTGCTGCACCTAAGAAAACCAACTGGACATGTACAGTACAGACAGCAAACTGAATAATTCAACCACGGATAATTCTTTCAGAGCAATTTAAAATCAAGATTACGCTTGTGTCACTTCCATATTCTGCTGTCCTCCTTGTCAATAACTGCATTCTTTTAGCACAGTTTGCTCTTGATGGGTTTAGAAATGAGGCATATGGTTTGATAGCAGCAACACTTTTTGTAAGAGGGTTGACTTACAAAACCAAAGCCAAACTCATTTTCATAAGGCTTAAGCTCTTCAATGCTCATTCAATTCTCACATCAAGAGAGGCTAGTGAATTTATCATTTAGAAATACTCTCACATTGCACACAGCAAGGACACAGCATATGGCTGATCCATAATCTACTTTAACMACAATTAGCTACTTGCCCATAAATTTTAGTTCATAAGCATGAAGAGGAGTACAAATGAGTTTTTTTGCAGAGTAAATGGAGTTGACCTGTTAAATGAGATTTTCTGTATTTGGAGAGCACTGCGGTTTAACATCTATGCAACATGAATTCAAGTTACCCACTCTGTTGTTTATACTCTGTCCTTACAATATAACTGTATTTGCCAGAATCAAGTTACTCATCTTCAACAAGTCCTTTTTGTTTCAGTTTCTATAAACTGATTTTCCAACCAGAAAAAAAAGAAAGAAAAGAAAAACTAATAAAAGTAATAGTGAAGCTGTCTTCTCCATTTATAGGTTAGTCTTTCAAAGACTACTACTTGTATAAAAACTGGTATAGGTAAGCCTTTCTGGAAACAACACATTTAGATACACGTATCTGCTCCATTGTCATGCMAATGGAAATGTTGCGGTTCTAAGCACTGTTTGGTCCAACAACCTCACGTTACTCCTCCACTAGGGAGGAGGAAAAGCACATTGTGCAAAATTGTTTCAAATGGTAAAAAAAACGAATTTCAAAACCTGGGGATCTTGTTGGTAATGACAATTTAACCTCATCTAAAACAAGTCTAACATCTAATTGCATATTCAGTAACAAAATTTATGCAGTAATTCAGCATCTCAGCAAGTACAATTCCGTTGATGTAGGGCAGTACTTATCTGTCAAAACTAGCAATTGCTAAAATGGCTGAAAGTGCTGTAGGTTAAAATTGCATTTTCACATATGCACATTCACAATTCTCAGTGCTGGAAGCTACTCACCTTGACATGGCTCTGAGCTCCCAGGTTGTATATCTCAGTGGGCTTGACTTCATTAATGATCTTCACCAGGCAGGTGCTGTCCGTGAGATCACCGTAGTGCAGCTTCATGTCTTCAAAGTTTAAGAACACACTATTAATATACTCTAGTCCCAAAACAATCTAGCATCCTTGGTCAAGATACAAACATTACTCCAGATTTAAAATCCAAATAAACATTTACTGGAAAAAGCTAAGGGAACAGTGGTTCAGTAAGGTTTGCTTGCTTTTTTCCCCTCTTTAAACATAATACAGATTTCCCTGTGGGAGTAACAAGCACCATTTCAGACTATCTTTTTAAAAATCTGATTTACCTGGCAACATTTATATAATTTGTTCAATCATGTATATTTCATTAAGCTAGGTTATATAAATTAGATCACTATCCATTACATAATCTTGGCCACCAACTCTTATTTTAGTTCAGGTTTCCAACGTTTTGCTCACCAATGTTTTCAATAACTTAATTATACATTTGATAGTTTTCTCCTCCTTCTCGAAATGAAGTTGCACATGCTTAAGTTCCTCACTGCAAATAATTTCACAACGTGACTAGCAGAAAAAAGATACTAAAAATGCTTAAGCTATTTATAAGCTGAATATTTAGATTTAGATAATATTATCCTATGACTTGCTGCATTCAGTACAACAGTTTTCCATTTTAATGATATAGCTATACACTGCAAAGGAAACAGCAATTTCAGAGAAGAATTGTAACTGGTAGCGAAAAYGCATCATGACATTAAACACAAATTTCAAATGTTGTTAGATATATCAGTCATGCAGCTGTTATTTATCCTTTCCTGACTGGGTTAGTTTCTAACTGGTATGTGAAAAAGGAGGTAAGAGCATGAGGCCAGCTCCTGTCAAAGTTAATACAGCATGTCACAATGACTTATCAACTTGTCCTTGGTTTCAGAATCTAGCCTGTCAAGAATTTATTCCAAAAGTTAAATTCACTCTCATAAACAGGCCTCATATCCCTCTTGCTTTAAAAGAAATACCACCACCATACGGCCATTTGGACATCTGTTCAACAATAACAACCACCTTTCTTTATTAAAAAAAAATCTTTTATTATAAATATTGAAGAATTAGCAGTTTACATTCAGATGTCATATTTACACAAATTTTCATTTAATGCTTTTGACCTCAGTAAACTTAGGTTTGTAATGCATTATCTCCAGAAAAATATTCCAACTCTAGGGCAGTTTAGCAGTCTTCCAATCTGACAAACAAGGATGGTCACTTTTTTGGGCTGTATCATCCACTAACTCAATCAATCTGCATATCTTTTTTAAAATTATCAAACCAAGAAACATGAGGTTTATTATGAAAGACTATAAAATGAATACATAGTACATTTTAAAAACACTGTTCAGAGATATGTTCAACATACTCCTGATATCTTTTAAGGCAATGTGGATGCAAAAGCAGGACAGTTCTTAAAAAAGACCTAAGTTCCAAGCTGAGGCTATGGCTAACGGAAAAGGGAATGCTAATGCTCTAAGAGATCTGTGATTGAAATTTGGGGGATGGCAAGTAGGTTATGACCCTTTTAGTACATACATATCAATTATCCAGGCTGTGGGTTGCTTGCATTCCTGCAATGCATTCTGTACAGCCTGTGCCAAAACAACACTAGGTTTCCACTTGTTGGGAATGCAACTGTCCTGCTTCTGAAGTGAAATTCAATACATGAAATTAGTTTTGCCTGTGGGCCGAGGCATGCACAAGATCCCATATGGTTAAAGGACAAGCAGATTTGGATATTGGTGTTAACCTGCAATCCTCRAAACTGCCGGAGTCTAGACCACCTAGAGGGCGACACATTTTTCTTGCAACATTGTAAACAGAGACCACTTGCAAGCACAGGTTATCCAGTTTCTTTGGTGGCAGTTGCCACCTTTTCCAGAATAACTCTATGAGCTGCCGAGAACAGAGGAAAAAAAAAAAAGAAAGAAAGAAAGAAAGAAAGAAAGAAAAAAAAATCAAAATGAACTGCCCTTTCTGCACCAAAAAAAGAAAGCGTCCCCTAAGCAACAGGAACCTTTTCCTTTGCTTACTTCCTTCTGATGTTAGATGAATTCTCCCTGACTGCTGAGCCAGCCTTTGGGAGAGCAGAATGCTCCAGAGCAGAGGACACTATAACAACAGGAGAGTCAGGCAGTTCTGTAAGTAGCTTTTGGGTCTGAAAGAGCAGTAGGTTACTCTCCAGGCTAAGCAGCAGCTGGGCAGGAAGGAGGTGCCTGGCTCCCTCTTCCTACACCAGCAAACTTCAGCTCTATCACCATTCTTAGGCCAGAAAACACTCTCAGAGCTTTCCAAGGGGAAGCTGCACTGCCAGTTGCACTGAGAACTCAGAGATGGTCTCTCATAATTAAACTAAATTTAAAGCTCTCAAAGTGCCCACTTTGGTCTACCATCAAGTTCTCAAAGCTTCTTATTCAAATAGCTTTTTTAGAGGGGAACAGCGCACGAGGCAGCRTTGTTTATTTTTGAAATTGTGAAAAAGAAGTCTTTCAAGAATAACAGGTTAAGTGGAAAGACTTACAAGAAAAAAGGTTTATTTTGTGCAAAGATTTATAAGCATAGATCAAATGCCAAAACCTTTGGGCAAGCACTGACTGATATTAATAAAATTATCCAATTTGAAAGCCTCCTTAGTAAGCAGTAGCTGGAGGGCTTGCTTCAGGGAACCCTATAACCTTGTTTTCTTTACTTGATTTCATTTTCTTTAAAAGAGATCCACTGTTTATGAGACCTTCTCCTTGCAACATGTAATCCGTTCCTCATAGAAAGAACACATTGGGCAAACAAAAATTTAGAGTTTTTGTTCACATCAATCACTATTGCTTCTTTACTTCCTCCAGTACTGCCTGGAAACCCATTGTTTCAAAATAGTTGCCATGGAACAGCCTTTCCTGAGATTCCAAGTCCAATTCCTCCTCCTTCAATTCATATGGTTACATGCCTCAGTTAAAGGAAAATGAGATAAGAAGTTGGGTAAAATATCTAAGGGTTGCTTTCTTTTACCTTTCTTCCACACCTTTTGTTAARTATTTCTCTCTGTATTAATTATACTACCTTCTCAAATCACTTTCATATTCACAAGATGGTCCTCATGAAGAACTAYTTCCGATTTGATTTCTTCACTAGTTTTACCTTGTGAACAAGGTAAAGTTTCATGGGAAACATATCGCTTACACTGTCCTTGATGAAAACAGCTTAGTATTCTTTATGAAGGTACTACATTCATTTTTTTTGCCCCTCTCAATAAGATATTTTTGCTAGCAGTGTCCAATAAATTCACAGAGAGCCTTGTAAATGCCATGGAAGTACTGTCAAAAATTAAATACTAAAAATAACAAAGACTGTGTAAATTGTACCTTATAATGCAATCATACGTTGATATTATTGGTTCTGTTTAACCATGGCAGGAAGTAGACTTCAAAGACACTGTGATTTGTTTAKGGCATCAAGATATTTAGTGATAACAATGCCTTTATTCTACAAAATACACATAATGTGAAGAACTACACATTCATTAAAATAAACAGCACAACTTGAGTAGAACGTACAAATTCAGAAGGTCCAAACACTCATTCTTCCTGTCACCAGCAAGTATTGATCACATCGTATTCATATTATCACGCAAGCTGTCAAAGCTTCAAAAAAGCACCTTATCCTCCTAAAAGGCTCATAGAGTTGCTAAAAAGGTGGCTGGGCAAATCAAAGCATCTTCTGGATGCATACAAATTATTTTGGAATAAGATGAGTCTCTCTTCTCAGAAAAGCCAACCATATTAAATCAAGTGTGATTTTCTTATTATAGAATATTTTATACTGTGTAAATGTTCCATTGTTCCATCGAGAGGAATACAGCAGGATTTCAGTTGTTTCTTTTTATGCTATGTAAATGTGGCCCAGAAACTATGAAGGGTAGGCCACAAAAATCAAGCAAAAGGAATCAAACATGCAATGAAAAATAATTATTTCACTACTAGCATAAAATCTCATGTCTATGTAAAAGCATATAACTGCATCAAGAACACACACACATTGGTTAAAAAAAGGAGATAAGTTTAAGATAACTGTCTCAACAACTTATTCTAATATCTCAATTCTAATATCACTACCTCTATTCTGCTCTCTCAGCACTTTCAACCTCAAATAGCTCATTACAGGGTCAGCCATTTTCTAGCTGTTGTTACTCACCTATTTGTGAGAGCAGTATGTCGGCATTTTTATACAATAGAAAAGGTCTTTCTGTGCTCCTCTAACATTTTTCCCTCTTGATAATTGTCATGCACAGAAATATATATGCTTTATGTCACCTTTCAGTCAGAGAAAAAATCATCAATTCTTTTCATTCTAAGCTAGAGCAGCTAATAATGGAGAAAGGCAAGGCTTAGCTAGCAAGTTTCAGCTGTATAACCAATCCTAAAATCAAGGAGAGCTTTAAAATGACTGCCAGTTGGTAGAGTTTTGGTAAAGAAAACTGATTGTGAGATTCCCTTCCTCCTTCACCAAACAAACCATACACTGTAAGAAATCTTAAATATAAAAACACATTCTTACTTCCTTCAGTGTGAGCCTGTGGGTTCTTATAGAGATGTTCAATCCGGCCTGTATTAAAAGAACTAGATCGACGAACGATTCCATGCACCTGTGGATTAAACACAGAAAAACAATCAAAGGAAATGGTAAATATATAAAAAAAGGAAATGTTCATCTTCTCGTCTTTCAAATACATAGGCCTAACCCTTACATCAAGTAATGTGTTTGTCTCCATTCCTAAACTAAAGGCAAACAGTTATCAAAATTCTAACATAATACTCCACAAYGAGCTCTGATTCTGCTGTGTTTGCGTCAGTGCCCTTGAACTGTTCCATCTTCTCTCTTGTTGACACACCACTAGCAGCCCAACTGTCTCGCACAAGACTGAGAACACATCCAACTGCTCTAGAGCACCATCTCCTTGTGAGGGAAACTTGCCAGCACTGCTGCAGRGGGGCAAGCAGGATGTGGAGTCTACGGTAATCTCTTCTAGATGGTTATAGAGGGGTCTTTCTGGAGCCAAAAGATTTGGGCACACACACACAAAAAAAAAGCAGTTGCAGGAGATGGGGACTGAGGAAAGGACAGGGGAAACAGGTAAGAAGAAAAGAAAAAGTCAAGGGGAAAGAGGGCAGCAGCAGCAAGGCCCAAATATATTTTTAAACACCTGTTATTCACCGTCTGTTCTTCCAACACACTAGAAAGAACAGTCAGTCCTATTTTTTAAATCTCATGAGTCAGTTTTCTGAGATGGGTTATAGGACACAAAGGCAAATTTAAGGCCGAAACGCAGGTTGGGAATTTCCTTTAACCAGCCATGACAAATAGGTAAGAAAAAAAACAGCAGTTCTGACTAACATTAAAGAAAAGCCTGTTTGTGTCTAATACACCAAAGAAACTGTTTGAACACTGAACCTGTTTCCTCCTTATGCAAGATAGCCCCATACCTTCTGTCAAAGTTTATGCTAGTTTTGGTCACCAGCTGCTGAAACTGTGCTTGCACAAGTGGAATCAAACCTCAACACCTGCTTCTGCCCTCCATCTCTTCCTACCCTGTATTTCTGAAAGGGACCCCTTACTATGTGATACATCCTATACTCATTCGGGTTGGGCCATCACTTTAGCTTCTCACTTTATATTAACTTGAACCTGCAAGCATATCATCAGCACGAACAGAATTTTTAAAAGTACATGTCTTAACTACAGCTACACATGCCAAAAACACATTTTACTCCATTTCAAGTCTGAACTTAACTGAGTAGAAAGGTATGCACAACCTCAGAGTGAGACCAGTTTGCTACATTATGAATGACCTTTTGGTGGCAGSCTGTGTAATTATTGTGCAATATTTTCATCTTTAAGGTGTGCATGTCAAATTCACGATACCCATTTCCTTGCATAAAATCTCTTTACCACCCAACTACCCATTATGCTCACACAAGGTACCTTGTTCTAGAATCCAAGTGCTAAACTTTTCACAACTGAATAAAATACTGCATTTTGAGGCTTAACAGGTAAYCCTTAGAAATGTGGTGCCAAAAGTAAATTCCTTCCATTAAGCAATAAATTTATGAAGTTTTAACTAAAAGTTGCCTAGAAAGAATCCTCATCAAAATAATTATTTATGGAATACGTGGATAATTTATTTTTATAGGGACATAAAGGCTATATACTTTCAAAAGACACGTCCATAATAAGTTYGGTTTTGCACAATATGTTGGAAATGCTTTGATTAGTTACCTGAACATCTGTTTTTCTAAGCAAAATTAGACGTTGCAATTTTAAAGTATCAAACTATTCCAAATAAAGTTTACTGAAGTGCTCTACAACTGTTCTAGCAAAATTAAATATTTTGGYTTATGTCCTGATGAGAGATTTCTTGAGCTCTCAATTACCTAACTCAGARTTAAGTCATGCTGAAATTCAAGATCACACAAACCATTGACCAATAAGTCAAATCTTGTCATCTCAAGGCTTGATGAAAGATTGTGCATGCTTGAGCTTTGTGTCAGCTGAAYGATTGTCGTACTAACATTTGACCAATGAGACATGTTAAATGCAATCACCCCATGACTTCAAACACTTTCAGCAAATAAACAAATCCAGAGAGCCTCCTGCATCCAGTGATAATAAGAAAACACTCAAACTTAGCTTTTATTTTTTTTCCCCACTCCTTTTTCTGGTATGTATATACAAGAGAAAGAAAACCTGCCAAATGCTCAATCTATGACAGCAATATCGCTGTAAGAACTGATGAAAGATGCTTTTGTCTGCATGGGACAGGTGAAATGCAAACTTTGTGACAAGCCAAGATGTGTGCAAACTGGTTAATCTAGTTAAGAATGCAAGATCAGTAGATTTTTCTTAATAGGGCTTGATCTTTCTTTAGACAGTCTGATACTTCAAAAAAAAGTCTTAACTGACTTGCTAGTCAGTTGAAAAAATGCTGTCCATAAACAGCAAAGAAATCTCAAATTCAACAAATGTTGGTTTATGAGYTTCCCAGACAGAAATTTACAAACTGTTTTAACTGGAAATGGATTGAACTTTATCAAAAAAAGATCTRTCATACCCTTGTACCAAAACATTCCCTTCTCATTTACTAGTTTTTGAATTGCAAAGATATCTATCAGATAACTATCTATCTTGTCCAGAAGTCCTACATCTCTGCTATTCCTTTCTTAATAAGCATGATATCATGCTTATTATATCAATATCAACTTCTTCAAAGCCAAGAGAAACTACAGGGAGATTCTGTCTCAGGGATACATCTTACTCTAGAAGAATCACACTGCACAAACTTGCCTCGCACCAGAGCCCAGAAAGAAAAACTGCATCAGGCTTCTCATGGGACTAAAAGGAACATTTAGGCCATGATGCACACTAATATTTCAGCAAAGAAACAGCTGCACATATAAAAGCAGTATCGTTGAAGTAAGTCCACATTACAGAACACATGCTATGTATGCTGTCGTGCTTGGCTTCTAGAGGCTAAGTTAGTAATGCACGTATTTTAAGGACTGAACACTATGGTTACAATAGAATGAGTTGAGATGAAGAAAAGATTACATTCTTTCTTTTCCCTTTTCTCCAATTCCACTAGGATTTAATCAAATACCTTCAACTGTTGCAGCTGTAAGAACTCAGATCCACTGCAGATAAATACTATTTTGTGTGTTAAGGTTATATTCAGCACCACTGCAATATTCAATCTGTCATTATTCAAATTATCACCTAGTTATTTGGAAGGAAAAAAAGAAAAAGAAATCAATAAAGCTGCATCATGCAAACTACAGTTTATATCTAAAAGACGACTTTCTCTGTAAGCAGTAGTCCAGTTCAGAGATTTCAGTCTTAAAATGTTTTTTTTTTTTCTGTTACAAATAACTGGTAACATACACACTTTATTTGTGAATTTCCTTACATTACTACCCATAGATTACCATATTTGCTCTACTGTTCAGTTAATGAGGAACAGAGATCTCTAAGTAGGAACATAGGAAAGAATTCCAAAAAATACATGGAGAGCTGAGGAAAAGAAAGAAAGAAAGAAAGAAAGAAAAAACTCCCCCTCCCTTCCTCCACCTCCCCCCCAAAAAACCTCTACCCAATTATTGTAATCTTTCTGCTGTGCAGAAGATCGTATTCCATTTTTGCTTCAGTTAGCAGTTCAATTACAGAGTAGGAAGGAGTGTGTGCTTTTTCCTGCAAAGTAGCAGAAGCAATGAAAATGGTACCCTTCTTCCCCAAATGGAACAGAGGAACAGTAAAAATAAGCAATTTACAATACTTAAAACCCACACCAACAAGCAAATCAATCAGTAAAGCAGTAAAAAAGGATGCAATAAGCAAGGCAAGACTAATCACATGCAAAAGGACGAAAAATGCAGACTGTTTCTTATTTAGATATGCAGCTATTACAACAGAGGCAGTAAAAACCTACACTAGAATTAAAAGTACTGTCTTTTACCAAAAAACCCACGAAATACTACATTGTTATGAGAATTATCTGATCATCCCTTTCCTCGTCCTTTCTATCGTGATAACACCTATTGCAAGCACTCACTGCTCATGACTGAGCAGGCAAATACTCTCAGATATGCACTCCAAGTGATCTGAAACCATGAAACCRTACCACAGTAATATTGTCATTGAATTGGCAAGCTCCCCCACCCCTCAAAGAACAATCCTGCTTAGTAGAGTTATTTAGCAGGAATTAAGGAGTCCGACTCCCTTTATTTTAAGAAAAAGGTAAATGAGGCTCACATGCAAAGGAAGAATACAATTAATTAAGAGAAGGGGTAGGAAGCAACACTCCCAGAAGTCTAAATTCTTACAAAGAAACCAGGATGCTTCTCAGAAAAAAAAAATGTTTAAATTTTCAGCATGAGCCTGACAGGGATTAGCAAAATTTTTACTGCTGAGGTACAACTACTGATACAAAAAGGCCTTCAGTGAGAGCAAGAAGTTTGAGGGTTTTTTCTTCTCTCTTCCCCCCCTTCATGTGGTACATTGCATTATAAATTATTCCCTAATTCTTTACAGTTTTGGCTTACACAGGTTGTTGCTTATCTAAGTTGGCGGGAAACATGCAAAGGAGTTATACCCTGAGGAGCAGAGGGAATTCACCAGTGGACATTAGATGATAAATAGTACAATAAGCTGGCGTGATTACAGGCCATGTTGCACATTCTTCTCTGGAGTTTTGATTTGTTATCTAGGGTTGAGTGGAAAACATACACAGAGACAGAAGCAGAGGAAGCTAGAGTTGCGGCATCCAAATGATTCCATCAGCCTGCAGTCAGTCACCGAGTCACTCACCTCATAGCCTTTTTCCAGCAGGAACTCAGCCAAGTACGATCCATCCTGGGAAGAGTAAGATACAGGAGAACGTCAGAAACACATTGGGGGGGGAGGGGGGAGAAGAAAATAAATAAATAAATAAATTAAAGGAAATCTGAGCTGACCGGGTAACAAGAATATACTCAGATTTCGCCAGATACAACTGGAGACCTGACCTGAAATATTATAGACACTTTTTGGTTAGTTTTAGATTAAGCAGCAGTATATTTAAGATAACTTGCTTTCAAATGCTGGTTGAGAACTCCTGCCCCTTGAATCCCTTTCCAGCTTCCATTTAAAAATGTCTAAAGACAGCTTTCCAAAATAGCTTAAACACAATTATTGAATTTGAACTATTTCGGAGATAGGGAAGGAAAAAACAAATGTYGCAAACTTAACATACTCTGACAGCAGACAAACAGATTTGTATGCTAGTGTGTCAAGCTCAGGTCTCACTTRCATACATTCCTTTCATAAGCATTCTAAAGACAGCAATAATCTTGTTTGCTTGATCAATAAAGTTTTTCAGAAGTCTCCCTAGCACGTTTTATTTTTATACAACAAAAAGCAGGTTATAAAAAAAGTCACTTTCACAGTTTGTAAACAACTGAGAGTTGAGAATTTGTTTTTTTCTTTTAAGATGTCATCAAACTCAAGTTATTAAACTCTCAAAAAGCAAATACTTCAAAATCCATGCTAGCACATGTTTTCTGAAATAAAGTAATTTTCCTGTGCTGATTGCTATTGCCAGGATTACCAAACAAAAAATAAGTCATGTTACCCTTATAAAATTCTACACATGGTCACAAATTTAGCAAATATTACCCCTTTGGAATGCACACAAACCAACGTTGCAAAAACTAAGTGATCATCTATGCCCAAGGAGTCTCTTTGTTTTCTTTTTGAACCAACAGTACCCTTTAACACGTGAGAGTATTCCAGAGTCAATTGACTTACCATAAGACGACCACAAAAACACAGAATGCCACCTTCACTCACACACTTAAAGTATATTACATGTATATGCCTTGACATGATCAGGGCCAAAGACCTTTAGGTATAAAACTGGACGTACACCTCTTTGATCCTCTTTTTACT
Source organism: Rhea americana (assembly GCF_003343005.1). Taxonomy (NCBI): domain Eukaryota; kingdom Metazoa; phylum Chordata; class Aves; order Rheiformes; family Rheidae; genus Rhea; species Rhea americana. Next base: position 117,764 of record NW_028186529.1, on the reverse strand, counting down.
CTTTTTCTCTGTTTCCAAAGAAAAAAAAACTCTTTCACCTTAAATTAAATGCACTCTTCCTGTCTCACAGACAGCCCAAGGAAAATGAAATAGTAAAATAAGAAATTCGAGATGCWCTAGGAGGCTCTTAAACAGCAGGACTGTCAGCGGACAGCGCTTGTGATATTGATGTTAAAGAAATGCATAAATTTATGCAGAATGACAGGGTACAGTACATAATGGACATTTGCTGTACATTTATGCCATACATATAAAACTCYAGCAGCTTTAATGACTTTACTGCATAAATATGTTTCATAATGTCTTATACAGATTAGGAGAGCATGAAACACACAGTCCCAGCATACACATATTTCTTCCACTACATGTATGATATGTATGTGCTTACACAGCTTTTCAGTCAGATTATAATACTTGTTAATTTGGAATATGACAAGCCATGTATGCCACGCCACTTAAGGAATGACTGGATTGTATGTGGTTCCATACATCACATGAAAATAACAAGACCTCATAGAAAGAAAAAATATTCATAAAAAATATATATGCAATAGAAACTCTGGAGAAACATTGCAGGGGTGGAAAGCTGTAGTTTACTTTTCTTTAGTAAATCCTCCAAGATTTAGCAGAGGTAGAGTAGGGGGAAGAAAGCTTCATATTTTGCTTTGGTTGCATAGTCCGTAAAAAACAAAAACTGAGGTGAAAGTGGGAGACACAGAGTGTAAAGGAGACGAAGAAAAGAGAGGTTGTGATTATTTAGAAAGTTGATGTGAAACAGACTTGACTAGGATTGAACCCTGTCAATAAGGTCTTGTTCTTCTCACCCAGGCCATTTCTCAAACTTTCCAACCACACTGGAACATTTTGAACCAGCAGTGGCATTTGCTTCCTCTGCACTTCCTTTCCAGGTCTATCGAGTGATAGGGCACGGCTTTACAATGAGTGGGAAACAGGCAGCAAGTGCGAATGCTACTGGTTTCTGGCTCTAGCACAGCACAGCTGATTTACTGTCTGGTAATCTCACACAAAGCAAATTGATGTGGTACTGCACTATGATATAGTATCGCAGAGAGCCCTAAAGTTTCACATTGCCCTTCCTTTTCAGTGTAGCAGCTGTCAATGAGTGTGGCAATCTGAACAGCGATTAAAATGTTATAAAATTTTGCAACTTGTTATGTATAGTACAGTTTCAAACGTTCCTTAATGAAAATGAGGAATAAAGAACATTAAGTAAGCTCTCTTACAAGATTTACACCTTATGCATAGGAGACTGTATTACACATATAAATTCTGTTATCAAAGCTATCAATTCTCGTTTATACTACAAACAGAACTTTCAAGGTTCACAAATCATTAAATGAAAAACAGGAAAGGATGTAACCGTTTAACATTAAAGCTTTAAAACATTAAATTTTTCTTCAGATTAGCAGTTTTTGAGTCGTATGTTCCCAATCACATCCATGCCTAGCATGCATCTGAGCAGGAATGGATCAGCATGAAGTGCACAAATTTATCTGACCCGTCCAGTAAACTTTTGAGGGGATAAGGAGAGAGAAAATGTCTTCCCTCTTACAAGTAATACTCACAATAATCTTGATCTTATCTCCCTGTTTCACTTGGAGATTGCTGATTCAAATCCAATCCTTCTCACTGTACCATAAGGAGAGTTTCTGGGAAACTGTGCCATTCTATCTCTGCACTGTGGCTGCAACGTCTCTTGACGCCCATCCACTTGGGGTTCTTTATACAGAGCTTTAACACTGAAAGCAAATCACTTTTGGGAGCTTTGTCCAGAAAAAGAAAACCTTAAATCTAGAAGATATACACACACATAAACATAGATATGTACCTTTAAGCTTTTACATACATACATATATATATATATATATAAAATTGTATTTTTAATATATTATGATATATAAAAATAAAAAATTATAGAGTGTTATATTACTTTGTTCCTTCCCCTGACCAATATGCTATTCTACTTACTTTAGAAGCATTACCATTTTGAAGGCTTACTTTTGCTAAGGTGCTCTGCTGTTATTCTTCTGAGATTTTGTTGACATTTGATGAGATTGATAAAATGAGATAGGGAAATATAGCCCTTTTTCTACAGGTAACTCATTCACTTCAGTAAAAATAGGCTACAGTCTTTAAATAGGATTATAATGAGACCTTGTTCTATACAGACATACTGGGTCATCCTGCATGATCAAAATATTTTAACAAAACTAATCAAATAAACCACTTCAGTTAAAATAGTTCCTCATCAGCACATTGTGGCATGTCAGACTTCAAGAATCACTTCACTGTCTTCAGCCAAACAGCAGTCTGAAAGCATATGCAAAGAATGATATACTTCAGCTAGCTTCCAATATATAGCAGCAGGTTTCCAACTGTAGTTTCCTTACATGTCTTTAAAATTCCCAGACAAAAGAAAACAGTCATATAAACTAGTGAGACAACTTTAAGATGCAATATTTTATATTTAATAGAGTAGTTAATGTCAGGAACTTCAATAAGCCTTGACACACTATCAAAGGAAACCTTTTCCAACAGTGAAAGAAGTGAGACAAACAAGAGTTAGACAGTGCCATGCCACAAACATCTAGGAAAAAAAAGTTCATGAAGTTTGACTTGACCTATGAGCAAAGAATATGGTGATTTATACAGAAAATAAAAATGAAAAATAAGCAGAATTAAATGGCATGGTTGCCAACCCAAGCCTCCTTTATTTTGCACTGTTCTATTCAAGGGAAACTCCATTTGTATCAATGGCTTGTTTTAGATTTATATTGATACAAGTAAATTCAGAGAAGGCAATAAAAGCAGCTCCCATATGCAGGACATCCTCCTCCTCTTCCTTTAATAGGACTAGTTAAGAGCATCCTTCCATAGACATATTTGATCCAAGAACTGGATTATGTGTCCTATCTGAACATTCATCTTTTAGAGAAGGAACTCCTACTTCCCCAAAGTTCCTCTCTACTAAAACATAGGAGCCAGAGAAAGTACTAGCAGGACAGAGAAGAGAGGCCAAGAAGAGGAAGAACAGTTTTATTATTACTGTTATTTTTCCTAGAATTATATAGGAAAGTACATAGTTTTCTCAGAAGAAGAAAAGGAATTAAAAACCTAATACGAACAATGCAAATACATTTAATTTTAACACACAGAAAGAGGAGAAAGGATTCTCTTTGCAGGAAAAAAAAAGTATTAAGTTTTAGAAAAAAACATCCCCACAGTATTGTGTAGAAAGTGACATTCCTCACAAATATCCAGTTTTAGGAACTCCCAAATCCATACAGAGGATTGTGAGAAATCCTGCTATAAAATCTCTAGAGAAACCAACAGCCAACAGTCCCACTCCCCAGTTGTTCCTGATGACCTGGAGTGAAGGAGCAGGCAGCCCTCTCACCACTGCTCTTTCTCATAGCCTCTCTCGCATTCCCTTCTTCTGCAATCACTTGTCTTGCGATCTCGCTGACGGTCAAAGCGTGCTTATTGCCATCACTGCTTTAATCATCCTTCACCTCCACAAAATGCTCTTAAAATTCAGGTAAGACTCTACCTCTAAACTTGACTGGGAGCAGGGATTCAATTTGCACTGAACTGCAACAAAAATTCTGCTGATTTTAAATGGAGCTGGACCATCACTCTCCATTTCTTTCATAGCTGAGCCTTCACCATACTCCTAGAACTGCTTATGATCTACCACCCTCTTATCATTCCCTCCTACCACCCGTGCTACCACCCTGTTTCCTTCCTACCTGCTAAAAGATGGAGTCTAGCTTAACGCTGCAGGAAAAGTTATTTTGCTGCCAATACCATAGAGGCCAGTGTTAAGCTTCCTATGGGAGACGGCTGCATGGGAGCGCCCCCACCTTCAGAGCCCCCCAGTGCAACCCAGAACCTCCAAAACCAACTCCAAACCCGGTGACAGACATGGCCACTCAAAAGGCATCACTTCGTTACATAAACAGCTGGCAAACAAGTCTGGCTAGATATACACCTATACATACTTTCTTTGTCCATTTGCAAGTAGGTTGCCAGAAAAGAGCACAAGAATGTAAAATGCAACAGTCCCACACTACCAGATGCACTGCTGAGAGATGTTAGATTTTTTTTTTTTAAGGTAGACACATATGACGAAATATCTGTCCATTCACAATATGCTTATAGTTCTGCTCTGTACTTCTCCACGGTGACCATGTTTCACAGACGCCAAGCTGTCAGATTTCACTATTTATTTGGAAGACTGCCATAATTTTCACACGTAAAATGAAAGATCAAAGTTGGTTATATTTATAAAATTCAAATTGAGTAAGGCTAGTGCTCTGCCCTTAGGAATACAACTACAAAGGCAAGTTCATGGCAGTTCAAAATATAAATGGTGTCAATTAACAAAGTCATTTTTAACAGTCCTAAATTCCTTTTGAACTACAAACTATAACTGTGTCCTGGAAAGTTACATTTTGATAGGTTTAATGAATCTATTTGGGGAAAGGAGAGTGGAGAGAAAAGGTATACGTGTTTTTTATTTCTTAAATAAAGGGACCTTTCTGGAATAACACCACCAACAGAGCACTACAATCATGATCCTTTAGCCTTGTTTGAAGGAATAATAAATACTGCCATTAAAATTTATAGAACTAGTGCCACTAGTAGCCTTTCACAATAAATAGTTGCTTCATCAAGTTTTAAAGTTTTGCACAACTATTAGTTAATATTATTTTAGCAACTTATTAACCTGCAGTATGGCGGCAGATCCTTTGCAGCGGGAAACATATTCTACTACTCTAAAGAACTATCTAAATGATTTTAATATCAATAATAATAAGCATTCACATATTTGTAGCCTGCCAAAGCTGCTCTCTTTCAAAAAATCTGCAAGAGTAATACAGTTATTTTTGCTGAAAAATGCATACTTCTAATCATTTCCAATGATTTATGGAGGAAATAGGTATTTTTTGTAGCTACTATAAACAGAACACTGCTGCACTTTGTCTCAAGTATTCACAGCAATATTTGAGGTAAAGCATTAAAGTGTTCATAAAAAAACTCTCCATACAGAAAAAAGGAAGAATTATGAACTCTTAAGTACTTAACTGATTTATTAAAGCTGCCACCTTTCAAATACAGCAGTTATTTTGTTATTCTGATTTGTATTCTAGCCAAGTGAGAGTAGGAAAACAAGCGTCCTTTTGTTCATATAGTCAAAAGAAAATGTCAAAAGGCAATAAATATTAAAAAAAGAAAAAACAGCTTTCTTTGTTTTCAATCATTCTTACTTAATTGGAAGTTCTTGTAATGGGTTAAGTAAAAATGCAATAAAAATATTGAACAGGAGAGAAAATTATCATTAGCAACAACAACAAAAACATTCTAATTATATTACTCTGTCCTTTTTCAATTAAGATTTGTTTAAAAGTAATAAAGTGTAGTTGCTTTGGAAAAGTGAATCACCATCTTATTTCCCAGTCAGAGCTCTATTTGACTTGACATGCTGTTCCACTGATGAATTACTAAGTTATATTAAGAACTGCAACTGCAGTTATATACAACAGCAACAGCTTTTTTCTTACTTCTTCCCTCTTCAGTTGTCTTCATCCAAAACAGTATTATTCATATCATCAATATTTATAACTATTCTACTGTAAACCAGAGCATAGCCACTCTTTCTTAAAAAAGAAAAAAATCTCACCATTATAAAGCTAATATGAACAGAACATATCTGTGTAAATAAAATTTGATTCTGAGCATTAGGAGAGGCAACCAATTAAGAGCTCAGGCTTAACTTAAACCAACAATAAGGTATGTCAGTGCAATCCTGCTGGAGTATTTTTGCTGAAAAATATTAAACCCATAGTCTAAATCATATGATATTCTATAATATCAAACAGCTTCCAGATGTCATGTGAAAAACGGTATCTCAGTTTGTAACAACTGAATGAACAATACCATCAAACTCAATACGTTAAGGTTTTTGCCTGATTGGAAGACTTGGAAGAGCCTGTGACAATCAATATGTTATTTCAGATATGCTTAACACAGCATTCCCAGTGAAGACAGTCAGATGCTTGATAGCTTAAAAAAGAAAAAAAACATATTACTTCTTTTCCTCCAATTATGAATATCTGCAGTATACTAATATATAATAAAACATTTACAAACTTTAAATTTGAGAGAAACCTGTAATTTTCTGTCTCACTAGTAAAACCATATGGATGAGAAGAATGTGTCAGCTCTACGAACAGCGAAATGCAAATCATGTGAACAACAGTCCACAAGCAAATGAAAACCATTATTCAATATTTGTAATGCAAAATCTGTAAAAGTTTTAACAGCCACAAGATAATTGTTTTGCCCATCCCTATTACCTCCTACTTTTGAAAAGCTGCTGGTATCCCATGTTCCTTCACATTTCCAAAATAGGTAACAGCAGTTCCAATTAGCAGCAGCTGTGAGCTTTCGGGTCTGGCTATCCTACGGTACTCGGACTAATCCGTCAGCCCATTACATGACAAACACTGCTGCACTGGGCACAGGGCAAACTTGCAATCAGCAACAAATGCAAACTAGCTGTTCCTAGCAGCTTGTTTGGGAGCCCAAACAAGCAGGCCCAGTTGCACAGAATGAAGAAACCACCAGTAAACCCAGAACGGAGCTTTAGGTCACATTCTCAAAAAACAAGTTTTCCAAAATTTGATGTCACGTTTTAAAAGAAAATTCAGATTTGCTGCAGTAACAGAAAAAGTATAAAGCCCAGGAACAGTTTTGGAAGAAACCTGGTGTCTGTTATTCTAAAAATAGAGAAGGAATTTTCTAATACTGATACCAAGAGGCAAAAATAAAATCTACCATGCTGTCCTTACATTTAACATCCTATAAAAGAAAACAAAAGCAAAAGAAGCAACTTTGCTATTACTGCAACTAGGCAGGCCATCTGAACTTAACAACCATACGTCCACATGCATCCTACTAGGAGAAGTAAAGATCCACCTCACTTCCATACAGTACTGCCTACATTTTCTGCATTTTTCTTTGCAGTGGCTAACTATAGCTGCTGAGGTCATAGCTACTTTCAACACCGTACTGCCAAACTCTCCCTCTGATAYTCAGTGTGCTTTTTACTACTGGTGCTTATTGCCTTAGCTTATGCAATCTCCTATGCTTAGCCCAAACCATCCTGCACCCTAACAGGGTGCAAAGGCAATTATTTGAGCAAAAAATCATACCTGTTACCTTGTTTGTCTGAGACCAAAAATTAATGAGGGAGATCTAAAATGAATACATAGGGAAACAAAAAGGTTTTGAATTCATTTTTCCATACTTGTCTTTAAATATGCATATAGAAATGTGGTCTGAAAGATGATCTCCTTAGAGAAATACATTAAAAAAGACAAAACCATGTTCTATTTGTAATGGAGAAGCAATGCACAGTAAGCAAACTTTAGTTTTCATAAATATTTGCATGGTCATAAATTTGAAAAAGTACTAGGTGATGTTCTTGATTGGTATTTCAGAACTTTTACAGCTTTTAGTCTTGTAATACTTGCTTGGGTGAGGGGAAAGCACCCAAGAAAGCATCTTAYACACAGCATCAGGCTGGTACAAACAGCAATATACTCAGGGATAGTAGTACTGGTAAAGCAATGATATGGTCTGCGAGTCAGAGAAGTAACCACCTTGCTTCACTGGCATTTGAAGGCATCTACCCTACCAACAGTTCTACCCTACTAAGCTTTTAGATGCTTTCAGAATGGGAGTAAGAAAGGAAATATCCAACTGAACTTTTCAGAAATTGAAGATAAAACTAGAAAATCTCATAGCTTAATTCTTACGAAAATCAAAATATCAATATTTGGACCAACATATTACATTCTAAATGACTCTTGGCTGTTTGTATCCTGATCTTCATGTAATGCAACAGCAGGGTCCCCTAATCTTTCCTCCACATACCCATGCTCTTGTTCTCCTGAACAGGGGTAGGTTAAGTATTTTGAGTCTTACACACAAAAAGCTAACTTCGTGTCAATAACAAAGCAAAAGTAAACAAAATTATAAGAATCTTAGTAAGAAGAGTTCTCTGAAAGCCTTCCAGAAAGTTCTTCTCACATAATGAAAGCTACTGACAGGAATTTTCAGATCTGGAAAAACGCTTTTCAAAGTTAACACCCACCAGAATTCCACCTTTTGCCACACATTTTTATTGTACCTGGAAGAACCTTCACATTTGGTGAAATGCTTCCGTGTAATAGAGTAAATACACTTCAAAAGAATTTTTTTTACAGTCTAGAATTTTTACAGTGTGCATTCTATAGAGTAGTCATAAATAAATGAAATACTTGACTCCATTCTAAATCTTGATTTGGTTAAATATATTAATTCATTTTTGGTTAAATTCATTAAAAATTACCAATTAACAGAACTACTAATTCAGACAGTACACACCTTTCTCTATAAAAAAATGAGAACTATTGGTGAGGATACTTAACAACATAGTTAATCTACTGATGTTTATTAAACATAGACTCATTGAAATCAGACATTAGACCCGACATTCGTATTCCACGTGACCATTCCTGCTAATCAAATGCTCAGGTTCCACATGTACTGAACTTCCCAGTGGCAAGCAGCCAAACAGGATAGGAATTATCTAGGTGATACACTGCAAATGGATGCAATGTTTTTTCAGAGAAGGTTGAAGAAGGTCATCCTTATATTTACAGATACTGTACAATGCACTGTGTACCAAACCTCATGGCTTTCCCCTGTCAGTCCAGAAAGGAGATGGGGGGGAGGGGGGAGAACAAGACACAGTTTCTTTAATTGCCAAGATTCTTGCCTAAGAGGAACTAGAAAAGGAAAGTGAACAATCAAGTTCATTTGTTTATCCTATCTGTCAGGAACAGGCTTTGAAATAGGCAACTACCACAAAACAGACAGCAAAACATATTTTATAATATATTAAAAATTGTCTATAATCTGAGTTAGCTTTACTATATTTGTATACTATACAAGGAGTTATCAGAAGTATTATTTTAGCTACCTAATTTTGAGTTGCTTCATGAGGAGCTTCCTAATTAAGATGAAGACAGAGCTACTTCATGGTAAAGCAACTGTATAGTTTAAACTTTTCCACATTAGTTTTCTTCCAGTTAACTGCTATGTAATTTTTGCATAGCTTTTTGAAAACAGAATAGCTATTTAAAGCTTTCACAAAGAAGTCCTTAGGAAGTATCAAAACAAATTAAAGAGCTTGTCACAAACGTTTCTTACTTGAACTTCTTTTATTTGCTGTTCAACAAAACGAGAAACTAGTTTAACTTAACTGACTTTGCAAGCTGTGGAGAGTCTGAATACATAGAACATATTTGAGTCATTTTTGTCTGAATTTACTATAATTTCCTCTAATCTCATGGGGTTTTAGTAGTTAATTTGAATTGCTTTGCATCCCAGAAACTACAGGAAATACTAGGGAAACCTCCCTGTCTAACTTACTTAGCAAGCCGTTCTGTTACATTTATTCCTAGTTAAGTTAATAACAACATGCCAAAGCCAAACAACACAGTAACACAATGTCACTAGTTTAAAAATTTACAAATCCTTTAATTTGGTTGCCAAGAGAGGCAAAGGCACACTTAATTGAGCAAATACAACTTTACAAAAAGGCAAGTATAAGGATTTTCTTTTTGCAAACATTACCAATACTTAAACAGCAATGCCTTGTCTTTTTAAAGAAACTCTTTAAAATTTCCATAACATTCACAGGAAAAGATCTTTATTGGATTTCTTAAATATCAGATGTGAACAGAACAAGGAAGTGCAAGAGGGCCTCATTTTCAGAGATGTGGAGGATTCAAAATGACCCTTTACTTTGAAAAATATATTCCAAGCCCCTCAGGAAAAGATAATCAGTTATATGCATGCATAAGCAGTTCCAAAAATGAAGAACAAGAGKTTTTTTTTAATATATTTAAGAATTACAAGTTAACACCATGATGAAATAGACTTTTTTGGAATAGCTTTCATTCAGGCTTTAAAGCTTTACATTCCCAGGATCACCTGCCACGTGGCTTTTGCCTGGGCTAAGCCAACATCTTTTTAAATGATACTACATTCTCCAGGAATGCATTTGATTTATCACAACCAGGAAAGGAACCTATAAACTGCTTTGAGATAATGGTAAAAATGCATCCTCACAAATCTGAGGCAGCACAGCTACCTCCCTTCCTTCTCCCTCTCCAAGGCCAATCATACTGCCTCACACACAACACGGTCCCATTCAGTTAGAGCTGAGATTAGCACTGCCATCATCTACGCAATCTGTAGCACACAACTCATCTATAAATACAGCAGTCCTCCTGCCACACACATTCAGCTCGTATGGCACAATTCCAGATAAAAGCTACGGCTTCAGATCTGGATATCTTGTTTGTCAATATGGTTTTGTTTCTCCAAGAACTCAGCAAGCTGAAGGACTATAACAGCATTAATTAGTGCAAAATTGTTCCAAAATCTACTTTCAGCTGGATTTTTCTTTTTTTTAAACAAAAGTAGGCCACGTATTACAATTCAAGCAGTCTGTGCTTATCTGGATGACTAGTGATAGGAATACATTTTTCTTGGTTCTTTTGAAGAGAGATCATCTTTACAAAGATGATGACAATTCCAGACCCAAATAGGAAAACATTCATTTTTTTCCTCAGGTATTTCTATTTTAATTATGACAGAGGTCTTTATGAAGACTGAAGACAAATTCAGTCTTGAAGCAATGTTGCCAGGAATTCTAGTGTAGTCTGTAGTGCAGTCCAAGCCTGGCAAGCCAGTTTACCCATCAGGTGACAGAAGCTTGTATCAGAAGGCAAATAGAGTAGGTCCCATGGAGGAGGCTAACAACTGCATCTACGGGGACAGGCAGGCAGGGAGGGGTGTTCATCCTGCTGATACATAATTGGAAAACTTCTGGATTACTAGGACAGGACCAGAAAAGAACGAGCTCCTTATTCTCCAGATGACATGCAGGAAAGGCAAAATTGCCAGTTTTAGTGAAGCTTGTTGAGCACAGACTCACTCCTCTGGGGGAATACTAAGTTTTCCTACAACTACTGTCACATTTTTGGTTTGTTACTTCTCTTAAAATGAGAGCATTTCCAAAAAGATGTTGGTGCCATGCATCTTTTTACCTGTGTTTTAGGTAGTTCATGCATTTTGTCTAACATAAATGAACTCTAACATGCCACTGACTAGACAAGTCACATATAGTATATACTATATGTATACAATATATAACAGAAGGATTTTTTTTCCTTTTAAGTGTATAGCAGGGCTATGTAAAACAAATTACCCTCTTGGTGATGTCATGTAGTTGAAGTGCAAATTATAAAGATCCTTCCACATTTTTTGCATCACTGCTCAAAAGAAGTAAAGCTCTGAAGGTCAGAATGACACATAAAAAGCAAAGTTTAAGCAGTTCAGTAATGAGACACCATGTCCTAGCCCCTTTTGGTCTTTATTCCAGGAAAAAGGTTTAGTCTTAATTGTCCTTCGTAGTTTAAAACATGCTACGAACAATCCTGTATGGCCTTGACTTTTTCCTCTCGCATGTCTTCTGTTTGATCTCATCCAACCAACTTAATTTCAGTTTTAATCATAACATTTATGACAAAATATTGGCTTATACATAACATTGGTTATGAAACACCCTTAAACACTATAGCAATGCATGCAAGTAGTCCTGAAAATATGCATCAGGAATGACAATTTATTGAAGTCTCTATACAGAGTGTATGTCTCAGCAGAACTTCTCTTAGGCAAACTTATTCTGTTGTTAGAAACTGGGAAAGAAGGGAAGATCTCTTTTACTTCAATAACAATAAATGGCATATTCAAACTTATTTTTACAGAACAAGAATGAACGAGCTGGTGTTGAGATTGGTGGAAGCAAAGTGGTGGCTGTATCAACACAATTTAAATTGAACAAGTTTGCTGAAATCAGAAAGAAAAGTTTCACTGAAACACGAAGACTTTTTCAAATACTAATTATAAATTGCTATTAAAGTAAAATAAATCTTAACCGCCTCTATGGAATCCACTTTCCACAGCTTATTCCAGGATTATTAAACTAATTAACCCTGTTTTGGGCCAGTTCTAAACTAATTGGCAGTGTTTTGTATGACCATTTTTATAAAGAATTTTCGGAATTAAAGGATGACATTACTTGCACTAAAAAAATTCTATAGACAGAGCAGGAAAATAAAGACAAGTCTACAGTAAGCCTAGTCAGAGACAGCACTAAAATCAGCTGAAAGGCTCAGAAAGAAACCTTCAGCTTTCCTGTCAGCAATCATTTGAGTATGTTGTAGAACAGTTGGCAAGAAGTTCTATTGCATCTCATTGCTTCTTTTCATTTGAATCTTTTAATCATGGACCATGGAACCAGTAAGGTTGGAAGGGACCTGTGGAGATCATCTAGTCCAACCTTCCAAAGATTTCGGGGTGCTGGTTCCATTGGGGCTTGAACCCTGGATCTTCAGCATATAACGCAGATGTGATAACCACTACGCTATCCCTCTACCCCAAAGGGAAGACACTTGTTTCCACTCAAAAAAAAAAAAAAAAAAAAAGTTTCTTCGTGTACAAGCAATTGCCAATATCCATGAAATTGGCATATTTTATTAAGAGATACCAACTGGAATTTGTATAGCTCCACTACTATACATGCCACTGCAACTACAGTTCTTATGCTAACGAAATAACAGGCGCTATATTAACTAGTTTATTTTGAAAGGCTTAAAAAAGCTACAATGTATTACAAGAACAGCAGGGAAAAGGTGGAGAGAAGAGAAAATTTCAAGTATGACAAAATGCTAAAGTTACACAGAAATGCCTATTCTTAGAATTGTTTTAATTCTCCAAGCTTCTCAGTACAATATTTTGTGTTCAGAGAAAAAAGCTATGTACCTTATAGTGAATTACAAATCAGAGAGGAAAAAGTGTTATAGTATACATTATTCAGTTTCCTTTTATAGTTTCCATGTATTTATATAATTTACAGGAAAACAAAAACAAAACACAGAAGTAATTAGTTTAGAATGTATCTAGAAGAGTAGTGTTCATATCAAATAACTAACCTAAATCGTCTTCAAATTTTCTAGAAACTCTGACCCATAGAACTTCTTTTCAGGGCTTTAAGGAAAGAAAGGATATATGTAACACATTCCTAGTTCAGAAAAGAAAATGATTCTGGGTACTTTAATTCAGTTCTGCCTCCCAAAGATGGGAATTCCCGAAGTATGGAAATGGCTCCGGAATTTTTTAAAATTATCAAATCCTAAAGCCACAACCAAATTTTTATTGATATATGAACTGCTGATGCAAAGACTTGACCTCTAGTACAGAAAAATTCTATGCTTGAGTAAAGTAACTAATGCCAAACATTTTTTTTATTATTTTTTTTTTGCTACACCTCGGAACCAAAAATACTCTAGCTGCCTTGGGGTTTATCTACATAGTAAACGATCATTCAAAAAGCAGCATTAATCTCAATGAACTGAACATAAACTTAAGAAAAGCACTCTTTCACATTCCAAACTACTGTCATACAAATGTGAACAGTCTCAAGTACAAACCAGTTAGAGTATTCTAAAATGCTGCAAGTCTGTGGGCTCTTTGAAGGTTGCTTACCTTCATATTCATGAAAAGCAAAAGCTGAAAAGTGAGTAATGGAGAAAATAAAAGACAGAGCTTGGATTTTGTTTATTAATTGCACACAAAAGGCTTTTATCCCCAAATCCTGTTCTAAAATTAACAGGCAGGCTATTTAAGAATTAGGCAATGTAGTATTAAGACACTCCTTCCTCAGACTAAATGCTGGTAACTCTTCAATGCTTTACAACTTTGTATTTCCCCAAGAACATTTCAGTCCAGAATAGCTAAAACGTGCCTATTCATTTCTAGCTCCAAGTGCATAAATTCCATTAAAATACAGAGGAAATCTTAAGCAGCACGACCGAAAAGTAGAATCAAAACTTACAGGTTAATATTCCAAAGAACAAACTCTTTCAGATGAAGTAATCAAATCTTTCCTTTGTATTCCAAAGTATAATGCACTTTCAGCATACTACCAGATCCTTCAATACCATGTTAGATAACATTACCCATATATAGAGTTCCACCTCTAAAACAATCTAGATTTAAAACATAAATGCCACTTTTGCATATTTATAAACCATACTGCATGGACTACTGTGTTGGATCTACAGAGATCAAACGAGGGAACTACAGATCACAGCAAAGCTTACCAGATGTGGAACAGCGGCTGCAAGATCTTCCTGCAAGGGCTTTATCAAGACCTCTACCATTGTTAGTCCATTTTAAAACTTCTGAATAGACTCGAGAAAAGTTTATGTTACAAGCTGTGAAAACTAGGACAGACTTCAGAACCAATGTCAGAACCAGTGTCAGATCAGAGACCCCCAAAATGCTCCTCAAATAACCCACTGCATTAAATAAAGGTTCTCTCATTTAAAAGATGCATATGAAGGCCACCCTACTGCATTTTAAAAATAGAGAAATTTCTTCGAGAACCCAGCTTAATGAGCTACTTGCGTACTGTTCTACACACTTAGTTTCATCTGTATAATTGGGATTTATGCTAGCACACCAACACGATTCATCTGCAAGCAATCAATCAGCTACATCTTCCCTCATCTCAAATGATTTTTTGAAAAAAAAAAAGCTGTTTTCCTTCATCAATGGTAGAGCAGGGGCTGGAAAACATATCATTATACTATGAGAAGCAGCAACTCTTCATTGATGTGTCCCCAGAGCAGAAAACTTTTGGCTACAACTTGATGTGACATCTTCATTTTTGGCGCAATGTAACACTTTCAGTCACAGTTTGAAATTACAAAAGAAAAAAAAAAGAAAAAAAAAAGGAGTCAAAATGTAGCTGCAAATTAATGTTCATTTTAATTTAAAAAAAAAATCACACCAGCTAAGCTACTGTCTTTTGTAGACAGCTTCTCACATCTGAAAATATGAAATACACAGCAGACATCAAAGAAAGAGGACTTTTTTAAAAAAAACTTGAAATACTAAGTTTGTACAATAAAAACTTATACCCTCTCACTCCACTGCAGGCTGATTACACTCTCATATCTTTTCTACACATATTCAACTTTGCTGGCATGTATATAAAGGAAACAGATTTGCATTACAAAACATGTCCTCTCTTACCATCTCTGAAAATTTTGATACTGTTCCTCTCTGATTACATTACAAGACAGGAAAACTGAAGGAGCTAAGGAATTGCAACTTGGTCCAAACCCTTTTCACTAATTTGGCAATCGATCAAGGAAATCAAAATATTGGATTGGTTCCAAAGGGAGAGTTGAACTTCCACATTTTGTAGCTCAAAGTAATTAAAAGTTGGGTGGATGTCCTGTGTCAGAAGACTGTGACCAGGAGTCCCCAGCTCATTCTGGCCGCTCCTCATAAACAGCTCCCTCAGCATTTAAAAGGAAGCCTCTTATTTCCTCAGTTCCGTTAGAAGACTGACTGACATTTCAACTTACCTACATCCAGACTGAAAGCAGAAATTGGTGTCTCTCACACCAAAAAGTTTTTTTTTATTAAGAAAACTAAATACAATACTACTGTTTTTTCAATTAACATACCTCCACAGGGACAATCCATCCTAAAGAAAAATGAGGTGTTAATGGAGTACATGTCATACCAGATGCTCCCTTTAACCTTAATAGAGTAAAATTATTTTCAGCTCTGGTAAATAAGCAGTTTCACTTAGCTATGATTTTTACTGTGTAAAAAGTACCATTCTGGTTACTGTAATCAGATTTACACTGAGATTTCTACTTTTTTTGTTGCGTGCCTCTGAACAAGATCTACAAGTTTCAGTAGGATTAAAAACAACCATTCCAAAGATTGCTCAGATTACTGTCACTGGCATTCGCTAGAAGAATACAGTTGCAAAAGCTCTCTTAAGTGTTAGATTCAGGGATTTTAAGATTTAAGACAGACAAACATTGTAGTAAACAACTCATTTTTAAGGACAGCCAAAGTTTCAGTGGTTCTAAATCACAGGTGCCCTTCTCTTTCTAAGCCCTTAAAACATTTTGCATGCCTCAGTTCTCTGATTCCAATCTCTAACTTTCAGGCTGAGGACTAAAACATAAGTAAACTCAGAGACACTTTCAACTTCCACTCTCTAATATACARTTCAAAGCAGGTTCACATAGTGCATCAGAATATGAAATTGAGAAAATAAAATTTTGAACAGGTAGATCAGATAGATCTTAAACCAGTTCCTAGTTACTCCCCATTTTAATTGCAGACATACTAGATGGAAGTATTCGCAAATGTCATCATTCGATTATTATTTTACAGGTGAACATATCTAAAACTCCCTTGATTCAAAAAACCAAGGATTAATAAAGCAAAGAACATTTTCTACAGATAAAGTAGTGATACACTCTGCATACCCAGTATGCAGTACTTTGTTTTTCACAGAAAAGACATGGAAAGGACAGGACATGGGTCAGTCAAATAGTAATCCAACACAAAACCTTAACAGCAGCTCCTATCTCAAGAGATCAACTATATCTGACATTGTGTGGAGTTATTTTGCCTTAATGGAAGTATGTGGGAAATATCTCCGCTAAGTTCAGGCAATTTTGGACAAATACCAATGGGAAAAGTCAGTAAAAGAATATGGAAACTTGATATTCCTCCATGATAGAAGTCATGAAATAGTTTCAAATGTAAAGCCCTTTATTAACTCATATCCTTTTTGCATTTCAGGGTGAGTCATCAGTTGAGATTTCACTTAGGTGATATCATGAATGCATGCTCAACAGGCCTCAGCTTTTCAATTTTTTTTTTTTAGCAGCCTACATATATTAGGCAACCAAAATGTGAAAGCCAACATGGTATTTCTCAATGTTGGGATTAAGAGGAAAAAAACAACTCATACAAACTATTTTCACTGCTGGTTTTCCCTAAGAAAAGGGTCATTACAAAGAGTCAGGGGATTTCTGTATTTCTACATTCCTTATTTCCCTTTGGGCCCTGTCCCTCAAACTGAAAGCTCTAGTATCCGTCTCTGTTCATTCTCACACGCAGCCACAGCAAGATTAGCTTAATCAGTGTCAATATTGCCTGAATGATTCTATCCTAGGCACCTAGGATCATAGCCACAAAACTGGTATCCATGTCAGTCCCGTAACACTTTTACACTTTGGAAAGCTAAAAAGCAGTTAAAAAGGCAAAAAAAATTAAAAAAATAAATAAATAAATAAATAAAAGAAGAAGTCTCTGAAGACCTTTGATGGCATAATTACTGTCTTCCATACTCTGGAATTTCATTTCTGACAAAAAGTAAAATTTGAGAGTCATTTGGACATCAGTGTAATCTTATTGTAAATAAGATTAAATGTTAACACACAAAAGCTGTGTTTTAAATCACCCTAAGCCCTTGCCAACAGTTTAAGAATTCTGCAAACCAGGGAAGGGATGTCAGACTGTCTAACTGAGCCTTCAGCAAGGATTATTGATTAGGATTACATGACTATAGCATCCTCTGTTATAGTTCCACAAAGAAATGGAAGCTCTTTCAACTGTCTGCCCTATCACTTTTATTGCAGTCTACATCCATGATTTATCCTCAGCATTCTCAAATAAATAATCAAATGTTCAGATGAGAGGCAATCTTGTGTCCTGAGCCCTGTAAATTTGACAGAGTAAAACTAAAGCATAGGAAAACACTGAAATAAAAGTAGTACTGAAACAAAACCCAAGGATAAATGGAAAAAACAGAGAGAGAGCAGAAAAAAAGCCTATGATCCAAACTGTGAGGAAAAATATTGAGCTGTTAGTTTACTACACAACGGAAGTTTTAAGATTGAAGCAACATGACAGTAACTGCCAATCTCCTTCTTCAGATAAGAAATTATTAGAATAAGCAAGTAATAACACTGATAGAGGACTACCTGAAATTTGCCCAAAACTGACCCTAAATCAATTCTACCTGAAATGAGTCATCAGCTTTTCTTCTTCTTCTCAGAATAGTTTTTCAATACCCTTTCTGAATCTATACAGTAAGGTGAGTCAAAAGACATATTGGCAAGATTCTCTCCCAAACAAGTCACTGGAAAGTGTTTGATTTACTTGGTGAGAGAGGTTCAAACACAGTGTGCCTTGCTGATTACTTTGGTCATGTGGCTTAATTTGTAAAAACAAAGGCTTGTTTTCCTCTCTTGATATCAAAAAGCTATGCCAGATTCAGTCCTGTTTCATCACGCTAAGGTCAACAGACTGATATCCTGGGCAAACCTGACAACATGCAGCTATACTTCACCCTTAAATATTGTCAGGGTTTTCTCTTATTCTTACGTTTTACGACACGTCAACTTTTTTGGGGGTAGTGTGTTGTTTGTTTGGAGTGTGTTCTAAGTAACCAAACTCACTTTAGTAGCTTTGTCATCTTACAACGTATTATAACAAACATTGTTCAAAGCGCTTGATGACCCATGGAATAATTTACTCTAGTTTTACTGCTTATCAAATCACCATGATTTTGGGTCACATAACTGTATGTGCTTAATATCCTCTAGAGGTAATACCCTCAACAACTAAAAACAAACGAAGAAAAACCTTTCTCCTGTAAAGAGAGAATATGATGCAAAGAAAGGTATAGGAACTCACTGCTGAGAAGTATTACTGCATAGTTTGGAAAATTTTCATCCACATGTCTTAAAACAAGCATGCTAATTTGTCCCCAAAGACTTCAACGAAGATGCTGAGATATGAATTGAGATTGTTTATACATAATGCTAGAGCATGCAAGAGCACATCAGCAAGGAYAGAGGGAAAAACAGAGCTGTATAATTTTTTTTCACAATGTATCACACTAAATTCAGTTTTCTGTCTCCCATGTCCTCTGTGAGGCCAAACCTGAGATTAATATGAGTACTCTGATCCTCTATGCTTGCAAGTTCCAAAGAGGAAGACAAAGCCAAGCCTGATACTTAGTAAGACAGAATGAACAAGAAAAACTCAGTGGTAAAAAWTTGGAAAAGGTGGCAAATGTTGGAGGGAAGCTAAAAACTTCATTAAATGTCAGTTTCTTGAAAGGAGACTAGAGATTGCTTAGAATAAACCAAAAGCCAAACCCACTGGATTTTAGCTTTCATACTGGACTAGATGGGAAGGATACAATTTTACATTTAAAATTACTGCAGAAGAGATGAATGCTTGAAGGGATGCTTGAAAAACTCCACTGGGAACTGAAGGGAGAACTAAAGGCATTTGCCAGTTGTTCAAAATGTGAATAGTCTGCACTCATTAAACAACTGTAGCTATGTTAAGAAAACAAGATTTTTTTTCTTCCTGATTTGCACTTCTAGARTTTGACAGAGGGTGTCATTGCTTTCTTTCTGGTTCCTTGACTAATGTGGGGTGGGCCCCATACTTATTTCAGAAGTTAAATTTAATGCAACAGCCTGACTATCATCTAATGCTTGCACACACACAGCAGTAATGCCTAAGAAACTTCCCTTTCATCACCGAGGAAGCTAATTCCTCCCCATTGTCCCCTCCTAGAGGRCCCTTTAAAACGCTAACGTGCACATACTGGAGGTACTCACACCTTGTAACTTTGCTGCTTAAATTCTCAAAGAAATCAGACTGAAAATTCAGAAGGCTGGAAAAGATTTATTACACAAGTATCACTCCTACTTTGTCTGCACTTAAGTTATGGGGAGAGTTTTCTTGAGTTGAGCTGCCAGTTGGTTGATTCTATGCTTCCACTCAGGCACTTAACGTGGCCTGATGAGGCTGAGCGTTCAATATAGAAAACTGTTTCCTTCTTCCCTCAGTTTGCTCTGTCCTTCAGACAAAGCTTGGTACGTCCTGAGAAAGAGTGATGTTCAGAAAAGGCGATTAGTTTCTTATTCATAATTTATTAGCAATTAACCATATCTGTTTACCTCCAGGTAAGGGAAGCCAAGTAAGTTGCCCACTCTCACCTGAAAAAAATTGCAGCATCAAGATTTTTAAAAACTTACTTTACAACCAGTTGCAAAACTTTATTATCAGAACAAAACTTTTAGCACTTGAAAGTTATTGGAAATTCATTAAAGTTTTCACTAACTGAAACAAGCCAGACTATCCTGCAAAGAGGAAAATAAAGGGAAAAAGTTTTTCTTCCAATCAGTTTATTGTTGAACCATTTCAGAACATAAATGTGCAAATTACTTCTATGTTGCTAATTCTAAACAAATATTCTCTGAACGGTATAAATCCTGTCTCCCTACTGGAATCAGAATAAAAAATAATAAAAAAAAGTCCACGTAGTAGCCGTTGTTTGAATCTCAGAAGGGGAAGCCAAAACTGGCGTAATCTGCTAAACTACTAGTTTACCTTGCTGAAGTTTAACCAACTATCTAGGTATGCGAAGAATATAAAAAAAAATTGTCAGCAACAAAAATAGTTTCTAGAAGACTAAAGGTACATCGTGACATGACTTTTGATGGAAAATTAAATGCATCTAAGTCCTGCAATGCCAGAAAAAAATTATAATAAGGAAACTTAATGTATTTCTTTTGTAAAAGCTTACTATATTCAATAAGAAAAATGAAACATTTTAAGGTGTATACAAACTTTTATATATATATATTTACATTTATATATATTTTTTTTATATATAAGATATCTATTTTATATTTATATTTTTAAGTGAACAAAGTTCAACCTATGTTTCAATACTAGGAACTTACATGCAAACTCCCAAATTGCAACTAATCATTCAGTGACAAGTCATTTGGTATCAGATTTTGTAGTCTAGCATGGACTTGATGAACTACCATGGCAAATCCTTACAAAAAAAATAGCTAAGGAGATTGCATAAAAGAAGAATCTAAACTATTCTAAACTTTGAATACTATATTTTATAGACATAGATATAGATATAAAAAAAATACTAGCCCTGCTACATGAAAACTTTTACTTCTGCTGTAGCTTACACTTTCCACCTCATCCTTTCTGTGGCCATTTTCCAGTATGGCAGAGCATACTGAGCCTTAAGAGTAAGCCAGTTCAAGAGGAAGGAAGGAGAAAGCTAGTGGCCAGACCCAATAGAGGACAAGGAACCAAAGCAGAGTTATTTGTTTGGGTCTGTGACCGCAAACAAATATTTAGTTTTTCTTCCTCACCACTCCATTCAGTAATCAGATACACTTATAAACTCAAGTTAGGAAACCTAAGCTATCTCCCTACCCTCATAACAAGGGTAAGTCTACTCAACGTATTATGAAAAAAAATGGTAACCCCTATCCCATACCAATAGAGAAAGACAATAAGTAGCCTTAAAGTTTGAATGGGTATGGTGGGGGGTGGGGGAGAAAAGCAGCTAGGTTCATCATCCACTGTAGATTCTTTTGTGCAAGTCTTAGTATAGTGCAGCTTCTTCTCTTCCAGATGCATAAATGCAAGGCCTAAGGGTTGGGCCTTTAACATTGAATGGGCTGAGTTCCAGGAGTGCAACACTTAAGTCAATAATATTCATTAACACAATAATGAAAAGACAGCCAGAGAAGCACCAGGGAACTAACTCATCACATCTCAAAATGGAAACAGAGGGACAACCAAAAAGCAGAAGCTGGACAACCTTGGTTTGAAATCAGTAAAAGACAGGTTACACTTGCAAAGAAACTGCAGGAGAAGATTGTCCTTAGAGACTCTGAATGTTAGTGAAACACACCTTGAATTTCTGTTTTTAAGTTATAGAAAAGACATCTCTAAAGAAGCTGAAATTGTGTTACTACATGAAAGGAGGAACAGAAGGAACAACGTCGGTCACAAATTCTGGTTGCCTGAAATTGCAGGCCACTGTGTGATAAACACCAACTGTGGAACAAACACAAAAACAGCTGCCTTGCATCCTCCTCCTCTCTTTCTTCTCATGCGCTTAATCCAAACATAACTCCCCAAAAGATTTCTTCCATTCTCTTCCTGTGATAATACCACAGAACGCTGACAATGTTGTGGTCCTAGAAATGCAAGGCAGTGTTGAATGGTTAATTCTTTAACGTATTTTAAAGAACAAACATACATACACTTTAAAAAACCCAACAATAGTGCAGGTTCCTCAAGGTTTCTGAATATGACCAGCAAACCTCACACTATCTCCTACCACCCTCCAGGGTCCTACCAGAAGAGAAATCTTTTTTTTTCCTGTAAGTTAAGGGAAGGCAAAAACCATTTCTGGTTCTTACAAGGAGAAGGTCATTACAGAACATCGCTTCCCCAGTCATGAGAAAGGTACTCCTTCTGCCCCACGCATAAATGATTCTGTGACAAATCTATAGCAACTTGAATTTGTAGGTAATTCATACCCTTCCCYATTTTTTCAATACAGAATGGGCTTCATGAAAAAGTAACAACATCCCCACTTGATCTTCAACCTGTCAACCAAAAAAGCTAATATTTAACTACCTTCTGTGAACAGAGCTGTACATATGATCAGGGAACAAACTTCAGCTCTATCCTAGTTCAATTCTGTCTTTGAACACAGAGGACTAGAACTGTGAGCATCCTGGAGAGATAGCTGGACATCTTGTATGGATCACCTAAGTAAACTCAAACAAGAAAGTGTGCAAGAGCTGGCAGCAGGGACAGGTGATCCAGGAGAAATACAGAGATTAAGCTAAAGTGTGTAGGGATGAGGTTACAAAAAAAAAAGCCTACTTGGAGTTGAATCTGACAAAGCATAAGAAGGGCCAACAAGGCGGTCTTCTACAAACACATAAGCAGCAAAAGGCAGGTCAGGGAACATGTAGACCCAATGCTGAATGGGGAATAGGGAAGGGGACCCGATCACAAAGGACACAGGAAGAGCTGAATTACTCGATGCCTTCTTCGCCTCAGTCTTTACTGGAAGTCTGGCCTTCAGAATCCCCAGGCCATGGAGACCAGAGGAAAAGCTTGGAGAAGGAGGACTTATCCTCAGTGGAGCAGGATCAGGTTAGGGAATATTTTACAAAACTGGACATACGCAAGTCCACGGGCTATGATGAGATGCTCCTACAACTGCTAAGGGAGTGGGCCAATGTCATTGCACAGCCATTCTTGCTCACCTTCAAAAGCTTGTGGTGATTAGGAGATGTTCCTGAGGACTAGAGGAAAAAAAAAAAAATGCTACTCCTTCAAGATGGATAACCCAGGGAACTACAGGCCATTCAGTCTCACTTCAATTCCTGGAAAGCTGATGGAGCAAATAATCCTGGAAATCCTTTCCAAACACACAAAGGACAAGAAGGTGATGGGCAGCAACCAGTATGGACTTACAGCAGGGAGATCACACCTGACCCACCAGGCAGCCTTCTACAAAGGAGTAATTGGCTCAATAGACATGGGGAGAGCAGTGGCCATTTACCTCAACATTAGTAAGGCTTTTTGACACTGACCCCCGCAACATCCTTATAGACAAGCTGCTGAAGGGCTAGACAAGCGGTCAGTAAAGTGGATGAACTGACTGAACATCCCATCAACTGAACTGCCCAGCTCATAGAGTTGTGGTCAGCAGAACAAAGTCTAGCTGGAGAGAGTTTCTGGAGTCTCCATCCTCAGAGATACTTAAAACCCATCTGGATGTGGTCCAGCACAGCCCAAGCAACCTGCCCATGTTGACTGGCTTGAGCAGAGGGTTGGACTAGGTGAGCTCCTCAACTATTCTGTGATTCTGTGTTACTGAAATTACATTGCTCAACACACCTTGGTTTCATTTTCAATTCATATGCATGAATCAGTTACCCTTCTCCACCCATCCCTTTCAGAAGTCTCCAGTTTAGGAATTAGGATGACATTTTAGTGTAAGTAGACAGAACCATCTGAAGCTTCCACAACTCCAGGCAACTTTCAGCATGCTGTTAATACTAAAAAGACCATCAATTCCCAATTTTGTCATCTTCCTATTTCATAACCACATGCTCTGAATGAAATCACTGAATAGGATCCACAAGGACCAGTTGCAGTAGGAAGTTACACACTATTTGCTAACTCTTCAATATAAACAAGTGTTCTCTGTTGTCCAGCTCTGTGTGTATACACACACACACAAGTTACGTCTGGAATTAAATACCCATCTCAGCATCTTATACAGTTTTGTATGACACATTGTCCAATTATGTGATTAATTTGGGAAAAACGCAAAAGCGAGTTCTGTGTGCCTTAAGTCAGATATTTCTTTCTTTTTTAAATAGCATCATGAAGTCTGATGCAATCAAAGGAAGAAATGTAAGCCATAGCCTTTATTAAGCATCATTAATCTTTTATTAACTGTCCAGTTGATTTAAGATGTATAAGATAAATAACTTAACACAATCTTAATAAAAATCACAATCCTTCACTGACATCATTATCATTGTTAGAGTGGTTTACACTTTACATTTTTGGTTTATGAAAGGAAAACTAGATCCTCTCTCTCTCTCTCTCTCTATATATATATGTATAATGTATGTATGTATGCATATGTCTAAATACTTACATATGCAGCTCTCATCCCAAACTCAATGTTACCAAAAGTGTATGTTTTGCGTCAATGTGAGAATAAAAGAATTTTTCTTCATTTACTATTAGAACACCATGAATCAAGTGTAAGCATTTATATAAAAAATGCACCATAGGAGACAAATTCTGTACTCACTGATCCAGGACCAGGACCTATCTCCACAAATGGTATGAAAACTTTCAGTTCCAGTTTCTTTATCAGAACATTATTAGCTGGCAGTTGGGGTTGACAGAAAATAAGAGGTTATATCAGACTGCAATTTTGAGTCATTCCATCTGCAACACTGCACGCACGCTTGCATATTACCAGGAAAGAGAAACAAAAAACAAACAAAACACACACACACACACACACACACACACACACACCCCAGAACCACCATGCACATACAACAGTATTACCTTTTGCCTTGAGAGCACAAGTATCTTGAACAGAATGTTCTGGTTTGTTTAAAAGCTGGGCATCTTAAAACTATTTGTTGCTCCAGAATTTGTTTTTATCTTGCCACTTTTTCCTTAGAAAATTTGGAACAGTTTGAAAACACAGAAGTCTCCTCATTGGTACCACAGGCCAAAATCCTTCCTAAATACAAAATCTGAGTGATGATTAAGGAGTATACTGATATACTGCAAACCCATTAGTTAAATTTAAGTGATACAACAGTGGTGTTAATGTTTCTGTCCAACATTATGCCAAACTTCAAGCAGCCTGACTGGCAGTAGTCTGTTCAATGATTGTACACAGAGGCCATAGCAGCTGCTAGCCAAGATGAAAAAAATGGAAGGGAGGGAAAAGACGAGACAAATGTTTCACTTATGTTTAAATTACATGGAGTAAAAACATATTAGAAATGACTGTTATGTATTCTAATAGGAAGAAACACTGTGATTTGTGGCTTCCATGGATGTTTAACTATAAATATTGCCAAGCAACTTTCCGCTACAGGGACTTCCATAAAGGGAGTTGAGAGGAGGGGAAATACTTTCTAACATATCAGACGCATCCATTTACCTTTCACAAGTTTTAGTTGAAATTTCTTGCCCAGTTTGTAAACTTTTGTTGAAAGACCACTCCCCTTATCTTCATTATAGTCTATATTCTGCTCCTGCCTGGGCAAGTAATGCAAGACCCACTCATTTGTGGGACAAACGTGATTACATTGGGGCAAGTACAAGACTTGGCTTACTTTCCCTACAAATATCTAAAATAGTGTAAGCCTTCATTCATCTTACCAGTCCTTCCACTACTGATGTGGATAGTTCTACCCAACCTAAGCCTGAGGAGAAAGAGCTGTGATTTAGTCTAGAAACAGCATTTCCCCTTTTCTTTTACATATTTCTGTTTCCAGTGAAGATCCTTCAGAGAATAAGCTATGGGAAGGAGATTCAACAACACAGGGCTGCAGTGGGTGGAAAAAGTGCCAGTTCTAAAGGGAAGGTCTCAGAACAAAGCTATGAACAAAGAATCTGCGCTAGGGTTTGGTATTTACCAGATTGCCTTTCTCAAGGTTCTGTCTCTGCTTGGAAAGTGAGAACTAAGTATCTTGGATCCAACTCTTACCATGGAAGCCTGCTATTTGACAACTTCCCTACCCTTCATGAAGGACTATGCTATCTGTTTTAAACAAGCAAGTTTCTACCTTGAAATCCCCTGTTTTAGAAAGCTTTCCAGCTTCAAGTTCTTATTAGGTCCTCCACTGTTTCTTAGCTATTCAAATATCATGGATGTCAGAGTAATTTTTTACAATTCACATTTGGCTAAGGCACCACAGCCTTTCTTTAAATGCTGGCAGCGCACTGGGCTCCGCCTTATTAACTCTGAGGATAAAACTATTGTAATGTGTTCTGCTAAAGACTGCTGTCAAGATCATTCTGCATTTCCAAGCCATATGTATTATATGCTGAGAAGCTGCTACTCCACTATGTGAGCTCTGCTTTTTCTATGCAGTCCTCCCTGCTTCTAAGTTTTTGAACCATGAGAAAATTAATTTCCAGATTTTAAATTAAGCTAAAAGCTTGATGAGTGGGTGAACTTTATGTTACTTAAGCTCTGTCTACAATATGAACACTGTTTAAAAATAATTCCCACTCTTAGCACTGCTGGATGAGCTCCAAATATACACTAAATGTACATTTAGTACTAGAAGTTAATACAGAATAGTAAGCACTTGTTCCAGAATCTGCTTCTAACCATGCCACGTCAGTGTACTGTTAATGAAACACGTTCATCATTACCGTATTTTAGAACGGCAGCACAGCATTTTTGGTTCCCAAAATTCCTTTGCTATTCCTTTTTTCTTCTTGATTTTAATCATGTAGTTTTTAGCAACTAATGGAGTAGTCAATATAATCACTTCTTCATTACATTGGCCATTTTGTACTACTATAGCAAAAAAAAATAGTTTCTTCTACAAGCTACGAAAACTAAGCAAAAAACATTTCTAGAAGTCAGAATAGCTCAAGATTTAGGGAGAGAACAATACAATATCAATCTCCTTCAGCAAGACTTGTTCTGGTCTGCATTCCTAGTCCCAAAAACATCAGCAGTTAGTGACAGTCAAATCACCATATACTCACGTGCTGACAGAAAGTAATCATGTCCTAACCAAATAGAACCCCGAATTTCCCAGCATTAGGCTACACTGAAAATTTTTCCTAAATCTTCAATATCCTCTTCTCCACCACCTCAGCGGCAAACCTCATTCTTCTCCCAAGCTAGCAGCATTAGAAAGTTAATAAAAATCAACAGAATGAACTCAGCTTTACCTTCTATTTCATGCACTACTGCAAACATGGCCAATTTCTGTTTTAGGATGCCTATTGGTATCCATGCTAGAATGAGAAAGAAGTTACAATACCAGGTCAAACTGGAAACTGTGTAGGCAGGAGGATCTTCCTGTTCTTGAGAACTTTCCATTTCTAAAGGTGATATTTTTATAATCACTTTTTGGTCCCAGATGTTTTAAGAAAATTAGGATCCCAAATATCATGTTTCTTTTTGCAGCAGCATGGTGATTTTATTTGTATTTTAATTTCTTTGAAAAGAGTTTAGACATATTCAGTATCTTTAATGTGCTAGTACTTCCATCTTCTCTCTCCCTAACAAGAAACAGCTCACCTCTCCTTTGAAGGGCCTAAGAAAAAAGTTTCAAAGAAATATTTAAGCTACTCACTTTTGAGGTTCTACTTCTGATCTATCAATTTCAGTATTTAATCTTCTAGAAAGTCTGATTAAAAAGATCTGTGGCAACAGCATGCTGTAAAATTATTTACAAGAACACACTGTTGTTGTTATACCTGTTCAATACAGAATGCATTGTACAGCACAGGAGTAACCCTATATCCCTCCAAACTTGACAGTAGCACATAGCACTATACAGAACAAGTGTGTTCATAATAGTGCTAAACTCTACAGCAAAATACTGTGGTGTAAAGTAAACCAAAGACAAAAATGCTTGAGGAGCTATATTGCTGAGCCACCTTGTGGCACATTTGTCATACTACAATGTTAAGCACTTGTGTGCGCTCTACAACAGTGCTGGAATTTACTGTTCAAGTTCAGTCAACAAAACTACAGAAAGCACACGCAAAGCTCAACTATAGCATGCTCAAAGGCAAACACATATTTCTGAATTCAAACTGAGTAAGAATAGTGAAGTGCTAGTGTCAATCTAAAATTGCTTAAGTCCTTGGTTAATTCAACCAATAGCTGCTTCCAAATCAATCTAAATTCAACACTGCTGTGTCAAAAAGTACATTAAGGTCATACAAAAAAATTGCTTATGGATAAGGCACAACCCTGGTCCATAATATCACCTGGTGAAACACCGAGATAGATAAATTCCTCAGAAAAACGTAAGCGCAAGAGGTGTCACTTGCATTCTCTGGAGACTACTAACTGAAAAATATTTTCACAGGTAAGAGTTAGCATACACTACCATACATTTTTATGCATCATCTTCAAGATAAAGTCCTATAATCAAAATTCCATTAGCACAAATATTTCACAAGCTTTAACAAGAAGGAAAGCAAAACCAAAGGCAGCCCTTCTAAATATTCAAAAAAAGTAGCTACTGCAGAGAATAACTAGAGGCATCAGACAATCCCCAGAATGCATACATATGAACTCCCTTAATTCTCTGCACACATGTGATCATTCTAGCTGTCTTATTTCTAGGGTATGCACATCACTGGTTAACACAGGTCAGCTGTCACAAAATAACCTGTTACTCCACAGTGATTTATTTCTATTTCTAAATTCTAAAACAGTAGCAACACACAAAGTTGGTTTCTGTACAAAATGGGCACTGTGCGCACAAGAGGCAAAGCAATCTTCCTCTCAGCACTGTAGTGTAACCATAACCTCAATAGGTATTTTTGGCATAATTACAGTTTTCCATCCTTGCCCCTCTGCAAGTTAGAAAAACTTAGAAAAAAAATTAAAGGCATTCTAGATTCTTGTTTACCAGTATGTGTTATGCATACTGCTCATAAATTACTTCTGTACATATATAACCTGAAGAATAAAGAAATACCAACATGCTAACTACAAACCACTGTGGACATTTTAGAATTAGCTCCAAGCCTCAAAACACAGAAAAAATCCACCAGATCGGCCAGCTAAGAACCTGGGAAGACAGAACACATGCAACTTTTGGGCATACCAAATGATACAGACAGCCTCAGCAAAATATTAACAAACCATATTTTTTCCATTGGTCTGAAAAGCTTCAAAGTAACAGAGAAGATTTACAAGGCCTTAAATGTTTTTACAGTGTTTGCACAGACATTACAAAAGTAATAATCAGTATCATCAATAGGGTAAAGCACTTCACTGTAACACCTATACTACTGTTGCCAGAATAGTAAAAAAGAAGAAAAAGATTAATTTACTGCCTTAACTGTTTCCCACTCTATCCTTACTGAAAGTCATGAAACCAGAAATCCTAATTTTGAGGTCTTTTCTATGAAGGTATTAGAACCAATGTAGAGAATCACACTTCACCTTCTACTCCTGAAACATGAAGTGAAAAGAGAAATACAGCATAAATACCAAGACCTGGTCATGCAGGCTCTCACCTATTTCCTACTACCCTCTTCATTTTGCCCACTTGCCTTCCCTTTCCAGAAAACTTCCTGGAACATTTGAAGTTTTTTGCCTTCTCTACTTTTGCTGAATGGCAGCAGCAAGGATTTTCAGGACTGAAAGCTGCAACACAGTTTGTGTGCTTTGAACAAACATAAGTGAATAAAACAACTAGCTTAATCTAAAAAGCTCTTCTCTCAAGTGATGGTCTGAAAACTGTTAAGTAAACCACAATTGGGAAAAAAAGGGGGGGGAGGGGAAGATAGGTGTCAAAGACTGTAATAGCTGCTTTGTAAGTTTGCTTATTAAGACCTCTCAGTTTCAAGATTTCACCTAGTTCTCATCACCATGGCTTCAAAAGCTTTTCACATAAAATCAATTTACAGCAGTGGAATTTCTCAAAACGTCTGTATTTTCAGCATAACCTCACTTAAGGCAATCATACTGGAAAACTTTTATCATACTATAATGCAGCTACYTAAATCCATGATGAAATCACTTGGGGCCAAGTTAGCCAAGCTATTTAAACACCATTCCATTTGGATAGGATCAAAGCACCTATGCTACCTTTGTGGATTCAAATTTTAATTGCAATATTGAATAACAGCTTTTTCCTAAGAGTCTAAAATGTATATTCCTA
Organism: Rhea americana; assembly: GCF_003343005.1. Classification (NCBI taxonomy): domain Eukaryota; kingdom Metazoa; phylum Chordata; class Aves; order Rheiformes; family Rheidae; genus Rhea; species Rhea americana. The sequence continues at coordinate 87,450 of NW_028186529.1, read as the reverse complement.
TATTTTGAGTCTGCATCATGTCAATTACCACCAACCTCTTGAATCAATGTGCTTTTTTTAAAGATAATACATTCCATGAACATTGCCATTCATACATTCACTAATAAATGCACTATTTCCTCTCAGTTTCTATGCTTCCAAGTATCCAATGTAATAGGCACATAACTTCGACTTAAAAAATATGATTTCCTTAAGATTGACCTTGCACTTTACCTTCTTTCCAAGGTTCTATATAGTTAGGAGGCTTCTGTGGAAATCAGGAACATTTTACAACTGCACAGTCATTTGGCTTGAAAGACTGGATGCCCTGTAGGAGGGACTTGGCAGAAGACAAGTTAGTTAAAAGAGGAAAAAAGAAAGCCTAACTTTCTTCAGTTTCTTTGGTTTACATAACAAGGCAGCCATCAATGCAGCAAAGCAAAAGAATTCGAGTAGTGGTGAAGTACTATATATTAAAGATTGAGGAAAAAATAATTAATCACAAGAACAACAGATCTTCAGCTTCGATAGTGGGTCTGCAGCATTTCATGAAACATCACTGTATGCTTATAAGAATTCTGGGTAACTATGGTCAATTCTACCACAATCATTTCAAATTTAATATGAGTTAGATGGACTGTTAGCACTGAGGCTGAGATTTGAACAAGCAGATCATGTACCCTTTAAGCAATGGACAAATTCAGAGATGTTTCCAAAGATCCAAGTTTTACAAAGTTGCAATGACATCACAACAGTCAGCTAACTTTAATTTGAAGGTTTGTTTTCTTTTTTTTTTTTTTTTTTTTTTAAAAAAAAGCAGATTCAAATTTAAGTCATCTAGGGAAATTGCTCATTTTTCTGATATAAGAAGAGAGCTTTAAAGGCTTTACCTGATATTTAAAGCTACATCTAAATAATCATATGAAGAATATTTTAAAAACAGTAATGGATGTTAACTTAACTGAACACTGCATAATGTATTGGCATGAGATCCTGTACTACTCTTGCACCTGAAATAGCAGAATTATATACACACACACAAACAGGTGGCACAGGTGTACAGAAAAAATGAGTATTAAAATCTATCACTCTAACTTTAAAATACATCTCTGTCTTTCAGTAAACTTCTGAAATGCTATTAATTGTATAGAATGAGGTCTATGTCAACAGAAACAAGAAGTATTTTAGAACAATGAAGAAACAAGAAAAACCCCACAAAATCCTGAAATGCTGGTAGATTGACCCCAAGTTAAACTTTTTGACAGCCAAGCTTCAAATCACAGATGATGATTCTATTGACATAACATACTCCTCCATATACAAAAACATCACCTAAAAATGAAATTAGGTTTAACCGGTTTCTTGCAAAATGCATCAACACTTCCCATAACTAAAATACAAGCAGGCGTTATGAAGGCTGCTTTCAGGTAAAAAGCGTTTCTTGTTTTTATGCAATTCGACAGTACAGTAGTTCTGGAAGGCAAGGGTTCATACACACAAGGCCTCTGCACGCAAGCAGTTATGCAACTCAACCCCTTATTAACTTCTCTGAAACAGGTGATTCACATCTCATCTGCCTGAAAACTATCTAGAATTAGAGAAAATTCATCTAAAAGGAAATGCATCTCTTGCTGTCTAGACATCCAATTTAAGAAGAAAGCAACTCTTTCAATTTAAAAAAAAAATAGATATACCAGAAATTCTTTTATCTACAATTTTGGAAACTCATACAGTAGTTTTCTTTGTGAAATTGAACGTGTAAATACCAACCAACTATTTATTATCCCCTCAACTGCAACAGTACAGTAAGTTTAGTGACCTGTTTCATGTAAAATCCCACATAATTCTATATTGTAGGTTCTTGCTGTTCATGGTTATATAAATATTTATCTAGTTTAGTTTACTATGTTGTTAACACATTAGCATTTCAAACAAAAATTCTGTGCAATACTACTTGCTTACAACAATTCTAGATATTAACCCTCTGCTGTCAGTAGTATAGATTTCCTCAAGGCTGAAGTGCTAATACAGAATGCATTTGCACTTGGATTGAGAAGTATGAACACTCAGTACTAATGAGTTAACACAGGAAAAAGAATACATTGCAAAGGGACTGCCCGAAAATCAGTATTTCATATGGTGCCATTCTTTCTGGCACGACTTCACTGCAACTGCTAAGGAGCACAAGCAAGGGAGGTTAACAAAGTCTTCTGGTAAGGTCAATTTCTTTTTTAAAGAAAATGTAAAAGCTAACAAAGAAAAAACTTCCTCACCTCCCAAAAAACATGAGATCTATAGCCTGAAACCATCTGACTGGATAGTTCATATAGTGTGACTATTTAGTTGACAACTAGATACACTAAAAAAGTTAAACAATCTAAACAGAATTAGGATCAATCAAATCACTATTTAGGTGGGGAAGACGGGGAAGAGAGGTCTCTGCATGTGTTTTAAATACACATGACTGACATATCAGCACTGTTTTTTCACACACTTATGTGTTAGAAGAGTAATATTAATAATTGGACTAAGGTAACATACCGATTTCTCCATCAATAGGCACAYACCACAACTGCATGATAAGATTATGACATGATTATAGATCAGCTCTTACAGAAACTTCTCATTATTACTGTGACAGGTTTAAGTTTTGAATATCACACTGCTGTATTTCATTTTAACGTATCTACAGAAGTAACAGGAAGGTCAGGGAAAATATTTTAAAATTGCTTTTCAAGTGCAAATATTCAAGAGAAACCAGTTAGGCTGGCATACCTATCTACTTTCAATTGAAGTGCTCTAACATTAAAAAGTAGTTTTATTCTATAGTAAGGAATACAGAAGTCTAGAAACAACTTTTCCCTTTGACAGATTTTCCCAGTAAGTAAGTGAGGTAACAGTGCTCAGCAGGAACATCTTGCTGTAGTTCCAAGTCAGGAAACTGACTGAGGACAGCTCACTGAACACATTTACTACAACAGCTTTGGCTTTTAAATATGTTTTCCCAAAAGCTGATAAACAAATTCCAAATAAGAGGTAAACTGTTGTATAAAATACCAATGACAACACATTTTAGCAAAATTAAGTCTGCCCACAAGGAATCAGCCAAGTAATTATTTTTAAAGTATCTTAACTTTCTAAAATCATATATGGTATTTAAACTAGCCATTTTATTATTAAGACCTACTTGGGTTCAACAATATTAAATACTTGTTACACCACTAGAGTACTGAAACAATTTGCTTACCTAACTTGTCTGCAAATGAGTATCTTCAAGACACAGCAGAACTAGTTTGCTAGTAGCTCATTGACTTTGTTAAAAATTTGCAATTTAAGAGGGTCTTTGTAAAAAAACTGAAAAACAAGGCTCAGATTAACACAGTTCTTGGCCACAGATTCTGCAGGATGTTATTGGTAGGATCACATAATGTCTAAGATGCGCTTTGCTGCTAGAAATACAGGAAACAAATCAGTTAAAGTGTGTGTATTGGGAGGGGGGAAAGGAGAGAGGTGACCCACGACCGTCACATCTCCTGAAACAAAATACATGGTCAGAATAATTCTGTTCCCTTTTCTACAGTTTCCACAACCCATATTCTCTCTCATGTATTAGATACATTTTTGAAAGTACTTGTAATGCAGTCATTCTTTAAAGTTTGATTTTACAGAAGTTTTTTTGTTCTAAAAACAAAAAAAACCATAAATGGTTTAGAAAGCTTGGTTATAAGGGCTGTCCAGCCACTTTCTATATTTAATAGAAGCCATATAAAGTAACAATACTGAGCAGTACATTTATTGGCAGAGAACAGCATAGGAGAAAAGTTTTGCCCTAAATGAAGTTATCTACAGTTTCCAGCCTTGAAATAGTAATGCGGTTTAATAGGTTATTGTATTCAATCAGAAGTAAACTCTGAGATTTTAAAAATGGTCAAAACGATCTCTTTCTGCTTCTGTGAAAAAGTGCCGTTTATCATGGTGTCTGTCTCTAATACTACTGGGATATTACTTGGCATAAAACTACAGCTCCACTCTTGAGTGAGTTAAGAGTTTTCTGACAAAGCAATAAAGTTTTGTAAGGAAAACTCCAACTAAAACAAACATTCAATGGGAACATACTAGAGATAGTTTCCCCCAGGAAAATACTGTGGATTTTGTTGAGGCGTTTTTCTTTTTTTGGAGGAGGAGATTTTTTTTTTTTTTTTTATTATATATACATATAAAATGTTTAAAGTAGTTTCATTGACAGCAACATCTTCAACCTAAAATATGCAGAATAACAAGGTTGACAATCAAAGCAATCTTCAATGAGGATCTTGGCCTTACTAGCTCATAGCCAAACTCACCAGGTTCTTTGCTATTCTAGAGCAAGCTTAACAGCCTGTATACGAAAAGGGAAATTCCTGAAGTGTACCTAAGTGATTCAAACTAAGAATATCAACTATCACCTGTAATTACTCAGAGGTAGAGATCATAATCTGAGGCCAGTGGAATTATTTTCCCCCATCTCTTTTAGTATATCCAATTAACATAAGTTTAACTTATTCCTAAACAACTTAATGAATACAGTTGTCCAAGCAAATATTCCCTCCAAAGACTAAATTTCAAAACTCTACAAGCTACTGCTGAATGTATCAATAAATTAATGTGGCCTTTAAGTAAATCTTGTGTTAGCAGTCCTTTATTATCTAATCCAAGTTACTATTAGAAGAAAAACTTGGATGACGGCAAGAAAACTTCTGATTTCTAAAGTTCCAAAAGATTGTTTGGTCAAAGATGCAAGGATCTGAGTAGTCAAAAAGTAAACGGCTAGGAAGATACCTGACAACTTTAGGGGCTAACAAAATAAAGGAGAAAAGAAAAGAACTGGCCGTTCTCAAGTTGGTCACGTGCCACCACATAGGTGATGCTGCTTCAGCAGTCAAGAGCTGTCAAGTTCTGATTTGGAGACTTTCAACACGCTATATCAAGACATCAGCAAAACCAGTATTATTTCAGCACAAAAGTAGGGCTGATGCTAGTTCTAGTTCTTCCTGGCTTAATCTCTTTTGATTCACAGTTATAACTCTCCAGTTTTTACTGCAGTCCTTGCCTATGTCTAATTGCAGAAAAATGAGATCCTACAGCAGACGTTTCTGTAACTTAAAGCAATCATTACTTGGCTGAACTTCTAGATGAACACACTGTGATGGCCTTTAAAGGTAAGAGGGCAACTAGCCCCAACCATTTTCAGAAGCTTGTCTTTTCAGTTTACCAGCTATAGGTCTGAGTTACCATAGGAAAAGATTTTTCTTGCAGCACTGCGTCTCTGTGGCAACACTAAAAATTTTTGTTGCAACAATTTGTGAGCAATTCTACTCTGCAGAACTTGGGGTGGAGCAGTATCATCCTTTTTCCTTCATGACGACACTTAGCCAGTTCAGTCTACCTGAAGATGTATCCTCTACGATAGAAAGCTAGATTCCCAAAGTCACCAGAATCTCCCTCAGGCATGTAGAAAACAGGAGGTTGGATGTGAAGACTGTGATGCCAAAACAAATACGTGTTGCATATACATTTTGAACATAAGAGGAACAGTATGAACACTAATTTTAAAGCCCATCATATGCACCATTGAGTTTAAACCCAGGAGTTAAAGTTTTTAATCAAGGCTTGTAAATGCAAGCATATGGAAGGTAGGTGTAGCAGTGCTGAACAAAATTAAGGTCTAGAAAGTATTTATTTTATATAGTAAGAGGCAACATATACACACCAGCTTTCTTCCATCACATCAGGTCGGCCTTTTCAGAATACAGGTTATTTGACTAGGACACAAATTTACGTTTGTGTTTTCACTCAGATTATTTTCTCCAAATACTTTGAGAAAACAGCATTTTTGCTACTTTATTTTCAGACTGCCTGCTACCTCAGAAATTGATAAATGCTTAATTATCAAGTGGAACAGCTTCCATTGGGCCAAAGAGGTCTCCATCTTTCAACTCAGGAGGAAGCTTTCTGAAAAGGTCCTTCCATCATAGAGAGAACCCATTCATGAACTCAGTAGGTTGGACTTGAAGGTACAGAGAATGCCTAATGTTCCTTGGACTGAGAGAGAATGCAGAAAAGGAAGCCATAACTGTTCACGGATATCCAGAATGTGACACAGACATTTGCTTACAGTAATTTCACATTACATGTACTTCAATTGTGACCAAATTCTCAATTCTAATGTATCATATATACACATTAATGAAGCAAAGTGCTTATCCTTACAGTACAATACCTAAATTAACAAGGGAATGTGGATAAATAACAGTTGCATGTTGATCACTACTCAGATTAGTTCTGACATTCACATTAAATGCACCCACTAATAAGGAACAAAATCCTTTCCAATTTCCTGTATATGCACACATGTGAGATGAAAAAAATCCCCCCAAACACAAAGCAAAAAAACAGAAAAAGACTAGACTTCAGATGCTCTAGAATATCCAAAGATGGCCTCCATCCCATACGAATTTTTCTCTACAACTCTAGCTGTTTAGCATCTGTGAAACTGCAAATAGTACCTTCACTTTATCCTCAATTCAATATTGAATGCTTCAAAATTGAAAATGGACCTCTGGGATAAAGTAAAATGAAAAAAACATGTTGGAAACTATAACGCCATACCACAGACATGATTCAATTCATTCATAGTTTCACATCTCGTTAGGGTGAAAGACATACAACTTGCTTAAAATCTTAAGGGACAAATCCTAAACAAAAATCTTTTCTCAATACCAAAGAGAGGAATAAGAATTTAAAATGTTAACAGCCAACCTTGTACTTCACTCTGCCAGTTTGCTTTCCCAGTAACACACATAAGCAAGCTGTATTATGAAACTAACATTAGTTTTTTAAACAAGCTTTGCCCTCAGGATCAATGCTGCATTTTACTAAGTGCTGTCTATAATTCCCGTCAAAACTTGACTTCAATATGAGATAGAATTTGATAGTGTTTAAAGAAAATCAAAACTTATTAATTCATTCTAGTTCAAGTTTCTATATTATGACTAGTACAAGCAACTATATAACTTATACCAACTCATTAGAATACTATCCTAATTTGCCTAAAGATTTTGCCAGTTATAATTCTGAAAGACTTCCATATATAACTAAATTCATCAGTTACAGCCTGTCTTGCCATCTTGCCCTGTCCACATTAGATCAACTGAAAGCAAAAATAATGGAAACAGAACAGACAACATTAACGAACACAGCAGGGCATTCATTCCCAGATTAAAACTGGAAAAACAGTGAGACAGTGAACACTGACTGTTCATCTGATACTCTGATCATACTGGAAGAGTCCATCATATTATAGGTTGACACAGTAGTGTTTCTGGAGTTAACTCTTCTGATAGTGAAAGGCTGATGCAGTTTTATTTATACAAGGCTAAATCTCTTTTTAAAAGATACAGCCATTCAGCTATAATTTGTTGAATGGATCATAAAGGCTTGTAAAATAGATATATCCTGCTATTTCACAATCATTTTATGTTTTGTTTTACTAAAACTATTCTGAAGTCCTATTATCAAAGCATATACTAATGTAAGAATATAGCTCCTAAAATCCTCTTGTTCAATTCCAAGGTTAAACGGTGTGAGATAGTTTGATGACTGACTGATCCATTCCACAGAAATAAAATTTCCAGATGCAAAGCAAAAAATCCCACTGCAAGCAGCACAGGTTCACTATTATTTGTCTGTCATAGTTTATTTCCACAGGATTGGTGCTCATCCAAGCATTCTTTTTTACATTGCACTTACTGATATTCTCTTGTTCTATTATCTCAATCTTTTACTGTGAGGAAGGCAATACATTCAAGAAAAACAAAAACATCTCATTTTGCTTAAATGTGTATAGAACTACGTGCAGACAATAGAACAAAGTTTTCAAAAGTACTTTTGTTTATAAACTGTTTATTACATGTAAATGCTATTTACGTGAAATATATAGAACTTCGAAACTCTTAAAAATTCTAGCTGCTTAATGAGACTGTAAGAATCAAACTTGAAATTACTTTATAAACTGATTTTTTAATGCTTTGCAATACAAAAGTTATCCTAGAATCTTTCACCACTCTTCCCACAGTAACAGTTCCTCAAAATCTTGCAATTTTTGTAAAAGTAGAGGAAGCTCTACTACAATTTTCAGGTCATTTGATTCTATAACTTTGTATTCATTTTTTTCCCCCAGTGGAATGAGATTCTTCACATTTTTGGAAATCTGCTATTGTTATTGAAAATTTCAAAGCTCCAGTACACTAACTTTTGAGCATTGTATGTTGCCTTCCCACTTTTAACAATTTAAGCAACTTCTTACCTGAGATACCTGCTGAAGTGATTTTTACTAAAAGCCTCTTTTTTAAAAAAAGTATAAATAGCTCCCTTCAACAGCTACCCTTCTCTCTGGGTTTACAGCCTTCCTCCTATAATGACGAACACGTGGTTAAACCCCTGTAATTGTTTCCAAATATTCAACAAAAGGAAACAAAAGTGTTAACAAGACTATCATTAAGAATGCCAGATACCTGCCATCAAAAGAGCTTATCTGGAGTTATAGTTAAGTTTACTAAGCTTTAAGAGCTCCTAGTAACATTTTCTATGCTAATGTTTGCCTTTACTATCTGACAGACCATACAGGATTGACTATTTGTGGGGAAGGAGGAGACAAGGGAAGCTGGAGTGGAATATGTTCTTCAGTCTCTCTAGAGAAATCCATACATCTGTTTTGAGGATCCAGTTTTAAAGTTGAATCTGCTTGCACAATTAACTTGCCTACAGGCCACTTGCTGCAGGACATCCTACATCTATTGACAGAGATCAAGCAGTAGATTGCATGAAGACAAAGTACAGTGTCTTGCTATAGTGAAGGATAAAACTGTAACTGACTACAGATTTAATTTCTCCCATCCCCACTCAAACACATACACATCTTATAGCTAAAAAAAAATTATTCTTCCTGAAGACTGCATAAAAAGTTATATATGTAATGCTGTGTTTTTAAAAGTATATTAAAATCCAATTAAAACCTAAACATCTAAATATGCATACCATAGTGTTTATATATAAATAAAGCCATTAAATTTAGTTTCACTACAGCAGTGCAGTCATAGTTTAGCTAAAGTAGGGTTGAAAGGTCTATGAAAAAAAAAAAAAAAAAAAAAAAAAAAAAAAAAAAAAAAAAAAAAAAAATCCCTAAACCCAAAGAAATTGCTGGCTAGACACCTGGAACTACTTTATTGAAATCTTTCACAACAGCAGCTTCTTCTGCAGGTGCACAGGGAATGTTTTCTTCACTTGAATTTATTCGACTTGTTAAATTCAAAAGCAAGTTCTTTCAAAGCTGAAAATGATTTCAAAGAGAAAAATCCTGGAGGAAAAGCAAGTTTTCCAAGCTATAAAATATGAATAAAGAGACCTGCTGTCACTTCTTGGCAGAAAATGCCACTCAGAGCACCTTAAAAGAAATAAAGAATTTGGGAGAGCCATTGCTTCCACAGATGATGAGGCAGGCTGTGAAAGGTACCACTGCCCACCACATTTGGAAAATCCTGGTGATTGCCTGATGGATGCCACCTTTCCTTTCCCCTTGTTTTCTACCACTGGCTAGCTCCTGAGCAGGAAACTATATCTTCATTTCTCCCCCAGAGTTAAAAATGCTCACCTTTAAGTAAGAGGATTTCCAACTCTTGGTTGGTTCTTAATGCATTTTAACTGACACCAGACTGGCCTAAATCACAGGAAAATATCAGGCAGTAAACAAGCAGAAAATCATTCATTCATAATATTAAAAAGAATAAAATAAAAGTTGGTAAACATGCATTAATACAATTGTTAAAACAAAGTAATATTCTCCCAGTTAACAGAAGTAGTACCACAGGTGGTCTATAACCTATATTTAGTTGCCAGCTCATCTGAAAATAAACTTGTTTTTCCAAGAGTTAGAAAGCCAAGATTAAGTACTTGACTTAAAAATTAAGGTTCCTTAAATGCATGATTAAAATTTTACAATTCAAATCATTTATCCTTCTTTTTAATTAACAGAACACATACAGCTTACAGATGCATAGAAAGTAAAGTGCAGACAGGGCAGGAGGATCTCTCTGCATTTATATTCCGATGAAAGTGCATTTATATACAGAGCTACTTTTGACCAATAATAGAAACTCCAGTTCACTACAACTATAAATTGTTCTCGTATGTTCTGTTTTCTTTGAGAAAAAGATAAGAATGCATTTAGATCACTTAGAAAAAATTCCAATTCTAAAAGATTTCAATGTAGTACTCAGGAAGAAAAACTTAAATATAGCACCCAAGACAGGGAAGAAAAAAAGTATAATAAGGTGAAGGTAATGCTACATTGTGAGAAGTATTCAAATAAAGGAAACCTTCAGCACTTTTTGGGGAAGCTACAGATTTTATCTTTAAGTATTATTGTCCATCCATGAATTATCTAAATGATTCCTATAAATTGCAGCAAATTACTTGGCACTTCCTCTGTGTTTTGATTATATTGCAGATTACCTTTTCCTCCATGAGTATTATAAAATATTGTAAATAAGCCATTCACCTGGGACAATATCTTCAGTATAAAAAGATACGAGCTCACATTCTCTCTCATATCATAGTCATTAAAAATTTATATAAATCTGTAAATGCTTTCCTAGATCCACATTACTGACGTCTGTTAACAGACTGTGTTAAGCTTGATTATTTTCTTAATTACTTGCAAAACTTACTTAAGAGTTTGGAAAAAATTTGTAAAGAAAATAACCCTAGAAATAAAAATAAAAAAAAAAAAATCCCAGTCTAAAATGTCAAAACAGCATTCGTACAAGTCTCCCACAGTGGGTCTACTGTACTATGTCCAGTGGAATTTGGCATTTTTTCCTAGAGTAAGTCAATAACAGGAACTCAATCATAAATGCCTTGGTTTCCGGCAAGTACAGTAGTCTCAGCTGCTCAGCCTAATGAGAGGGGGGCACACAAGTTTAAATAACAGCTGGCACAGAAGTACATCACAGAAGGTTAAAAGTTGTTTTTAAAGTGGAACTTCTTTTTCATTAAAACAAAATAAGAAAACTCTTCTATATTGCTTTCAACTTTCACTTACAGGAGACATTGTTCTTTTACTAAGATTCCTAATGCTTTGGGCACCATGTATCTGGTGAAAATTATCATACTAACATAAACATACTTAACTGATTTTGAAAGCAACTAGCCTTTTAAATTTGAATGAAACCCCAGAACAGCCAGAATTTTCCATTAACCTAGAAGACATTAACTCTTTTAACAAATAACCTCTTAACATTTTGTCTTTGTAATAGTTTTAATATTCCCTTTTAACTCTTAAATGCATTTTCATGTAGTTCATCATGCAGTTTCATCAGTTTATTGTTTAAGAGAAATTCTATAACATTTGTAGGAAAAGAAAAAAAATATTGCGAGCACTAATACTTACTTTGCACAGTTTGTGCACTTTTTCAAAAAGAATCATGTAAGATCTGACTTCAGAAAGCCTTTACGTGAAGCTCTCTCCCCAGAATAAAGGCTTGCAATGAACTTAAATATCTAGAATTTCAGTTCCTACTAGAAATAGAAAAGAATAACTAACTTTAACATATATAGTAAGTTTTAGTATTAAAGATGCAGTCTTTTAATTATAATTAAAGCACTGAAACCATTTCCTATGGATAGACCACTCAAATTTTATTAGTTCAACACAGAATTTTCAACACCAATCTTAAATCAAGAGTGAAGGCCTTTTGTATGGTTAAACAGTAAGTCTTATCCACATTCAACATACGACAATCATATGATTCAAATTCACAAAAAGCATTTCTGAACATTATAAAAACTAATTAGATACCAGTATGCACATCCCATTTCATTAGGGCAGCAATGCCTTTCCCAGTTCAAAAGTACTCAGCTGCACAGCTCAAATCCATACTTATTCAAAACAATGAGGTTTTTAACTGACATTCTTTTTATCAGAGTAGGCTTTCTCCAATTCACATTTGTCACTTTGCAAGTATCCCAGAGGCTTAAATCCCAGTTTCCATCTGCACAACAGTAACAGTTAAATAAGCAATGGCCACCACGTATTATCCTAAGTTAAATCTGTCATAAGCTTTTACTTTGTTAAGTTCACAGCTCTTCCCGTCAGCTGGAAAGTGGCATCACCTTGTTAGCATACAAGCTATTTAAAAATCCTTATTTATCTATTTATAAATTCTTGTTACTGGGGAGAGGGGGTGGGATATTCTGGTAATAGGTAACCAAAAATTCCATTGTACCAACTTATGTTTTTCAAGACCATTGGAAATTTTTGCAGAAGTTTGCCTTTTAACTATTGTTTTCTGTTGACCTAATAAAACCTAGACTAATAATCTAAATTGCACAAAAAGGCTCTTCATTTAGTTTTTACTGGTGGAAATAGCAATGACGTATTACAAGGACGCTAACTATCAGATGGGCTGATCTGTTCCCTTCCTCAGCCTCACTCCAAAGGCCATGCCTCATGCTTACAGACAATAAAACAGTTTCACCATTAAAAAAAAAACAACAAAAAAACAAACAAACAAACAAAAAAAAACACACCACCACCTAAACCCAATCATCTTCACACACTGAAAAAGGAAGCCAAACAAGATTATATTTGTACCTCCACTGGTTTCCAATACAGAATATGGGTGTCATTTTCTTTTACAGGCAATTTATTGACTTTTTAACTCCTGGAGAGTTTATATGAAATAARGCTTAGATTATGAAAAAAGTGGTAATCACACAACCAGTTCTCACTTATTTCTGCACATCAATAGTCAAAGCACAGTTCCTAGAATGGAATATATTTGTACACCAGAGATCCAGAGTACCAGACACACTGCAAGACCAGGAAACCCTGGCAAAGTAGCGTGGGAAAACATGCCTGGAATCCTCCTATATTCTATATATCCCAATGCTTAAAATCGCTATTTAAACTAAATGTTACCCTTCTTCCCAAAAAACAGGGTGCTACACCTCTTTCTTCACCAGCAGCCACAGCTGTAATGACAACTCATGTTTTGATACCTCAGATCAACAGTAACAGCAAAAGATACTTGAATAAAAGTACTTCACTGCTATTCAGCACTGGGCAACACTTACCAGGCATACGGTGAAAATATTCAAAAAGCCTTCCACATAGGATCTGTAAAAGAAACCTCACACTTGTATTTAAAGACTGACTTGCTTTAAAAAGAAGTAATGCTGGAAAAAAAAAAGGTTGGAATTTTAATCAGCTATATTTTTCCTTATCAGAAAGTATAATCTCTGAAAAAAGGTGGTAGCTACTGAGGACAAGCATGAAATGCAGAACACCCTCTCCAGCAGAATATCCTCATCTGACACAGAATTCCTGTGCTGGGCAAATCACTTGTGTGAGACTTGCATATAGTCATTAATGATACATTTCCAAGTGCTTAATATGAGATGCTTAGAGCCCCCACCTGGGAGAGATTCTGAATATACCAAAGCTACAGCTAAAGGACCCTTGCTCCGAGTGTATGAAAGCCATTAGGAAACCATTAACTTTAGGTGACTGAGGTTTAAAAACACTTCAGGCAGTATGTCAATCCTTGAGCCACACTTTCAGCCAAAAATGAGCTGCATTCTTTTCTCCTCCCCAATTCCTTATACAAGAGGGTATATGACTACAAGGCAAGTAAAACCAGCTCACCAACCCAGTGAAAAACATTTTGCCCCCTTTAAATCAGATCAAACYGATTATTTCTACAAGACACATCCTATGCTTGCAGCAGAAGCCAGATGTCTGAGCAAGCTGCTGCCTTTCACTCTCCTTTGCACTTCAATGACTTCACTAGCACCACTGAAAGAACTATGCTTTCTTTTTCCCTCAGCAGAGACCAGTCCTAAAGCAAGATAGACAAGGCTGCCTCTAGGCAGGCAACTAGCTAGGTTATCAGGGTACAGGAAAGCAGTAGGGGAAAGAACAACTATCTCCCTGCAGGAAGGTGGAAAAGGTGGAGAGGTCCTTCCCTCACAGTTCTTTCCTTACCCAGGCTCTCTCTCACTCCTTATGCAAATCCCAGCCTCAAGATGTTCCCAGTCAGTCCCCATATCCTACTTCCAAACCCACACCCAGTCTCACTGAGCCCACCTCCTTTTTCTTTTTCTTTTTTTTTTCTTTATGTGCCTGTTCCCACCCTCTCCTTCCAAGCATCTCATCCACTTCAGACATGCATCTGTGAAGTCTCACTCCAGTTTCACTGCTCAGTTCTCAAACGCTACTTCCCCCTCATGACTGCCACCCCTCCGCCCTCCATCTCAAACTGCTCTCTCCACTTGGCTAGAGTCCCCCTACCAAGCTTCTTGGCTAACTTCTCTTATTTAGCTAGATCAGCAGGATTTTAATCATCTGCTTCAGCTAACGATCCTCTCCCTCATTTTTATTTCAGAAGTTTCAGGCCTCATTTTTCCTATACAATGCTGATCATCTACCACATTCCTCATTTACATAACATGGTTGTTCTGCCTCCTGATCCAAATCACCTAGAACACTAAAACCAGAAGAGAGATGCTCTCAGATTTCATTCCTGTTTCCCAGTCTCACCCCAGCTCCTTGAGGAAGAGAAACCCTGTCAAGCCTCAACTGCAACGGTCTGGGAAATACTTCACAAGCCCACAGGGATGCTGAGTCTGGATAAAGAGCTGCAAGCATCAAGAAGGTGGTGAACATGGTGGAAGCCTTCTGAGAAGGCAGATGGGCAACACTAAGTCCCCATTTGACTCTAAGAACAGACTTGTTCAGGAGTTATGTATATAGCCAAAATAGAGGGGGAAAAAACCCATCTCCAAAAAAGACCTTGAGATCACACTCCAAAGCATGCACCTCACCCCAAAGTGGCATGAATATTATGCAACATCGCAAAACATCCTCTCTCCTTGCACACTCAATTTTTCATTGTAGTTGGCTCTTCTGGACTAAAAAGTTATGGAACAGATAGCTTGTGTAGGAAGTTTTAGGCTGAACAGCTAAAGCCTGGTAAAAGACATACAGAAAGCAAAACACAGCAGCCTTACTACAAGAAGTTTCTGGCAGTCTCAGAAATAGTATTCCCAAACTCACCTATAATGACAGTTATAGACCTCAGACTTATACAAAGCATCTAGTTAATGCTGTGTGGTCAAAGATAACCTGTGTTGGCTCATTTTCAGCTTATTTTCATGAAGGATTCAGCCATCTGCAATTCAAGACAATTTTGTGGTAAGTCATGCATGGGAAACAAATTCTGTCTTTGATAGCAGTAACTAACTTTAAACAGTAAATCTGTTACCAAATATCACAGACTTTCCAGCAGTGTCCTGCCATATTAGAGTACTATGCTATGTTGTCTTCCCTCTTCCTGATTGACCTATCAGTTATCCATAAGCAAACTCTCTTCTTAGCAAGGCTGCAACAGAAAAATAGCTCAGTTCATCCAAGGAATATGAAAGTCAGTATGCCAGTACTAAAAAACTTGAATAAACTGAATGCTTAAGAAAACTGAAAACACTCCAGGCATATGTAAAAACACAAGGATTTAATCCTACTTCCATCAAAGTTTACTTCCTTCAAAAGTTTTTTCTTTGTCAAGACAACATAGCTAGAATCTTTATAACATGCATTTTCCACAAAAATCAAAGCGAATGTACTTTTTGCCAGAAAACAGAAACACATACTTCTATTCTTCAGTAGGGTCCAAGATTTTTAAAAAGGCTGCCACTAAGCCAAAGCAATACATTCCTTCTGCAACACTTTGCTGTCTTTGAAATTTATATATCTTTTTCATATGTGCGTAAAATACTCACGGAACAACTTGCAATATTCTTTCAAGAAGATAAGAATAATTTTCTGCTTGAGCAACATTAGTCTCCTAAAAACTAGCCTTTGATGCAACCATTCCATAACTCCTCTCGCATGGAAGAATTAAGTATGTAAATCTCTGCACATCTGGACAACACTACACCCTTAATAAAAAGAATAAAATAGTTGTTGGCCAACTTTGTGGCTTTTTTCAAGCATGTGAGAAACTCAAGTCTAAGAATAAACTGGCAACTTCAAGTCCCAGGGTAGGATGGATAGAAGTATCACGAACTACTATGCTAGTTACCCAGCTACATCACAGCATAGCACACCAGCTGTGACACAGTGAGACACTGTTTAGAAATACCCATACTTAATAATTCCTCAGTCTTCTGTTGAGATATGGAGTTTTTCCTCCCTTCCCACTCAAATTGGGAAACTAAGATGCTGATGGCAGCTCTAAAGTTAGCCATCAGTTTCTCCCGAAAGGAGGGTGGGAAGGAACAGTGGCAGCCACAGCTGCTGATGACAGTGACTGACAGAATTTTCCTAATAATCCAAAACCACACAGCACAGGAAGCTGGAGACACACTGCCATACAACAAATAAAGCTCAGAATAGGAAAGGCCCATTGGGAAAACAGATCCAATAAAAAGGTGAAAAAGGCTAATACGCTGAGAGGACAAGATCTTGCTGCTTACATTCACATCCTTTAATTTATGTTAAAGGTGTTATGTCAATTTCATTCTGCAAGCATACCTACGCATTCAGAGTGTGATAGGAGAAGTATTTATCAAAATACTGCCTTCAGCCAGACCAAGGCGGACAGCTGCTATACAAGTCACCTTCAAATCAAGGAACAGGCACAGCAAGAAAAGTTGCTCTGAAGTAACTGATTTCTTTCAAAGACAGATTTTACATACTGTGCCCATACTTCTCATCTAGGACTAGTTTTATTTGAAATATACATTAAGCAAGGAAAGTTATTGATTACTTCTTCCCTTTATTCAACAAATAAAAAGAGGACAGACTTCCATGTACCTCTATTCTACTCTACTCAGGTAGAGTGCTGACCTCTCAAAATCAAGACACTCCAGCAAGCCTTACTCTTGTGTCTGTAGACTGTCTTTCCATCTCCACCCTCTAGGTGGAGAGCTTTACTGTACCTCAACTCTGCAGCCCTGCATGCTGCAACCAGGAAAACAGAGAAAGCACTAATACTTCTGTACAATCAATTTGTAAGATAGTAAGTCTGGTTTTCTTCATAAAATATCTGTGTTAGTCCACGTGGCAGAAGAAAAAGAAGATGCAAGAGTGGAGGGTACTCTTTTCACACCAACATGAAACAGAATTCTACAAAAGCAGAACGGCCTTTATGAGATTTCCAGGCCTTGTGCTTCCTGATAGGCAGGAGGAGACAGGACCTCARATGCTCTGCTCAAAACAGGTCTGTTTTCAGATCTGGCCTCCCCTGCCTGAGCAACAGTTCTTTTCACCGCCCATATCACCACACAAACCAAGTTGATGAGGCCTTCTATAAACAGTTGGAAGTAGCCTCATGATCACAGGCCCTGGTTCTCATGGGGGACATCAACCACCCTGACATCTGCTGGAAGGACTACACAGCTAGGCACAAACAGTCCAGGAGGCTCCTGCAATGCATTGATGATAACTTCTTGTCACAAATGGTGGCAGAGCCTATGAGGAAGGGTGTCCTGCTGGACCTTGTCCTTACCAACAGAGAGGGACTGGTTAGAGATGTGAAGGTTGGGGGCAGCCTTGGTTGCAGTGACCATGAGATGGTGGAGTTCAGGATCCTGCAGGAAAGAAGTAAGGCAACAAGCAAGATTGCAACCCAGGACTTCAGGAGAGCGGACTCTGGGCTCTTCAGAGACCTAATTGGTGGAGTCTCATGGGTTAAGGCCCTGGAAGGAAGGGGGGGGTACAGGAGAGCTGGCTAGTATTCAAACATCACTTCCTCCAAGCTCAAGAGTAGTGCATCCCTATGAGTAAGAAGTGCAGCATAAGGGGCAGGAGACCTGCATGGGTGAACAAGGAGCTCCTGGCCAAATTCAGACAGAAGAAGAAAGTACAAAGAATGTGGAAGAGGAGACAGGCTACTTGGGAGAATTATAGGAATGCAGTCAGAGTATGTAGAGATGCAGCGAGGAAGGCTAAGGCCCAGTTGGAACTGAGTCTGGCAAGGGATGTCAAGGACAACAGGAAGGGCTTCTTCAAATACATCAGCAGCAAGAGGAGGACTAGGGAAAATGTGGGCCCACTACTGAATGGGGTGGGCGCCCTGGTGACAAGAGATAAGGAGAAGGCAGAATTACTGAATGCCTTCTTTGCTTCAGTCTTCACTGCTAAGGGCAGCCCTCAGGAATCCTGCAGCCTGGATGTGAGGGAGAAAGTCCAGAGAAGGGAAGACTTTCCTTTGGTTGAGGAAGAAAGGATTAGAGACCTTCTGGGCAGGCTAGACACCCACAAATCCATGGGCCCGGATGGGATGCACCCACAAGTGCTGAGGGAGCTGGGCAGATGTTGTTGCCAGGCCGCTTTCCATCATCTTWGAAAGGTCMTGGAGAACWGGAGAGGTGCCTGAGGACTRSWAGAAAGCCAGTGTCMCTCCAGTCTTCAARAAGGGYRAGAAGGARGACCCAGGCAACTATAGGCCAGTCAGCCTCACCTCCATCCTTGGAAAGATGATGGAACAACTCATTCTGGATGTCATCTCCAAGCATATGGAGGAAAAGAAGGTGATCAGGAGTAGCGAGCATGGATTCACCAAGGGGAAATCCTGCTTAACCAACCTGATAGCCTTCTGTGATGGAATGGCTGGCTGGGTAAATGGGCAGAGAGCAGTGGACGTTGTGTACCTTGACCTCAGCAAGGCTTTTGACACGGTCTCCCATAACATCCYCCTAGATAAGCTCAGGAAGTGTGGGTTAGACGAATTGACAGTGAGGTGGATTGAGAATTGGCTGAAAGGCAGAGCTCAGAGGGTCGTCATCAGTGGCATGGAGTCTGGCTGGAGGCCTGTGGCTAGCGGTGTCCCCCAGGGCTCAGTACTGGGTCCCATCCTGTTCAACTTTTTCATCAATGACCCGGATGARGGGACAGAGTGCCTCCTCAGCAAGTTTGCTGATGATACCAAGCTGGGAGGAGTGGCTGATACACCAGAGGGCTGTGCTGCCATTCAGAGAGACCTGGACAGGCTGGAGAGTTGGGCGGAGAGGAACCTCCTGAGGTTCAACAAGGGCAAGTGCAGAGTCAAGCACCTAGGGAGAAATAACCTTCGGCACCAGTACAGGCTGGGGGCTGATGTGCTGGAGAGCAGCTCTGCAGAGAAGGACCTGGGAGTGCAGGTGGATGACAAGCTGACCATGAGCTAGCAAYGTGCCCTTGTGGCCAAGGAGGCCAATGGTATTCTGGGGTGCATTAGGAAGAGTGTTGCCAGTAGGTCGAGGGAGGTGATCCTGCCCCTCTACTCAGCCCTGGGGAGGCCTCATCCCGAGTACTGTGTCCAGTTCTGGGCTCCCCAGGACAAGAGAGACAGGGAGCTACTGGAGAGAGTCYAGTGTAGGGCTACAAAGACGATCAGAGGGCTGGAGCATCTGCCCTGTGAGGAACGGCTGTGAGAGCTGGGCCTCTTCAGGCTGGGGAAGAGAAGGCTGAGGGGGGGATCTTATCAATGTGTATAAGTACCTGAAGGGAGGGTGTCAGGGGGACAGGGACAAACTCTTTCCAGTTGTCCCATGTGACAGGACAGGAGGCAATGGGCAGAAATTGAAGCATAGGAAGTTCCGCCTGAACGTGAGGGGGAATTTCTTCCCTGTGAGAGTGACGGAGCACTGGAACAGTTGCCCAGAGAGGCTGTGGAGTCTCCTTCTCTGGAGATATTCAAAGCCGTCTGGATGCAACCCTGTCTACCATGCTCTAGGTGACCCTGCTGAGCGGGGAGGTTGGACTAGATGATCTCCAGAGGTCCCTTCCAACCTTACTGATTCTATGGTTCCAAGTTTCCTTTCCTATCACAAAGATCAAACACAAACTGACAAAAGCTTTCAAACTTATCTCGAATTTCATTACATTTGAAATCAGTTTCAAATAATGGCAAAAGAGGAGCACAGACTGATTTTCTGCTCAAATTCCTCTCCCCAGAGGGCCCACACCCGAACAGCTCCTCTCTCTCAGTTGTCTATAACAGCTGCCCTCCTTAAGTAGTTTGAGGGAGGGACCTGAAGTACTCTCTGCACATATAAGGCATCATTACTTAGTAAAGCAGTAATATCATTCACTTCAAGGATCATCTACCAACATTCCTATCTTGTCACGAAGAACTCACTTTAAAAGGGGAAACCAACAATAAAAAAGTTAGATATAATTGTGGTACTGATGCAACAAAATGACAAACAAATCTTGTGGCAGGGTGCTGGGTAGTAGGAGCGTAGAAACACAACTCCCCCCTTCCCGAACATACATATAAGACTTAAGCCGAAGTTTGCTAAATAATCACCAATGCAAAACTGATGATGCAGTAACAAATTTACCTTCGGTTTGTTATCCTTCACCTGTATCCAGTATTTCAGTAATATAAAGTTTACTCATAAAATGCAACCATGCTTAGACAATGTAAATCATTTAAGCTCATTAGCAAGCCCTCTTGAAAAAAACATTTATTCCATTTGTGAAATGGCACCGTTTCACTCACAACTGGTTTAATTTGAGCCAAGCCCACACTTCCACTGAGAGAGGCCATTCCACCTTTAACTTTAATTCCAATTGCCAGCTACATATTCCTGCCACCTTCCCACTTGGCCTGGCTGGCCACACAGCCACAGCTGAAAATCAACCAAAAAATCTTTAATAGGAAGAAGAAAAAGTTTCCCAATAAATCAGTTTTCAGGAGTCACCACCTCTTCATAAATCTTAAATTAACAGTCACCTCCACCAAACACAGATAATATCCTTTTTATTTCCTGTCCCTATACACACTCTTGTATTTTCTATCCTTGTCAGCTACCCAAAAGAAGGATAGTTTTAGCTGKGCTTGACAGCTGTAACGCTGATAGAGTCACTGGAATAACCTGAGCTAGAAGGCAGCAGAAACAGAAACTTGATGATTTCTCCTTCCCTCTCTCCAGTCCTCCATCTCCTACCATCATTTTCCAGTGAATTAGTCAGCCTTTTTCCCTGTAGTTAATGAACTAAGCGAGGCTAACTGTATTAACAAAGATGACAGTACGCTAAGAACGTTAGCATGGACACCAGACTTGCAGAACTAGTTAAGCCATTTATGAAATCTCTTAAAAATCTAACGACCACTTTCACAGCAACAGCTAAATTCAGTAAAARTATTTCATTACGTAAGCTGTTTAAAAGGTGCAACTATATGCATACTACAACAACCTGATGTAACTCTGAAACTCAAGTTAAAGTATTATCATTTGCAGATAAACCTCTTGCATATACATTTTTTTTAATACCAACAAGCTCAGATACAGAGGTAAGAGGAAAGAAAATTGTATAAGTATCATACTACCCCTACTAGTCATGTTTCAGCAGCACTCCCAGTTTAAAAGTGGAGTTTAGCAGATGTTTGCTGTATAAATATAAGAGCCACAGAGAAAATTGCTCAGTTCTGGARAAACTGAACTGAGTAACTGGTTTCAGAAGATAAGATAACTATGTTCTGGAATATTACTGAATTAATTCAATACTACCTGAAACAGAAAATGCATCAATCCTTAACTACTTTAAATAAGGCTTAAAGTGATGGAGTTTTCTAGTTCACCGTATAAGAAGGTGTTTCATCAAGCTGTCTGAAGAGTCACCTAGTCTCACYTAAATTATTTCAATCTTTGTGTTCCATACAGAATCACTCCCTTGTTTCCTAACACCACTATATAAACTAGAATCAAGAAGAAGCAACACAATCTTGTAACAGGAATTCTGGTTTTTACACACTTCTGTCAGAATGGATGACTGAGTGCAATATCATTGATACATACCTAGCAATAGCTGAGGAAAATCCCTATTATTCTATTAGTTTTTCCTTGCTGTTAGAACTGTGAGGAAAACCTTACATGCTTCTTCTTCAGTAAAACCTGGTATTCCCTAAAAGGTGTCTAACTCCTGGCAGCTGAAATGCAGTGGCAGACCTGTAAAAGGAGAAAGATCAGTATTTTGCTAGGAGGCCAACATTGGAAACATCAGATCAAACAAGGCTGCGCATTTTCACAGGCAAGTCAGTTTCTCTGTTTTCCCATACCACAAAACTACACTTACAGTAAGGAAGACATGGATTTTTTATAACTTTAAAAAAAAACTCAAAAGGAGAAAAAAAAGTCTCTGTAGAAATATTAATCCTGGAATTAATACAATCCATTTGAAAACTTATCAAGTGTTGTCTTGTTAGAGTTACTACATATGAATACCTGTAAGGTCCCAGCCATTAATAGTACCAAGGAAACGCGTACAGAAACAAAGAAGTGCTACTTATGGCACTATGATTAGGGCTGCGTCAGCAGTTTGGTTTTCATGACTTTAACACCCAGCTGTAAAAACCACTTTCAGTTAGAACCAAGCATATTACGCTCATGTCTATAGGGAGCAGGGTTTCTGTTTTCACTGAGTAAAACASAAGAATCAACTATATTTTATACATAATCTCTGACTAAGATCCAAAATTTTCAAGTCGTTTTTGGACATAATCGTTGCCAAATAGGACTAAATCTTATGATACAGTTTGGTAAATACTGCAAGACAAAACCTTGGTAAAGTGCAAGATATTTTGAGAAGTAAGAATGGGAGAAATTCTGTTTTGGCATATGTCCTTCAAGAATTAGAAGTGTACCAGAGAAACTGCACTGATACACAATTCACAACCACAGATCTTTGTAAACTGGTCACCATGTGCTTAAACACTGAATGGCATCCACAGATTTGTGCTTTTTAAGACCTCACTCGAAGTTCAAGCAAGGAATGATTAGCCCTGTGTGTGCATGAAATTAAAAGCATCACTTAAACTGACACTGAACCCATGTCTGTCTCATACAAGCACAAGAACTGCAGCATTTCTATTAACCAAAAATGTGTCAGGGATAGTCTGCTGAACAGATCTCGCAATAAAAAGCGACGCTTCTTTTTTAAAGTAAAAGGCACAAAGTCAAACTCTAAAGAGAATGCAAAACAACTTTTTCCTAATGTACTTGATATCCTATATTAGATATAATGTATATCCTATATTTTTCCCTACTTCCCGTTAAAATGAAGCTTCTTCAATAAGATAATCAAAGGAATACATGGACCTAGAAAGACTTAATGGCAATGCATCTAAAAAATTCTTTATATGTACAAGCCTTTTCCAGCTCCATCCTCCCTGCAGTTTCCAACAAACATGGCACCAGGAAAGCTGAACACACATACTGACATACTCAATGTTAAACTAAAAGTTATCTGAACAATTACACTAATCTTCAATGCTATGAAGTTAAAAAAAATCAATTTGAAAAAGCTCAAATTCTTTTTTAGTGAAAGCAATTTAAATAAATAAATAAATAAAAATATCAGCAAAACACTCCCCACTGAAACTCAAAAACCACTCAGGATCAAACTGGTGATCCTATTTTGCTCAGCATATTGAATTGCTCACAAGATTTAAGACCTTCATTACAAACGTGGGCTTGTACCTCCTTCAGAAGAATCTCTTTAATTGATTTTTGGCTGCCTTTTCCCTACCATCCAGGGCTATGAACTGGCCCCATCCTGTCCTTCAAAACACACACTCACAGGCCACACAGTAAGTGTCAATAATTTTAAGTAATTGTAGGAGCATTTTATGAGTGGAATATGAATAGTCTTTAGCTTGCCCTGAAATGCCTGCCAGTCTCAGCAAATCAATAGATGAAAGTGCTTGAACTCTCCAGGGAGTTTGGAAGCAAAAATACTACATTTTTGGCTGCAGGTGTGGTTTAATGACAAAGTAATAGTACACACATGATAGAGCAACACTAGACACATGACTGAGGCCAAACAAGATGGAAATCAAACAGACCAGTCAACTCCTCAAGAAGAAACACTAAAGAGTCCGGGGTAGAGATAAGGTGAGCAGTGACTTTATCTGCACTGGTAACCATACGGTGAATTGCACAAGAAACGCCTGGTATCCAGAAGTGCTGCTGTTCTTCGAATCAATTCCAAAACAAAAGTTGCACAGGAACAATACCTATAAAAGAACTTAGTTCCCCCCCCTTTTTTTTATTGTATATATACATATTTACTGTACAAAGAATCTCTTGTCACTAGAAGAACCAGAAACCTCATGAAATCAAATAGTCACTTTTGATTATCACAGAGTGCTTCATAAATAACTCCATCTATTTCATTTGGCTTGCTTGCAGAATGAAGTGCTACTAAATGCAACACACAAGCTTAGCATTATCAGGTAGTCACCCTAAGCACCTTTCACAGCTAGCAAAGCAGACATTCATAGAGTCAATACAGCTACAGTGCTCTTTTCTTTAACCTAGATAGGCATATGCATTTGATCCAATAAACTACACTCAAATTCAGCTAGATGATTCCCCTTCAGTAGACTAGCTGCCTACACAACTACCTTAGGTTTAGACAGTTGGACAAGAAAGTTCCTACCCCAGAAAACAGATTCTATTGCCAGTAACACAAGTTCTTACAAAGGAGAGAAAACAGCTTCAATAAACAAGCAAAAGTTTGCTATCACACTCTGAAGTCTCAAAGTATTTCTGATAGAAACAGAAGACCCATTAACTCAACTTGCTTAAACAGTGTCAAAAGTGGTATGTACCCACCAAAACAAGTACCAACTGTAACATGATAGCGAAGTTGTATATTTCAACTGCGCATGTGCTCCCCGATGTTTCCTGCTTTATACACCTTCAAGTTTTATTTATTAGCAATAATTTAAACCACCCTTTTACAGCTTATTCAATTAAAATAAAAAAAATACAGCATTTTTGCTTAGGGAATTTTAGTGTAAATATTCTGGTTCTTTTCAATTAGTTCAGTCTGTATTACATTTCACTTTAATTGATCAAGATGACAGATGTGAGGTTATGGGAAGTGATAAAAGCAGACAGAACTTTATAAAAGCTTAATTTCATCATAGAAATTAGCAGAGTATTTCCTCAACTAAGAATTACTTCACAATTAGAAAAAGATTTCTCATACTGTTTAAGAGAAGCAACAGACAATGTAATAGTTTGAAATCCCACCTACTCTTTACAAATTAATAGTAGCATAATAATGTTTTCACGGTGATGTTTTCTATAACACAATTGAATAATGGCTAACATAATTGCAAAAGTACACAAATATTACTAACAAATGCAATTAGTGCCTTTTTAGAGGAACAATCAGCATTGAGATTTCTATTTCATTGTGAATAACGGAAACCTCACAAATTACTAAAAATTTCACCTTCTTATTCTAAGCTCAAATTTTAAAATGCAGCTAGAGGCCTGAAATGATTGCATTATACGACCAAATATAAAGAACTGCAATCAGAATGTAAGAACAAACTTCCACTTAACGTACACCAAATGTTTTTTGAGAGTTTTAAGAAGTCAAAATTTACAAGGCAACCCCCCACCCCCTCCAGTTTTCAATCTCGTATCACCAGTGATTAAAACTATTTCCCTAAAACAGGCTGGCAAAGGCATATGCCACAGTTCAACTCCTAGTCTTTAGAAGTTCCTTGCCTTTATATCTTCAAGAATAACTATACAACTGCACTCCAACTTTAAAAATGAAAGCCTGCAAATCTACAGTCACAGAGCCTCTGCTGCTGTTCAAAGGTCTCCCAGCATTCTGAAACCACTATTACTCTGTTCATTTTTGCTGAAAACATTAGGAGAAAAAAACACACACACACACACACACACACACACAAAAACTTGTAAGTAATAAAAAAGACATCAAGTTCTCCCACAACAGACTGGTCAATGGGTTCAGCAGAATAACAAGCTTGACCAGGAACAGCCAACCCATCACCAGCAAAAATGTAGGCAAGCTGCATCTTTCAGTGTTCCTACAAAAAACAAATACCTGCCAAAGCGACTGGGCAGACTACCTAGAAGAGTGACATGTATATTTTGTAGGTAAGGTTGAAGAATTCCATATCCTTTACATATTATACATCCTGTAGCAAAAGGCAAACAAGCAGTGTGTCAAATTTTGGGATATAGATTAGGCAGAAATATGTTGACAGACTACTACTGCATAATCATGAAACAGTTCTACTGATATGAAAATCAGTTATTTACTTGTACAAAATCCAGAAGACTTRACCAGAAACTTCAACATTCCATTAAAAAGCCTGCTCCTTATTGGTGCTTACGCTTTAAGAGGTATGTCAATAAAAAGACAGGACACTAAACAGCAGCCAAGGATAAGTTAGCTGTTCTTTATCTTTCTAAAGAGAAAACAGCAATCAAGAAAAAGATATAGGTTACTACCAGCATCACTGATGAAGCCAGCTGCCAGTAACACATCCAAAGAGATACTGCAAGCATGTAGCAGAAGTGTAAAAAATAAATGAACAAATAGAATAAAAAGACACCATTATAGCATGTCTGCAATTTGGCAAGCAGCAGTCAGTCTGATGTTGTGTCCCATTTTCAAAATAGCACATCAATCTACAGCAGCAGAAGCACACAAATACAGACTACAGTAGCAAGCAAAGGGGATTGCAAAAACATCAATACCAAACTAAGCGTAAAAATGAGGAACAGTGTACATACAGGAGCAGTCGAAAGTATTCCATGCCTGGCTTGAGATTTGCTTTCCTTCTACACTGACACTGTTTTTCACTCCCCGGGAAAGGCTTGCTCCCCATCGTGAGTTCAAGCTACTTCTAGCATGGGTTCAGATGTTACAGAGTCCAGGAGAATCTTATACCATTTTCAAGTTGTTAAGCTTCTGGAGCGGTATAGTGGCAAACTACTTCAAAGCAACTACAAAAGCACAAGATACAGAACTGGACAGTGCATCTTTATCACATGCTTCAGCACTACCCCAGAATAAGCAGTTTTAGAGATTCTATGTATTTTGTACATCTTATACAAGCGATTACCTCCTCAGAAACTAGAGGAGGGAAGGGAAAAAAAAAAAAGTCAAGAGGCATATATTTAATAGTTATTCAGGTGGCAAGATATGCAGCAGAGACCCASTATCATCTTATTACAGCAAAAGCACTTGACCCTCCCAACACAGGAAATTTTTTCCCCTCTGCATTACATTTCACTGTAGGCAGTATAAATGTTCCTCTAGTAAGAATTTTCAGATAGCAATAAATGGGCCAAGTGAAAGCTAAACATAAAGCCCTACAAAAAGCTCTCTCATTGAAGTTGTCTATTTCCTACTACATTTAACAATCAGATTTCTCCAAAGCAAGCATACTTTCTTCCTATTAGTTCCAAGGCGTTGAAGTATGGCAAGCACAGCACAATAAACAGGTTTATCTACTCAAACTCTTTGCAAAAAGTCAAGACCTGCAGCACTTCATACCCAAGATAACTGCATTCTTCTAGCTGACATAACTACTGAATTATTGCATTTATCTGAGCAACAGTACAAAGGTGTTGTGATAGTCAACTTCTAATCTATCGATTCAACCACATGACACAAGCTGTTCCACTACTGAATGCAACAGAAGTGTTTCACCATAAAATATCAAATGCTGTTCAATGAAACCTATCACTGAACTAATCCCAATGAGATCAAATTCTTTGTGTACTTTCAGATAACACTTTGAAGATAGAAAGAGAATGGGAAAGATGAATTTTGCTTTTTTTWAAAAAAAAGAAAAGAAATTCCTGAGGAAAGTTCACATTTGGTGTACGATTTTGTGTGTATTTCTGCATACACACAAAAAAAAGTTGGGACATTTATTTCACATGAGGAAGTCAAATTACTTAAATTTGCGTGTGAAAAGCACAAGTCTACAACAGACAGGACTGTTTTCATTAACTCATTTGGTAGGCTTTAAGAAAAGGTTAATTATGGATTTATATTGTGAAGACTTTGAACACACCCTTCAAATGGAACAATAAGCTATTGTGATTCTTTAAATAATGGTTAGAGAGAAGACAGGAGAGAATTCCACTCTTCTGCCTCACCTTCTTACAGTTTTGCTTAATTGAAAGTTTGGAGCATAACTGCATCCTCCAGCTGGTATATATGACCCAAAGGAATTCCTTCACTGAAGTTCTGAAAATGTAATCAGCAAATTTATATGAAAGAAGCAGAAGGTGAGAAAACTATTGAGGGGAGGAAGAGGAAACAAAAAAACCCACACCACTATTTTGCTCATTTAGCTAAAAACAAAGAACTAAGAGGAGATTTAGGGAGAGCATGCACGCAAGAAAGGAAGTTAGACACCCACCTTGCTGTTGACTTGCTCTTGTGCCGTTGTTCACCTCTTGGCTCAAGGAAAACAAGCATTCTAAAGCAACCACAAGTCTCATGCTGCAACAGTGTAGGAGAAAGAGTTGACAAGTTTGTAAGGACTGATATTTAATCAAGACTCAGGAGCATCTAAAGAAGCTGGGATAAAGTTAGTAAAAATTGTCAAGAGACAAAGAAACTGTTTCCTGCCTTAGCACTGACATTTTATGTCACAGAAAAAAAATAAAGGGTGGGTAAGCATAAAGAAAGTCAGTACTCCTTAGAGAAATAAGGCTTGGATAGCAGAAAGTACCACTAGGATGAACATCCATATAACAACTCTACTGAAAAACCTTTCCTGCAGCTTCCCTGGATTAGGTAAAACCACACAAAGTTAGACAGATCTGAGGTGCCTGGGAAACCAACTCCCTCGTGCAGAAAACTCCAACAGTCAGAGGATCTGAAAGAGACAACCAGAGGGGAAACACTACCAAGGCTCAGTGAGAAAGGACAGTCACAGGAAAAGGGTGAATTCTCTCTTCAGTTTGCACTGATTACAGTTACATAGAAAATAGAATGCTTCAACTCTTTAAAGTCTTAAGAAACAGAGAAATAGAAGTTCTTTCTACACTGATAGGCACCAATCTTCACTAAAACGCAAACAAGACTAACCAAGTGGCATGCTGTTGACAATGGGATTCTTTGCTTTTCTCGACAGACTGAACAGCAGAGGCAACAGCTCCTACAGCCATCAACAGCATCAGAAAGTTTCACAAGAACACATTGCTTCGCAGAAGCGTAGTGCTCATTTTGAGTTTAGGAAGATGACTTCTATCTGCTTCATATTTCAGTACTGTACTTAGTACATGAACCTCACAAGTTCTGTTCCAGGAAATGAAAAACACTATTTCATCTACTCTCTCAGCAGGTACACATCATGGTATACAAGATCACATAAATCACTTGCTTATTTTTTTTTTAATCCTGTCCTGTGTATTTTCTCTTCAGGCACATAAAGAAGCTGATTGCTTACACTGATCCTAGATGCACACCTGCTATTTACATCACATTACTAGGGTTTCACTTTCCAGTAAGCAAGAAAAGCTTTTTTGGCAGTCACAAATACTGAGCAAAGCTATGTGAAGGTGAAAACAAGGCATATTAAAACATCTAGACATGCATGAGCTAATCCTGTATCAGCCATACTTTCTGCCATGAATATGTTCTAGCTCACCTGTGCTGAACAGCACCATTAACTGCATTCTTCTGAAGGGTAACAGGCGCCTCAGAGTAGATAAGACAACCAGCACCTATTCTGCACTTGCAGTTCTTTAAGATGAGTGCCTTATCAGTCTGCACATACTGCTTTAGAATATGAAACATAGCTAGAAAAGAATAAAAATGTAGGATCATTTATTTGCAGGTTCCTTTGGATGAACACATCAAGGCACTAGCTGAATTAGACTATCCTGTAATCATCCTTCTCCCTTCAAAGGGGTGGCCAAGACAAAATAGAAATTCAGGCATTTTCCTCAAAATAGAATCTGTGCTTTCAAATACATTCTAGTCTCCTATTCTGTATTTGTAGCACTACTTTTTAATGAAAAATAGCTTTCCCCAAGAGTTTTATATGAAACTTGACAGTAACACTTCTTTATACCCTATAAAATGGAAGACCTGGACCTACACAATTTAGGCAAACTGTGGTTTCATGCCAAACCTGCTATTCGCTTGCTGTACAGCTTTCAACAAGTCATTTACGCCTTCTTCCTGTCACAGATTGTGGGTGTATAGTCTCACATACTAGGGAGGTTTAAAGAGGTTCCTATGTCTCAGCAACTTCACATGAAGTTAAGATGTTCAACACCTCTGAAAGAGTCTCACCTGAGAGAACTCCCAATTGCTTAGAGACAGCACATGAAAGGAACACCAAGTTTCAACCAGAGGAAGTTTGTTTTAATGAGCAGGTGTTGCTTACATCTAGCTATAGGCCATTTCAGTGAAAACAATCCTCTCATTTCCATATAGGAAAGCCAATCCTTTGGATTTTATCCTTTGCCTGGTAAACCAGTACACTCTTTCTGCTACAACAGGCTACCATGTTTCTTCACATTTGCCTCCCARGTATATACACACTGCCAGATGATAAAGATTCCCATCTCCCCATTTAATCACAATACTTAAAGAAATGTACAACTTTTTTTCTAAAGTTTAACTGTTTCCTTTACCACTGCTCTCCAAGAAACAGTTCCTTTAACAACATATAACATCCAAGAGTTTTATAGGCATGCTCTGTATTATCAATTGATTACATTTTTTTTTAATGCTTCATATAAGTTAGTGGTAGTTTGCCCCATATCATGTCTTGCTTAGCAAAAAATAAACAAACAATTGATKTAGTTTTCATACTATAGAGACAAAGACAGACCCTATATTTACCTATATCAACCACAAACATTTTTGCATCATTTACAATGCACATTCACCTTCCAATTATATTTACATCACCTTAAGACAACAGCTTCAGAACAGTTTCAACCAAACCCTAAGTTTTTCAAACTGCAGTTGAATTTGACAGAATTTCAGGCAGCTAAACAGAAACTAGAGCTGCTACAGTAAGGGTGGTTTTTTTTGTTTGTCTTTT